>NC_132912.1:22291766-22599177 GCF_047675955.1 Chlorocebus sabaeus
TTTTGCACATGTATATCAAATTGTCCCAGCATCATTTATTGAAGAGTATCTTTTTCCCATTGAATGGTCTTGTTGAAAATCAAATTTTCATAGATTTATGGGTTTATTTCCATACTCTCAATTCTATTACAGTGGTCTACATGTCTGTCTTATGTCAGTACCATATAGTTTTGATTACTGCAGCTTTGAAATAAGTTTCGAAATTAGGAAGTGTGAGTTCTCCAACTTTGTTCTTTTTTAGTAGCTTTTCACTATTCAGGGTCCTTTACAATCCATTTGAATTTGAGAATAGGCTTTTCTATTTCTGCAATAATTATCATTGAAACATTGATAGAGATCACATTGAATCTATAGACCACTCTGTGCAGTATTGTCATTTTCATGCTATGGAAAATGAAACTGTTTTCTTAATTTCCTTATTGGTTGTTTGTTGTTGGTATATAGAAAAACCACTGTTAACCAGGCACAGTGGCTCACGCCTGTAATCCCAGCACTTTGGGAGGCCAAGGCGGGTGGATCATCTGAGGTCAGGAGTTGGATACCAGCCTGGCCAATGTGGCAAAGCCCTGTCTCTACTAAAAACACAAAAGTTAGCCGGGTGTGGTGGCACGCACCTGTAGTCCCAGCTACTCAGGAGGCTGAGGCAGAAGAATCGCTTGAACTCAGAAGGCGGAGGTTGCAGTCAGCCGAGATCACGCCACTACACTCCAGCCTGGGCGTCAAAGCAAGACTCAATCTCAAAAAAGAAACACAACAAAACCATTTTTTCTGTGTGTTGATCTTGCACTTTGCAACTTTGCTAAATTTGTTTTTACCTCTACTAAAATCTAATACTGAAAGCAGATTTTACTAGAGCTAAAAACAAATATTCTTGTTTGTTCTTGTACAGTCTTTGAGAGCTTCTACATGTAGGATCATGTCCTCTGTGAAAATAGTTAGTTTTGCTTCTTCCTTTCCACTTCGTATGTCCTTTATTTGTTTTTCTTGCCTAACTGCTCTGGCTAGAACTTAAGGGGCACTGTTGAACAGTAGTTATTAAAACAGATATCTTTGTCTTGTTGCTGATCTTAGGGGAATAGTTTTTAGTCTTTCATTCCATTGAGCATAATGTTAATTATGAGTTTTTTACAAATGCCTTTTATCACATTGAAGGAAGTTCCTTCTATTTCTAGTTTTTTGGGTGTTATCATCATGAAAAGATGTTGAATTCCATCAGATGCCTTTTCTACATCAATGGAGATAATCATGCGGGTTTTCCCCCTCATCCTATTAATGTTATGTATTACATTGATTAATTTTCTTATACTGAACCACACTAGTATTCCTGATTTTTAAATTCCACTTAGTCATAGTTTCAAATCCTTTTAATATGCCATTTCATTTGATTTAATAGTGTTTTTTGAGGTTTCTTGCTTCTATATTCATAAGAAATACTGGTCTGTAGTTTTCTTGTGGTGTCTTTAGCGTTAGAATCAGAGTAATATCGGCTTCATAAAATGAGTTAGTGTTTCCTCCTCTTCTCTTTTTTGGAAGAGTTTGAAACGAATTGGCGTTAATTCTTCTTCAGATGTTTGGTAGAGCCAATGTGGTTTTAATTTGCATGTCCCTATTGCCTAATGATATTACCTTTTCATAGATTTATTGGTCATTTTTACGTAATCTTTTGTTAAAGCCTGTTCACGTGCCAGTCATGGTGGCTCATACCTGTAATCCCAGCACTTTGGGAGGCCGAGGTGGGCAGATCACTTGAGGTCAAGAGTTCGAGACCAGCCTGGTCAACATGGCGAAACCCTGTGTCTATAAAAATACAAAAATTAGCTGGGTGCAGTGGCATGTGCCTGTAATCCCAGCTACTTGGGAGGCTGAGGGAGAGAATTGCTTGAACCCAGGAGGCAGAGGTTGCAGTGAGCTGAGCTTGCATCATTGCACTCCAGCCTGGACAACAGAGTAAGACTCTGTCTCAAGAAAAAAAAGTCTGTTCAAGTCTTTTTTCCATTTCCTATTGGTAGTCTGTCTTTTCCTTGATTTGTAGAAATGTTTACATATTCTGGATGAGTGCTTTTCAGATATACATATTATTATATATTCTCTCTTTTTTTTTGAGATGGAGTCTCACTCTGTCACCCAGGCTGGAGTGCCGTGGTGCGATCTCGGCTCACTGCAACCTCCGCCTTCCGGGTTCAAGTGATGCTCCTGCCTCAGCCTCCCGAGTAGCTGGGATTACAGGTACCTGCCATCATGCCCAGCTAATTTTTGTATTTTTAGTAGAGACGGGGTTTCACCATCTTGACCAGGCTGGTCTTGAACTCCTGATCTCGTGATACACCCACCTCGGCCTCCCAAAGTGCTGGAATTATAGGCGTGAGCCACCACGCCTGGCCATGTTGTCCCATTTTATAGTTTCTCTTTTTATTATCTTAAGGGAGTCTTTTGATGAACAAAGTTCTTAATTTTCATATATCTTATTATATCATTAAAAAAATATTTTTGGTTAGCCCTCTGTGTTGCAGGTAGGCCATCTTTGCCTATTCCAATATCATAAAGATTTCTCCTGTGTTTTTCTCTAAAAAGCACTATTCGTATGTACCTTTTACATGTACTCTACACGGAACTTATTTTTGTATAAGGGGTGAGGTAAAGTTATGGTACATTTTTTTCCCATATAGATACCAAGCTGACTCAACACCAATACTTTCCTCATTGCCCTGCTATGTCACATTTACCATAAGCCAGGTAATCATGTATGTATGGGTCTGTTTCTTGATTCTTTATTCTGTTCTATATGACAAGTTTTCTGTCTATGCATGAATACCATGTTGTCCTAATGACTGTAGTTTTTTTTTTTTTTTTTGAGATGGAGTCTCGCTCTGTTGCCCAGGCTGGAGTGCAATGGCACTATCTCAGCTCACTGCAACCTCTGCCTCCTGGGTTCAAGCAATTCTCCATCTCAGCGGCCTGAGTAGCTAGGATTACAGGTACCCGCCACCATGCCCAGCTAATTTTTTTTTTTTTTTTTGGTATTTTTAGTAGAGACGGGGTTTCACCATCTTGGCCAGGCTGGTCTTGAACTCCTGACCTTGTGATCCACCTCCCTTGGCCTCCCAAAGTTTTAAGTCCTAGCATCTGAAAGTAAAAGTCCTCCAATTTTGTTCTTCAAGATTGTGTTGGGTATTCTTCACCCTTTGCATTTCCACATTAATTTTAGAATCAGCTTCTCCATTGCTACAAAAGAAAAACAACCCTGCTGGAATTTTGATTGGAAGTGTGTTGTAGTATAAGGCTTTGGAAGCTGAAGAATAAATAAATAAATAAATAAATAAATAAATAAATAAAGGCTACTTCTAGCATTTGGAAGCATGATTTTTAAAAAAGATTTATTCAATAAATATCTCTTCAGTGCCTGATTTTTGTCATGTCCTCTATGAGGTGTGGTAGTGCATAGGGACACAGTGGGAACAAGACTCAGTACCTGCACTCGAGGGCTCAGGGAGCAGCCTTGCTATTTTCTAAATTTGACACTGAGACTTTCCATAGAATTGATGCAGTCTATGTGTTGCTTTTTAATCATGACAGTTTTATAGTGGGTGAGATTAGACACCTGCTGAGGCATTTTATGATCATTTGTAAGTGTCTTCCTGATGAGACTGAGTGCTTTACAAATCCTCATGAGGTTTCACTTAGGAAATAGAAGTTCAGAGGTTATTAAGTTCTTAATACATAACCCTGAGCACTTTACAGATTATTTTATTTAATTCTCAATAACAACCTCATCAAACAATGAAATAAATATTATTGTCCCCATTTTTCCAGATGAGGAATCTGAGGCTTAGAGAGGCTGAGTCATTTGCCTAGGATCATACACGTAGGTTATGGATCTAGAATTTAAACCCAAGTCTTCCAAATTTCAAAGCCAATGCTCTCAGCCACTACAAATCAAAGACAGAAATAACGTAACATTCTCATCCCTATGACTGAATTACTTGCAATGTGAAATAACGTAACATTCTCATCCCTATAACTGAATTACTTGCAATGTATCTGCACATCCATTGTCATAACAAAAGGGCCATGATATGAATGGAGTCTTAAAAATAGACACAGGTTTGTTCGTGTTTCTGCTGCCCTCCATAGAGGGTGGTTGTGGTGGTGGTGGTGGTGGTGGTGGTGGTGGTGAGACAAAACAGCCAGAGTCTACATGGGACTTTGTTATTATATGGTACTTTAGCTACATTACCATCTGTGGTCACTAGGCATGTCAAGCGTAAATTCTCCTCCTGGGCTTTCCCAAAGGTGCCCATGGTCATTAATCAGGGTAAATATACACTGTAAAGGCAAATACCTTGTTTGGAGGGATTATTGGCAACTGGCTTAGAGCCAGTTTAAATCTAATTCTTGAATGCAATGTGTTTTGTAGGAAAGAATGGAATCACTCCATTACTTCCTTTCAGCTTAGCTCAAATGTTACCAGCTCAATAAGGCATTCCCTGACCACCCTTTTTAAAAGTGAAAACACCTCCCCATCTAGAATGCCCTATCCCCTTTCCTAGATTTGTTTTTTGCACTACAGAATGTGTTTCTTTCTTGTGTATCACATTACTTATTTACTTATTTCATTTATTGTCTGGTTTTGTTAGTTTGTTTGTGTTTTTTAAGATGAAGTCTCACTCTGTTGCCCAGGCTGGAATGCAGTGGCATGATCTTGGCCCACTGCAATCTCCACCTCCCCAGCTCAAGTGATTCTCCTGCCTCAGCCTCCTAAGTAGCTGGGGCTACAGGTGCACACCAACACACCCAGCTAATTTTTGTATTTTTAGAGGTTTCACCATGTTGGCCAGGCTGGTCTCGAACTTCTGACTTCAAGTGATCCACCCGCCTCAGCCTCCCAAAGTGCTGAGATTACAGGTGTGAGCCACTGAACTTGGCCTGTTGTCTGCTTTTTTTCTTTTAAAACAAGCTCCATAAGGACAGAGATTTTTGTCTGTTTTGTTCCTTGCTGAATCTCAAGTAGCTAGAACCATGCCTTGTAAGTGGCTGATACACAAAATATTTATTGAATAAATAAAAATGTGAAATAAAGCTTGTTTGGTGTTTTAATTTTTATTTTTTTAAGAGACCATAAAAATATTGCTCTGTTGCCCAGGTTGGAGTGCAGATCATAGCTCACTGCAGCCTCCAGCCCCTAAGCTCAAGTGAGCCTCCCAACTCAGCCTCCTGAGTAGCTACGACTACAGGCAAGCACTACCATGCCTGGCTAATTTTATTTTAAGTTTTTTGTAGAGACAGGGTCTCACTATGCTGCTTAGGCAGTCTTGAATTCCTGGCCTAAAGTGACCTGCCCACGTCAGCTTCCCAATGTGCTGGGATTGCAGGTGTGAGCCACCACGCCCACCTTGAAATAAAGTTCTGATATGCGTTTGTCTCACCTAGACCTGGTAGGATTATACTGCGTTTAGTTCCTCTGTGGCTAAGAGCATAATGGAAAGTAAATTTAGAAATGGAAGAAATCTTCATACTGACTATTGTAGTAAGAGCTATTATGATGGGAAGGGCCACATTCAGAGTCCTTAGAATGTCCCCTCTTCCCTCCCTCTATACCAACAAGTCACCCAAAAGCAATACTCTATCCCTAAGGGATGCAGGAATGGAGATTCTTTTCACATTGCTGTTTAACTCACCAGTATAGTCGGTGAAGCTGACAGACATCTTGAAAAAGACAATATTATAAAAAATTTATTCAAGACAGTAATCCTGCATTTATAAAGTGCACTTATTGTATATACATTACTCAGGGGTAGCGGGCCTTGTAGAATGGTGAAATGATTAACACCTAATCATCAAATTAAACACTTAATGATACATGGTGCCCTGTCTTCTGGAACACAGCAAATACTCTTAACTAGCAACCAATTTTCCCACAGCTAGAGGGTTGGATTTGGAACCAAGAGGTAGAAGGAAGAGTGAAACTTTCCACTACCATCCCTAATGACCCACCTGCAAAATGTTTGCTGACTATTCCTGTGACAGTGGGCTCTGGCATAGGGCTCTTAGTACCCAAGGGAGAAATGCTTTTACTACAGGTAAACCAGATTATAAACTGAAAGTGTCACATGGCCAGTTCAGGTTTCTCATGGCACCAGGTAACAGTTCAAGAAAGTTATTACATTGTTTTCAGTGAAATACTGCTGGCTATTAAGGAAAAGTAACATTGTCACTAAATAAAGAGTAAGAAAAGAGTATGCACCAATTTTTTTTTTTTTTTTTTTGAGACAGAATCCTGCTGTGTCACCCAGGCTGGGTGCAGTGGTGCAATCTTAGCTCACTGCAGCCTCCACCTCCCAGGTTTAAGCTATTCTTCCACCTCAGCCTCCCAAGTAGCTGAAACTACAAGTGTACACCACCACGCTCGGCTAATTTTTCTTTCTTTCTTTCTTTTTGAGATGTAGTCTCGCTCTGTCGCCCAGGCTGGAGTGCAGTGGCGCAATCTCGGCTCACTGCAAGCTCTGCCTCCCGGGTTCACGCCATTCTCCTGCCTCAGCCTCCCATGTAGCTGGGACTACAGGCGCCCGCCACGGCACCCGGCTAATTTTTTGTATTTTTAGTAAAGATGGGGTTTCACTGTGTTAGCCAGGATGGTCTCCATCTCCTGACCTTGTGATCCGCCTGTCTTGGCCTCCCAAAGTGCTGGGATTACAGGCGTGAGCCACTGCACCCGGCCCCTAATTTTTCTATTTTTAGTAGAGAGGGGGTTTTGCCCATGTTAACCAGGCTGGTCTTGAACTCCTGACCTCAAGTGATCCACCTGCCTGGGCCTCCCAAAGAGCTGGGAGTACAGGAGTGAGCCGCTGCGCCCAGCTGCACAAATTCTTAAAGACCCATCAGTTCACCTCTTAATACTATCTTGGTAGTGGTGAAATTATAGAAACCCCACATATGCAGGACCATTAAGGGCTCCCCTCTTTCAGGAATGATGGTATGAGTTATCCCTTTGGGTTAAGAATCCCAACCCGCTGAAGTGCTAGGTGAAGGCAAAGAGAATATGGATTGTGTAGTAGAGGAGGAAATCATAACTTCTACCCTGGCTAGTGATTCATGATATAAATGAGAACTACTGGCCAGGTGCAGGGGGTAATCCCAGAACTTTGGAAGGCAAAGGTGGGAGGATTGTCTGAGGCCAGAAGTTTGAGACTAGCCTGGGCAACCTAGCGAGACTACACACACACACACACACACACACACACACACACACACAAGAAACAAACAAACAAACAAACAAAAACCTATTTTCTTTTTTCTTGAGACAGGTTTAACTATACATTTTAACTAATTTCTCTTTTCTTCCTACTATTTTATATAAATAGATTCCAGATTATTGAGACGGGATGGAAATGACACTAGAAGAGACGTACACAGCATCCTGAGATCCTGACTTGGAGCTGGATGAGTTCATGATGACACTGTGCTGACCATTTCCGGGAAGGAGGGGAGCACATTTTCCATTGGACTGGAGCTCACTCATCATGTGAGTTAGAATCATTTATTTCCTTCCAAGATTGTTTTTCTCTCTGTCCCTCCAAACCTCCCTCCTCCCTTTTCTTTCTTTCTTATTTTTCTTCTTTCTTCCTTCTATTTTTAGAAGTTTAGATGCAGGGAAAGATTGTATACTGATATAAGGCAATCAACAGGAGGAAATACAGAACTGGGCAGACACTTGTTCTTCTCCTGGCCACCCAATATCTCAATTCTTTTTCTATATTTGGAGAATCCCTCTCATTATGAGGCAGAGTCTGCTACCTATTAAATTGAAAGTGTGAAATGCTTGAGTTTTCTTTTGCTTTTGTTTGTTTCTTTGTTTTTTGCAGATTCTGTGTCCCTGAGGGCTATCATCAGATGTATCTACCAAAACAGTCTTGGGAGCTAGCAACAAAAGGACACAGGTTCATTCATGGTGCTCTGGTGACAGATGCCAACTGTGGATGCCTCCTGAACTAGCAAGAGCATTGGCTGTAGCTGTACCCTCCTGTGCCCAAAGTCAATGCTAGTGGCAGGGTCAGTGTCTAGCTATGGTATGATGCCATCTTCTCTGAAGCGTTGCTGTGGGTGACTTGGGGTGCTGTTTTCTGACTAGGTGGCCCCAAAGCAGTGGTGTGCTGGAGCCAGCTATACCAGCTTGCAAAAGCTGACTGCTAAATTTTCAGAAAGGCTGTGAACCAGTTGTTAAATGTAATACTGAAAATGAAGTTATATAAACATACAATTAAATAAATTATATTTTTAAAAGGTAGCAAACACTCAAAATCCATCATTTCCTAGTTATTTTACTATTACATATGGATATAAGATTATTTACATCTATTGTATCTTTAATGGTACATCTCTTCCCAATTCCATGTTCAATGCCATCACATTGGGAGTTTGAGACTGGCTGCAGTGGCAATATGTGCACCATGAAAATTAGCAAACGTTACACAAATCAGGGCTTGATTTATTACTTTGCTGACTGTCTGGACTTTAAGTAATGAAGAAATGTTAATAATACAGATTAGGCCAGGTGTAGTTGCTTATGCCTGTAATCCCATCACTTTGGGAGGCTGAGGCAGGTGGATTACCTGAGGTTGGGAGTGCAAGACCAGCCTGGCCAACATGGTGAAACCCTGTCTAGTAAATACAAAAATTAGCCAGGCATGGTGGTGGGCGCCTGTAATCCCAGCTACTCAGGGGGCTGAGGCAGGAGAATCGCTTGAACCATGGAGGCAGATGTGGTGGTGAGCCGAGATCGTGCCACTGCACTCCAGCCTGGGCAACAGAGTGAGACACTGTCTCAAAAATAACAATAATAATAATACAGGTTAAACTTAAATGTGTGTCACGTCTACAGCCATTACTTGTAAATAGCACAAAATTTAAGGAAACACATTTTTCCTGGGAAGTTTCACTGCCCAAAAGTCTCATTCTCTGATCCAGAGATTCTGAGGCAACCTATTATCCTTCAAAAATATCTTTTTCTCATTAAGTGTCAGAGTATGTTTCCGAGGACTAAGAAAACTGCTGGATGCACTGCTCTATTGGTAACAGGACAGGGATCTTTTCAGTAATTTGTGACAAAATCTCCACAATATGCCTTAGACTAAGGGAGGGCAAGATTTTCTTTCATTGTAAAGCTTCTCAGCTTGTAACAAGAACATTCCAGCCCTTTGGACAGTAGTCCAATTCCTATTTACAATTGTTGACCTGTCTATACATTATAACCGCAACATCTTTTGTACATATTATGATATATCCCTTGTGCCCCTAAATGTAAGTTCATATTCTAATGTGGGAGTATTCTGCATATTTTTGAGGAATTGGACTACTCATATTAAAAATAACAAACTTTATTTTTTGAGACAGGGTCTCACTCTGTTGTCCAGGTTAGAGTGCAGTGGCATGATAACAGCTGACTGCGGCTGCAGCCTCAACCTCACTGGCTCAAGCAATCCTCCCACCTCAGCCTCCCAAGTAGCTGGGACTACAGGTGCATGCCACTACACCTGGCTAATTTTTAAATTTTTTGAGAGACAGGGTCCCACACTGTGTTGCCCAGGCTGGTCTCAAACTCCTGGGCTCAACTGATCCTCCTCACTCAGCCTCCCAAAGTGCTGGAATTACAAGTGTGAGCCACTGTGCTTAGCCAACAAATATTTATCGAGCACCTATTATTTGCAAAAGACGGTGGCAGAAGTTGTTGGAGAACAAATCTCAAAAGTTTTGTTTTGTTTTTGAAGAACTTTATTATTCAGTATGAGAGATGACATATACACAATGGCTGAAGTTTAAATAGCATGTATTGGGAAACATGAACGAGCTTCAAACTGCTATGAAACCCACCAATTTCAGCAAGATAACTAAGCAATTATACCATTTATAACAATAAGCCAAGCTTGATAATAAATGTTATCCAAATACCACAGTGTGTGTGTGTGTATATATATATATTATTTTTTTTTTTGAGACTGGGTCTCACTCTATCACTGGCTAGAATACAGTGGCATGCTCACTGCAGTCTCAGGCTCCTGGACTCAAGCCATCCTTCAACCTCAGCCTCCCAGGTACCTGGGACCACAGGCACGTGCCAACACAACCAGCTAATTTTAAATTTTTTGTAGAGACAGGGTCTCCTTGTGTTGCCCAGTCTTGAACTCCCGGGGTCAAGGGATCTTCCGGCATCAGCCTCTCAAAGTGCTGGGATTACAGGTGTGAGCCACCTCGCTGGGCTATAAAAGCATAAATCTTAATTGTTTTTCTTCAATATAAGAGGAAGACTGATATAAGCCTTGGAACCAGACAGACCCAGACTTGGGAAGCTGCTCAGCAATTTGCTTGCTCTGGTTATCAGTCAATGGTTCAATCTAGGAAGCAGAACTCTTAGGAGTAATATGGAGTAAAGGATTCATCATAGGGATTAGATTTGTGCAACTGCAGGAGATATGATAATAAAGGTCTGCAAAGGAGGGGAAAGTTGGAGGAGCAGATAAAGCACTAATCTGGGAGCATGGATTGGAGCCTATATGGGGCTCAATGTTGCCTCTGCTGGAGGGCCCAAAGCCACTCAAAATGACAAGCAGGGCAGGCTGTTGGCAAGGAAAGCTGGACACAAAGTGGTAGAAAGCCAGAACACCTACTTGCAGTAACACAGGATGGTGGCTTTGTACCGTCTCTCATTGCATCTAACCTGGCCGAGGATTGAGAGCACCTGACGAAGACCGGTGGGAGCGAAGGGACCTGTGACTGCAGCTGCTGCCTCACGCCAATAAAGCGAGCCAGGAGATCAGCAACATTGCTCTGCATGCAATGGCTGCTGCTTCGCTTCTGCATTCCAAATCACGCACAGAAAGCTCTTGTGGCCAACTCTAAACAGGAGCCATACAAGTTCAGGGAATTCCGGGAAACATAGTTCCAGTTTAGCTAAGCTGCCCCAATATGAAGCCACCACACTCTGTTACTTGAAGTAAGAGAACAAAAGTCTCTTAGCATCAGTTTTCTCATTTGTGAAAAAGGCATATTAGTACTTATGCTCAGAGAGTTGCTGAGAGGATGCATATCTTAAGGCATAGCTCCCTAGTATGTAGTGTATTATTTATCTCAATTAATTTAATTATTTATCTCAAATTAATTTAAAGCATTTAATGCCAATTTTATAATTTTTCTAATTACCCCCTTGATAAGATTATTATTATAATTTGCTATCTTTAAAATAAATTAGGCCAGGTATAGTGGCTTACAACTGTAATCCTAGTATTCTGGGAGGCCAAGACAGGAGGCTCACTTGAGGCCAGGAGTTTGAGATCAGCCCGGCCAATATAGCATGACCCCCTCTCTATAAAAAATTTTGAAAAGGAGCCAGATATGGTAGGATGTGCCTGTAGTCCCAGCTATTTGGAAGGATGAGGTGGGAGGATCACCTGAGCCCAGAAGTTTGAAGCTGCAGTGAGCCATGATGGTGCCACTGCACTCCAGTCTGGGTGACAGAGCTAGACCCTGTCTCTAATAAACTGAACTAAAATAATAATATCTAATTTTCTTGAAATATCTTTTAATAATGTTTAGTCTATCATTTTCTTAGGTCATAAGTGATTTTTAATATTATTCAGAGAGAAACTCAAATGCGGCTAACATTTGTATTTATGGACCCAAACTTGAAAATAGGCCTATGATTTGGAGAGTCTTAGTGCTCTTCTGTCATCAACCGCCTGGTCTTCAACCTCCACTGACTGGTAGTTTTAAATTCCTCTGCAACTTCTGTGATTTCTTCTTATGATGTTTTGTCTGTCTTTGTGGTTCCTGAGATCAATTCCACAAGGAAATCACAGTTCTCAGATCCTAGAGTTGCCAGGATTAGCAATAAAAATATAGGATGCTCAATGAAGTTGGAATGTAAGCTAAACAATGAATTAATTTTTAATATAAGTATGTCAAGTGCAATATTTAGAACATTCTTATTTAAAATCATTCATTTTTCATTGGAAATTCTAATTTAATTAGGCATGCTATATCTCATATGGAAATCCTACCTGATTCTCTTTTCCTTCTGGGGCACCCTGGCCTTGCTAATTCAGGAATCTCTTTTACTGTCATCCCTTCTAATGCTATTTTCACCAGAAATTTCCATAGCAACTCACTTAACACTCAACATATCCCAAGAGGAAGCATGACCCAGCCCTGTACAATGGCTACCTTTTCCATCCAGCCAGCTATGTCTGTAGTTTTGCCATTCTTCCAATCTCTCCACAAAGAATCTTAGGTTCATTCTTGAGTGCCCCTACTTCCAGACAGTTACTGAGTCCTGTCAATTCTTTCTTTAAAGTGACTTCCAAGTGTTCACTTTCCTCCTTTTTGCTACCTTCACCTCTGCCCTGACCCCTGTCTGCTAGACAGTCTCCTTAACTCCAGTCTCCTTCTTTGATCCTGTCTAAATCCTACTCATCTTCCTGAACACTACTGTTTCACTGTACTGTGCTGCTTAAGAACTTACAATTGTTTGCTATTGTCTATTGTATTAAGTACTATGACTAGTGTAAAATCTTTTGCTCTTTGAATGACACCGTCAAAGAAATGAAGACAAGTGGCAGTTCTCTCAAGAAAAAAAATAGATGACCTGAATTGTACTATATTCACTTCAAAAATAAATTCATAGTCTAAGACCTTGTAACAAAGAAAACTGCAGGCTCAGATGACCTCCCTGGTGAATTCTACTAAATATTTATAGAAAAAATAATACCAAATGTACACAAACTCTTCCAGAAATAAAAGAGGAGAGAGGTCAGCATTACCCTGAAACCAAAAGCAGACAAAGGCATGAGAAGAAAAGAAAGTGATAGACCAATTTGCCTCATGAACACACACACACAAAACTGCAACAAAATTTTAGCAAATCAAGGCTGGGCACGGTGACTCACGCCTGTAATCTCAGCACTTTAGGAGGCTGAGGCAGGCGTATTGCTTGATCCCAGGAGTTCCAAGACCAGCCTGGGCAACATGGTGAAACCTTGTTTTTACATATATATATATGCAAATCACATCCAGCTATATATGAAAAGAATAAAACACTAAGACCAAGTGAGCTTTATCCTGGGAATGTAAGTTAGTTTCAAAATTTTAAAAGCAATCAAAGTAATTCACCATATCAACAGATGTATGATCATCTCAATAGATAAAGAATAGGGCTTTGACGAAATTCAACATTTACTCAATCATTTTAAAAGCCACTACCAGCAAACCAGAAATATAAGGAATATTCCTATGTTGCTCAACCTAAGAAAAGGCACTTATGAAAAACCTACAACTAACATCATACTTAATGCTCAAAGACCAAATGCTTTCCCTAAAGATGAGAAACAAGGCAAGGATGACACTTTCACCTTCCTATTCAACATCGTACTGGAAGCCATAGCCAGTGCAATAAGGCATGAAAAATAAATCAAAGATATGCAGATTGAAAAGGAAAAAATATTAAATAAAACTATCTCTATTCACAGAAGACATGATTGGCTATACAGAAATTCCCAAAGAGGCTATAAAAAAGCTACTGGAACTAAGAAGTAGTTTTAGTGAGGTCATAGGATATAAGGTCAACATACAAAATCAATTATATTTGGAATACTTGTAATGAGAAATTTTAAAATGAAACATTTTAAAGTATCATTTCAAATGGCACCAAAAGTGTAAAATATTTAGGTATACATCTAACAAAATATGAAATCTGCATGCTCAACTATAAAACATTGAAGAGAGAAATCAAAGATGTAAATAAAAGTGGAAATATACCATGTTTACATATTGGAAGACTCAATATTGTTGTCATTTCACCTCCAAAATGATTTATAGATTAAATGTGATTCCAATCAAAATCCCAGTAGGCTTTTTTTTTTTTTTTTTTGGTAGAAATCAACAAGATGGGGCCAGGCATAGTGGCTCACGGCTATAATCCTAGCACTTCGGGAGGCTGAGGGAGGTGGATCATTTGAGGTCAGGAGTTTAAGACCAGCCTGACCAACATAGTGAAACCACATCTATACTAAAAATATAAAAATTAGCCAGGCAGTAGTGGCACACACCTGTAATCCAAGCTACTCGAGAGGCTGAGGCAGGAGAATCGCTTAAGCCTAGGAGGCAGAGGTTGTGGTGAGCCAGTCTGGGTGACAGAGTGAGACCATCACACACACACACACACAAAAACAAAGAAATCAACAAGATGATTCTAAAATATATGTGGAAAAGCAAACAAAATGGAATTGCCAATACAACTTTGAAAAAGAAGTACAAAGAAGATTCACGTTATCTAATTTTAAGACTTACTATAAATCTACCATAATCAATACTATGTGGTATTGGCAAAAGGGCTGATGAATAGATAAATGAAACAGAAGATCCAGAAATAGACCCACAAATTATGGTCAGTTGAAATTTGCAAAGAGTACAAAGGTAATTCAGTGGAGATCAGATAGTCTCTTCAAAAAATAGGGCAAAATAATTGAACATCCATATGCAAACACACAGAATAACAACTTAATTCATATTTCACACCATACATAAAAATTGACTCAAAATAAATCTATAGTGTAAAATATAAAACTTCTAGAAGAAAACATAGGAGAAAATCTTTGTGACATTGATTAGGGAATGATATTTTTAAATACAATACCAAAAGCATGATTCATTTAAAAAAAAAAGTTGGACTTAAAATTTCTGCTCTTTGAGTGAGACTCAAATGAAAAGACAATCCATGAAATATCTACAAAAATATTTGCGAATACATATCTGATAAAGGACAAGTCTCTAGAATACATAAAGGACTCTCAGAACTCAATAATAAGAAAACAACCATATTAAAAACTGGACAAAATATTTGAATAGACACTTAATTGGTGAAGATGTTTGGATGAGAAATAGGCACATAAAAAGATGCTCAACATATTAGTCATTAGGGGAATGCAAATTAAAACCACAATAACAAACTATATATACCTATCAAAATGTCTAAAATAAAAGTAACTGATAATACCATATATGAAAGAGGATGTGAAGCAACTGAAAGTCCCATACAATACTGGCGGGAATATATACAGTGTAGCTACTGTGGAAAATAGTTTGGCAGCTTCTTGTAAAGTTAAACATATACACATCATATAACCCAGCAATCCCACACTTTGGAATTTATTTAAGAGAAATAAAAACATTATGTCTAAACAAAACTAGCACACAAATCTTTATAGAGGCTTTATTCATAGTTGCCAAAAAGCTGGAAACAATCCACATGTCCATCAACTGGTGAATGGAAAAACAAACTGGTATGTCCCTACAATGGAATACTATTCAGCAATAAGAAGAAATGAATTGCTGATATACCAACAGGGAGAATCTCAAAAATGTTGTGCTAGGTAAAAAACCACCCGAGCGTGGTGGCTCAGGCCTGTAATCCCAGTACTTTGGGAGGCCGAGGTGGGCAGATCGCCTGAGGTTGGGAGTTCGAGACCAGCCTGACCCACATGGAGAAACCCTGTCTCTACTAAATAAACAAAATTAGTCAGGTGTGGTGGCACATACCTGTAATCCCAGCTACTCGGGAGGCTGAGGCAGGAAAATCGCTTGAACCTGGGAGGCGGAGGTTGCGGTGAGCTGATATCACGCCATTGCACTCCAGCCTCGGCAACAAGAGCGAAACTCCGTCTCAAAATAAAAAACCAAAAAACAAAACAGACACAAAAGACTACATACTGCATGAATCTATTTGTATCATGTTCCGGAAAAGGCAAAACTACGGTGAGATGAAGTAGATCAGTAGTCTCCTGGGGTCAGGGGTAGGGCAAGTATAATCACTGCAAATAGGAACATGGGAACAGGGAAATTTGCTGGGATTATGGTGACACTCTACATGTTGAGTGTAGTGCGGTTACACGACTGCATACCTTTGCCAGAACTCACTGAACTGTTCAACATTTTGGAGTTGTAGAGTTTAAACCTCTACATTCCAAATCATGTGCCCTCCATTCCATGGTAAATGAGGGTTCTTACTGTTTTTTGTTTTTTCTGTTTTTTTTAATTTGGCCAATCTTATCAATGCCTTATGGACTCTGGGCTCTTTGTAGATAGATGTTTCAAGCAGAGTCAAAAGTGCCACAAGTTATGAATCACTCAGACTACAGTGTGAGACAGCAACTCCTGAACCCAGACAAAGGATGTGCCAGAGAAAAATACAAAGACATCTCAATTTTGTTCCCTGAGATTTTCTAAAGAGCTGCCTACCAAAGGAAATGATTCAAGAAAAACTGGAGGAAGAACCAGTGAAAAGAGAGGGAATGGAATGGCCCACTACACCTTCTAAAGAGAGGGATGTTTACAAGTAGGCTGACCATAATGAACCCTGGTGGGCTCTAAGATTCCTGGGGGACCAGGAGGTGAGAGGATAAGAGAATTACTGTCATCAAGGCCTTTGAGGGCATCATATGACTGCTGTTATTATAAGAGCTCTGTAAGGTTCACTTTACAGTTCCTGATAGTGAAGAAGTACCAGGCAGCCCCCAGAAGGTTTTCATTTTCATTTTCTAAATAGGGGCTTATGTGCTTGGGGTCCTCAAATGGTTACATCACATGCACACCTGCACCAGTAAAAACTCACAATTACAGAATTACACAATTTGGTTATAATTACCAAATAAATACCAATAATGGTGCATGTGCCTTAGGTCTTAATACTTTTCAAGAGCCATGTGAAAGAGATGCCATTATTATTTCCACTGTACACTTTAGGAAAATTAGACTTAGAGAAAATAAGTCTTTAGTCCAAGGTCATAGAACTGGAAGCAAGTGGGATGTGGGCATGAGCCCCATTTCCTCTACTCCATGCACTATACTGCCTTCATTCATTGAACAAATATTCTTGACTCTCTATTATGTACCAGGTACTTGTCTAATAAAGGACTCTTTATAAGAATAACAAAGTAAAAAAGTAAAGAACTTACAACCTATGGTGCCTTTTTTATAACTCATATTAAAAATCCTATCAACTTCAGTATACTTTCAGAAGGTATTATAACTTATTTATATAACTTTATAGTAATCCTTACAGTTATTAAGATAAAAAACACTTGTTAAACAAAGTTATTAAAATCTTCCTATTAAATAAAATTGAGTACATTACTGGATAAATGCTCCCCCCAAAAGAGTTTTTTGATATTTCTTTTCAATAAATCTTGTTATAAATGAGTATGTTTTTAGAAAAATTGATATTCCACTTGAAACAAAAGATAAACTCTGATAGTTAAATTTGCCACTTAACCCCTTATATTTTCCAAAATTATCATTCATATAATTATTGAGATATCTTAAAGAAAAAAGAATAATGACTATTTTTATTCAAAGAATGGTGTAATATTCTTATAATACTCAAAGAAGTATTGGCTACTCTCCTATTATTATATTTAGCTGGAATGATTTAAAATTTTTGGCTAACATATAACTATGCCTGAGGATCTGATGACAGTTCTATGTAAAGGTTTTTTTTTTTTTTTAAACCATGTTAGGAATCACATTGAATATGTTTAAATCTAGCCAAGTTTTTATCTTTATACTTTTCTTAAACTTTAATACCATAAAAGGAAGCTAAGAGAAAAAGCTTATGCAAACACAATTAGATTGTCTTTATACTATTTATGGCAATGGACAGATACTTAAAGCTTACTTAGCTAAAGATTTAAGTCTGTCACTTTATGACATATGCTTTCCCCCAACTCCTGTTAACACGACAGGATGTTTGTCAAATGACTACTCTCCTGCAGTGACTCTTGATTTTAATATAACAGACCATCATTATGACTCAGTTTGAACATTTGTCATCATGGATGTCATAGTTTCTACAAACAAATATTGATCATAGCAACTTTTAGAAACAGAATAAAACCAAAATGAAATTAAAATTAATTTGAAAGTATTCGTTTGCAAATGCTCTTTTAGGTTTCTAGAAGCACTTTAATCATTGGTTAAACTGACTTCTAAACATCTGTATTTTATATTTTTATTTATGTTCACCTTGTTACAAAAATAATTTAAGGCAACTTTCAAAAGTATATAAAAACATATATGTAAGAATATTATTTTCCTTCGATTATAATTGACAAGTGCAAAATCAATTATTTTCCAGCATTTCCAGTATACACTGTTGAAAGTTCTTTATAAAGAACAATGTATATTGCCATTGAAACTTATACAACAAAATATGTATGTCTTTATTGATACTTTTGGTCTTATAAAACTATTTTTTATTTCAATTCATAAACATTATAATTAAATTATTGTTTAGCAACAATAAAAGTTTTCTTATAGTTCTATCAACTACTCACCTATATATTATAGTTAGGCCGAATTTTAAATTTTCTGTCATTTTCAAATTTTAAGAAAACCATTTGAAAATTCAGTTTTCTTAGGGCCTTGTTTACCCACATTATTTCCATCTACATTGTAATTCTTTACAAAATTTCTCCTCAGTTTTTGGTCGTAATTTATAGAGCACTAAAAGTCAAATAAAAGTTGCCAATTATCCGATTAGTTTTGATTTAGAATACTGTTGCTCTAAATGATCCGTCCTATTTCTGTTAGCATTAAAAAAAAGAAAAGAAAAAAGAAAAAAAGAAAAGAAAGTTGAGTAATTACGCCAGTAATTCAGGTCCAAGTTTCTCATTACATGGACTAAACTGACTATATAAACACAATTCTCCCTTTCACCTGTTGCTAGTCATTATTTTCTTGGTGTTTTGTTACATTAAAAAGATTTTATAAAACTTGCCTCCCCATCCCCTTTCATAAAATATAGATTAAAATGCTTACACAAAGAAAATTAATTTTGAAAATAACATTTGAGAGAGAAAAACATTTATGTTTTAAGCTTAAAATAATGAAACAAAAGTTCAGGGAAAAAAAACTGAGTATATGGGAAGAAACACAGTGGAAAAGTTTAATTTATTTTTTTAGGTGCTTGTTTTCTCAAAACTCTGTAAAATTACTTTCTAAACATTCACCACGGTGTAAAAATCAGATATGTATAAACAATTCAAAGTATTTTCTGAATAGTTCTAGCTATGTAACAAATGTGAAAAAGTTGAACACAATTATTCTACTAGGATTTTTCAAAATGTAGTTTTCAGACTGACTTATCCATAAAATGGCTTCAAGTCTATATTTAATTTGAAAAGGGGGATAAAATAAGTATTCTGTTGAATATAACAACCATAATAAAAATGTTAAATTCTTAACCAGTATTATTTTAAATATTGTATACAATTAAAAATATTAAAACTCTTATCCAGGTTTTCATTGCCATGTAAGCTCTTTTGAAATATTAACTTTGGTTTAAATGCTTACTTTAAATGAGTTAAAAGTACTTTAGCTATATAGTCTCCTTAACTGTTTATAATGTATTTAATGCAAATCATCCCTTCTTATATACATAACTTCCATCCTAAAATGCTTCATTTGACAAGTGAATATAGTTACATTTTTTAGTTTATAAGCAAGTGTACTGTTACCTGAGTTTTAATCTACAAAAACTTTTATTTTTGTTTTCATTTTTCTTTGTAAAATTATAGTTCCTTAAACAAAAGATAATTATTTGTACACATTTTAACATGTAAAAAGCATGTTCTCAAAATACAAACTTTAAAATGTTACTGGCTTTCAACAATAATATCCCACAGCATAGGCCCATTTGTTCCATTTTTTGCTGGAATTCATGAAACCAACCAAAACTCCAATTTCTAAGGTATGAAAAAACACAGAGATTCCAAATTCAGACCTAAAAAAGGAAGAGACTCTGTTAGATATTCTCTGCTGTTGTAGTCTAAATGTAGCACATCTTGAAACTGATTAGATTCTGGACATAACAGATGATCTTTCGGTCTTTTTCAAGCCTTACTATGAAGCTTAGTTGAATTCATTGTAGCTAAAAGAATCTTAGATTGTGTTAAAGAAAATAAACACTAAATAAGCTTTCTGTGACACTTCTCAGGTCCTTTCTCTCCTCCTTCCTCTTCCTCTTTCCCCTCTCTTTCTCCCCTGCTTCCCTCCCTCTCTCTTTTTAAAAATATAAAACAATTTAAAGGACAGTCTGTGTACACATGGAAGAATTAGATATATTCATCAGTGTCAACTTGTTTCATGTCTCTTCTTCACTTTACCCTCCTACAGCTAAGCCATGGGTCATCCTGGCTGATACCAGATCAATGATATAGAAAACTGAAGTGGTGATGTTTATAATTTTGGTAAAGAAAAAAAAACAATCAACTTGCTGGTGAGGAGGTAACTGTGCTTATTATCGAAATGGTCTATTTGATGGAATTTATTAGATGATTGGCCAGTTGCTAATTTTCATATAAATTAACTGGTGAAGATAGAAATTATGTGATTTAAGAATTGAACTTGCTTTTTATAATCCATACAAAAGATAAGTGAATCATTTAAATCACTTATTGAATTTAAAGGAAAATTATTTTTTGTTTGTCTGTGCAGAGAAATTCTCAGACACATAATACAACCTGTTCTTTTCTCATTAAATGTTATATGGAGTATGATTGCTTTCTTTCATTTCTTCCCAACTTCCTTACCTTTAACTTAAAATCTGCCTTCATCTTTTGCCAAATTATATTTGTTTATTTTCATTTCTTTTTTACAAATCGATTTCTCATTTCTTCTTAGATGAAGACTTCATAATTTTGGTCTTTACAACTCAGATATTCCCCATGTGACATGAACTGCTTTGCTTAAAAATAAGGGATCAAACTTCCTAAAGTACATTTCAACATGCTACGCTGAAGTCCTAAAGAGTAGACATGACTTTTCCAATATGCACAAAATCCTTTTAAAACTATGGACTGGTTAGATACAAAGATTTGATATTTAAAGTATAATTTCATTCTTAGGTCTGCTCCTTTAATTTTGCCATTATCTTATACTCACTCAAGTAGCTAACAAAATCATGGCATGACAACACTGATGACAGCTCCCAAATTTCACTTTAGAAATTAAATAGTATTTTCTTTGCCAACATTTTGACTATAGAATTTCTTATTTGCAAAGTTTAACAAAATTATGGTTTTCTAGGCCAAGGTGGGTGGATTACTTGAGGTTAGGAGTTTGAGACCAGCCTGGCCAACATGGCAAAATCCTGTTTCTCCTGAAAATACAAAAATTAGCCGGGTGTGGTTGCATACACCTGTAATCCCAGCTACCTGAGAGGCTGAGGCATGAGAATTGCTTGAACCCAGGAGACAAAGGTTGCGTGAGCTGAGATTATGCCATTGCACTCCAGCCGGGGTGATAGAGTAAGACTCTGTCTCCAAAAAAAAAAAAAAAAAGAAAAGAAAAAATTTCAGGAAATGTTGTGAGATCTTATATAATAAACTCAATTTCTTAGTAGCGTAATTTGACCTTTTAAAACTTAGATTTAAAATATTTAATTTTTCTTATATTTTGAAGTTTTATGTTTTATATTTCCCAGATACAACTTATAAAAATGAAATATTTAAAATGGTACCGGCCGGACACTGTGGCTCACGCCTGTAATCCCAGCACTTTGGGAGGCAGAGGTGGGCAGATCACCTGAGGTCAGGAGTTCGAGAGCAGCCTGGCCAACATGGCAAAACCCTGTCTCTACTAAAATAAATAAAAAAATAAATAAAATAAAATGGTACTAAATGATGACAATATTAAATAGAAATTGTATTATTTACTACTTAATATAAATGTATTCAAAAAAGTTTTAGGGGAAAAATACAAAACACTTGTGCAAAACCATAAGCATACGTTAGCTAACTGTTTTAGAGAACATTGTATCATTAATTTTAATCCCTGTGGTTCCAGTTTATTTAATGTAATTAGTATTTCATTTCCCTCACACATTTTAAAATCCACATATGCAAATTAAGCTATACAATGTGAGAAAAGGTTATATTTGTCCCTATAAATTATTGCAGCAATGACCATTTAGAAATAATTAGGGATTGGATTACATGTTTAAATTGAAAATAAAAGCTTTGCTGTCCCCTCTGAATACTCAATTTGGTGTTTGACAGTGTGATACAAAATGCAATTTGAGACCACTCAACTCTGTGATCATGAATGTGCAAAAACTTGATCATTCAAATTCCAAGTCACAATCTGTGCCTTGCCAAGTTATTTAATAAAAGAATGTAGATAGGTTTTATAAACTTCACTGAAACAGTTTTTGACTTATACTCTCAAGTGTCATATATAACTCAGTTAAATACTCCTTCCAACTGTCCATTTGTGGTTAAAATAGCTTTAAAACAGTAAAGCCTATATCATTAACAAATATCTCAAAGTTTAAAGTAACCATCAAAGCACTGGTGTTAGGGAACACAGAGAGAATGGTTTCTTATTTATAGGTAGTTTTAAAAGTGTTTTAAACATTTTTCTCTGTAGCATATGAGTAGGCTACAGAGAATAAAACAGATAAAACAGATCTCCACTAGAATATATAATAAATATATAAGCCAGTTAAAACTAGTCTTTGTCTCAATGGCACTTAAACTTATTAAAAATTTTTTTTTCTCCCCCTGGAGTTCCATGAACTCTTCAATCTAAAGGAGTATCTTCCTTCAGCGTTCTTTGCATAAGAGCAAAAGTACTTATACAATCTAAAAAAGAAAATATTTAAATTCATAACATTAACAAATGCAGCAATGAGGCCTGTGGGAAAAGCTGACCACACAGATCCCGCAAAAGCCCTAGCCTATTTAATAGTAATCACAATAAAGGGGCCAATATTAAGTTTGTTTCTAAAAAAATTAACCAGTTCAAAGGATACAATGTACTTGAAACTTTAAAACATTGTTTAAAAGGGTAACTTCTAGTTCTTCAAATGATTTCTAGATTCTCAAAAAGAAAAATAAATTTATCAGCATTGTCTACCTAATATGTGCAGTTTAGAAGGCAAGATATATTCATGTGAAGATGGCTACATCTGTATTTTCTTATTTTCAGTTGCACATAATTGTTCTTTTAAAGAACTTTTTGGGGCCAAATTTAGTTTACTGGCTTTGAGCCTGCAGTTTAGTCAAAGTTCCAATGCTGTTTTCAGTGAGTAAAGCAAAATTTTAAACAGTATTTTTCATACTTTCAGAATATATTCATATGTAGTTTTTCTAATATAAAACGCATTGATTTTTATGGCTGCAACCAAGAGAGTCTACATCTGGGTAGTCATGCCTTTTGATAATCATACTTCCATGTATTTCAATGGCTTGTCAAAGACACACATGTTTGAAACACTCAATCCTGTGCCTCCTTCAAAGGAAGTTTAAATAAATATAACTGTAGTAGGAAAATTCAGTTTTTCTAGCATTAGAACACACTATGGTGAAACTTTTTGTGGGAGCTTAAAATGTGCCCATCATTTAGGCCTAACACATGAATATACTTAGGCCTAAGAGGACAAAACATCCTAAGAGAAAGTACTCATACATGGGCAACAGAGTAACATGACAGCTATTATGGAAACAATCCTTGTGAATTTCCTAACTTTTATGCCCACAAATTCACAACCACTTGTGTTTATTTTTCTCTTTTAAAATAATATTTTAAAATCTATCCCCATGATTAATACTCTGTTTTTTGACACTAAAATTGAGTATTAAGAGTTATCAACTCAAATTCTATTAGAGTATTAATCAGTGTTACACTAGGTCATAAAATACATGTGTAATAAACGTAATAAGCTTGGATGTTGTTAATATTGTTGAACATTTATACA
Organism: Chlorocebus sabaeus; assembly: GCF_047675955.1. Classification (NCBI taxonomy): domain Eukaryota; kingdom Metazoa; phylum Chordata; class Mammalia; order Primates; family Cercopithecidae; genus Chlorocebus; species Chlorocebus sabaeus. The sequence continues at coordinate 22,315,561 of NC_132912.1, forward strand.
ACTCTGTCCTATTTATTCTCTATGTAATCAGATATCATGAAGTTTTTCAACTGACATTTTACTACTGATGAGAAACAAATTAGGAAGAAGATGAGTGATGGGAAGAAAAGATGAACATGATTAATAGGTGTTTGTTTCATAAAGCCTCTAGGGAGACTTTTAAATCCTTCACTGCTACTATATTCTCACCGAGTGAACAGCCACTGCACGTGCCTTTCAAAGTTTTCAAAGGAGGGCTGAGTAGAGTTACTCAATTTGTGACTGATGCTGTTACTCCATTTGCATCCTGTTGTGAAATGAGGTACTCTTTATGTATTGGTGCCAAGATAAATGGCGACTATATCCATCAAAAATTTTTAAAATAGACATCTAAGTTAGAAAAATAAAAGAGTATTTCACTTTGGGTCTAATGTAGCAAATAATCGCTCCTGAAGACTAAAACATCTTTGTTGTTCCGCATCCCTTCCCTCCACCCTTCAAGAACTTGTATTTTTTAACTTTTCAAGTCCTTTTGATTAAAAATACCTGATCTACTTTGCTTCACGGGTTTTTTAAAGAATTATTCTTGTTCTCTAAACCAACTTCGTAGAAATAGAGAGGAAGTTAAACTTTATACAGTATTCGAATCTTTAAAGGTATGAGCATCCTAAACAGTAATTCACTTCTAATAAAGATCTTGCCATTCCTAACTGTACTTTACTAAGGTAGCTGTTTAATAAAAACATATTTATGCAGATTCTATACAGCAACTAAAACTGGACCCACAGATGTAGTGAGTAGAGTAGCACAAAATGTGTATGGCAGTTGGCATTTATTTGCAGCGGCACATAAAATTGTTAATAATCCTGTCAAATCTGTTCACAATCCGATTGCTGGAGTGCAGTGCATACAGGAACTCTATGTATGTGTGAATGTGTACACACCCCCCATGCACGAAGGACTCTACTGCCGTATTCCAGAAATGACAAAGAAAAAGTAAAAATAAGCAAGAATCACATAATTAGATATCTTACAGTCTCATAAAAGGGCAGTGCTGCGAGGTTAAGCTGGTGAGCTAAAAAAAAAAACAAAACAAACCAAAACCCACAAAAACAAACAAAATCCAGTTGCCTGAGATCGGAGCTCCCCGCAGGATTCGCGCAGAGCGAGGAGCGGGGAGGGTGCAGTTTGCGGGAGGCGGGGGCCGGGATCCCGACACCGTCCGCCGTCTCTCCGGGATCTCTCAGGGAACCGAGCTGGTGACCGTCCGAGGTAAGCGCTGAGCCAAGGAGAAAGCGCTCGGAGCGTCCACAAAGCGCCCGAGGCCGCCCTTCTCGCCAAGGCTCGGCAGATCCCGCGGCCTGCGCTGGGCAAGGAAAGGCTGGACCGAAACGGTTGGAGGCGGCAGGCGGCTGCTGGGGGCGCGGGACCCGCGCGCGGACGCGGAGGCTGGCGGGGACGCCCCGCAGCCCGCGCCGCCGCCAGCCGCCCCGAGCCGCGTGAGCGCGCGGCCGCATCAGCTGAGCGCGCGGCGCGTGTCACGTGGTGTGCGTGTCGAAGGTCACGGCGCGCTCACAATGGAGCTCTCCGAGTCTGTGCAGAAAGGCTTCCAGATGCTGGCGGATCCCGGCTCCTTCGACTCCAACGCCTTCACGCTTCTCCTCCGGGCGGCTTTCCAGAGCCTGCTGGACGCCCAGGCGGACGAGGCCGTGTTAGGTAAGCCGCTCGGCTCGGCTCGGAGCTGGATCCGCCGGGGTGGAGGGGCGCTCGAAGAAGAGGAGCCGGCGGAGCGAGAAGGGGAAAGCCCCGGGAAGAGGAAGTCTCCGGGCTTTGCCCTTCGCTCCGGACGGAGTGTTGGGGACGTGGCTCTGCTAGGACTCGGAGCAGACCCTGAGCATTGTTTTGGCCCCACTTGGCACCTGCATAGAGCCAGCTCCACGTTCCTGGCCCGGTTTCCCTCCCAGTCTCTTTGTTCTTTTGTAAAGCCCGTGTTCAAATCTTGTTTGTGGCCTAAACATCTAAGGTGTTTAGCCTTGTCTGAGGCTGCGGCTGTTTTGACAGTTGGACTTCATCTGGGGAGCTCTCTGCAATTCAAGCTTCCAGGGCTAGGCTAGCAAAGGTTTAAAAGGGTCTGTTTCCGAAGTGATTACTAGGTCAGATAGTGTTGACATTTGCCAACTTAGAGCATACCTCAAGTTGCTGTGATCACTCCAGCGCTCTAGTTCAGCATGCTTTACTCAGGTTCTACACCTAGAACCTTAAACTATGATGCACAATACTTTGTTCCGCCCCAGTTACCAGGATGCGAGTGTCTTTTAAGCGATCTGGTCAGTGACTGCGGAGGTGCAGTGTCAGTCTGGATTGAAGACATATTTTAAGACAGATCGCTTTTAGATGATTTTCTTAAATATAAATATCCCAACAATTCAAATTTTTGTTTTTTTTCTGTAGTTTCATGAACTAAACACTTGTACAAAAAGTATGAAAGTGGAAGTTCTTCAAACGAAAATAGTAACCACCACCTGGGTTAATCTCAAAAAAAAAAAAAAAAAAAAAAAAAGATGACTGTCAAACCCTGAAAGTACTACTATAATTTTGAAATTTGTATTTTATATTCTGAACTCATGCCTTACCTTCTACCCCCTTGATGTGTTGTTCATGGAGCCAGTTACCCTAAGCTTGTCATTTTTAGGACGGAAGTTTATTCTAAAATTGACACCATGTAAAATATTTATCTTGTTTTTCCTTTGAATTTACTCCAGTGTTAGAATGACCATTGCATTGTAATATTTTCTTTGGGGGCTAAAATATTTTTTAATAGTAAAAATATTAAGGCAAAGTAAGTTAATTGAAACCAGTAATAGTAGAGTTCTTGATGTGTTCTTTTTATTGTTTTTCACTTGACCTTGTTGCTCATCTCATTTACTTATAATTATGACTGTCCTTATAGTTGAATTTTTTTTTATCTTGTTAAAGGGTTTTTAAACCCAAATTAAAATATTCTTTTTAGGAACATGACTATAAAGAATTTATTATCATAGGCATCACTGGAAGTTAATTTATTTTAGATCATCCAGACTTGAAACATATCGACCCAGTGGTTTTAAAACATTGTCATGCAGCAGCTGCAACTTACATACTAGAGGCAGGAAAGCACCGAGCTGACAAGTCAACTCTAAGGTACAGGATTTATTTAAATATCCATTTATTTTCAAATACTACCTTTATGATTTCAATTTCAGTTTTAAAAATGGAGACAGAACTTTGGCTTTTTTCTTTTCTTCTAGCACTTATCTAGAAGACTGTAAATTTGACAGAGAGCGAATAGAACTGTTTTGCACGGAATATCAGGTTACTTTAAAATTTTTAATTAACAGTGACTATTTTTCTTTTACTCTATTTGTAAAGATCTGTTTTTTTTCTCTCTTTCTTTTTCCTCTCCAGAATAATAAGAATTCCCTAGAAATCCTACTGGGAAGGTAGGTACTGTGTAAGGTGTCAAGCTGAGGCACTTTTCACTTGCAGGTATGAATGGAGAGTGTTGGTGTGAAACAAGATCTTCGGGATCTTGTCCCAAAGAAAAAGAGCCAAAGGGCACGTCAAACAATTGAAGTTAAGCTAATGTTTTTAAAGATAAAGTTTATTGAGATGATTTTCAAATGCTTTTTTACCATTCAGAATTTAAAAGTAAAGTTTAACAATGGTTTAAATTCAGAATGGATTAAAATGGAGTTGGGGGTGGAAAGTAGAGCCATTCTAAGTAAATATAAATAACTGAAAAGTTCTCCTGTAGAGACTATGTACAAAGTTATCATTACATCTTTCAGCATAGGTAGATCTCTCCCTCATATAACGGATGTTTCTTGGCGCTTGGAATATCAGATAAAGGTAAAGTTTAACCAACTTCTCTAGGGCGAATTCAGGGAACTTCTTAAAACACAGAGTTAAAGGCTGTTATGTGTTTGTTGTGTTATTTTAGACCAATCAACTTCATAAGATGCACAGGCCTGCATATTTGGTGACCTTAAGTATACAGGTATTTATAGATAAGTCTTACCCAATAATGAAATGTGTAATGAAATTTATAATTTCATTGATTTAAATAAACAGCGTTTTTTGTTGCGTGTTTTTTTTCCCTGCCCTAGAACACTGATTCCCCATCCTACCCAGAGATTAGTTTTAGTTGCAGCATGGAACAATTACAGGTACAGTATTAGGATCTATAAATATGCCTGTCTTTTTATAAATGTTTACTTGAGAGTTATACTCTTGGACAGTTCAAAATAAAATTAATCTAACCATCTGTCAGCAGATAATGAAGACTGGTTAAGGATTTAATGGGAAAGGGGCATCAAAAGTAGTATTTTAACATAGGCTTCACTGTTGAAATTAAGATGTTATTAATAGAGAATTGGTCTGTATTTGCTGTTTTTGCTGGTTAAAATAAACTTCTGTAGTGTTAGTGTAAATTTCTTCATGATGAGTTTGGTCCAATAAGATAAAGCAAAATTAAGACATGGCTTTGAAAATGTCTTTGCTTTCAGAAATTGAATTAAACTGTCAAAATTGGATTTTGAAACAGTGGTTTTAATGACTTTTTATAAAGGGGGAAGTATACATAACATTCTAAAACTGTTTTTATTGCCCATTTAAGACTGGGGAAATTCAAAACTACATTGATTAGTGGATATGGCAACGAATTTATTTCATAGCTTTTAAAAAATGAAGATCATTACTGGAAATTTAAGTGAAATTGAATTTTTCAAAGGCATCTTCTGCAGAGCCGTTTTAATGTAACTGTGAATCAAACTTTAAACTTTCAGAAAATGTATATACAGCATAACCTTTGTTAGATAACTTGAGAAAATTCAGATGTACCTGGGCGGTTAAGGATTCAGTTAGAAATCATGTTTCAGTGTGAGGGCAAATAACCGATTTGAACATGAGATATTTCTGAGGAAACGCTTCTTTTGACCGATAGTAGTTTGTCAAAGGTTAAAATCTTGTTGAATTTTAAACTTGTTTGGAAGATGTGTCCTGACTTTTTTTCTTGCATCTTTCTTGAACTTGGATACTTCTTTCCATGTTTTATCCTAAAAACGTGGTATTGTATACACGTCTTTTAGGACTTGGTGGGGAAACTTAAAGATGCTTCGAAAAGCCTGGAAAGAGCAACTCAGTTGTAACTTGGGGAAGTTAACGATCCGCCCGAGTGCAGAGGAAAACCAGAAACGCCTTGCCTTGAGCTGAACCACCGTTTGTGCGAGCTGGATGTTCTTTTCAGTAGAAAAGAATTTTCCTTTTGAATTTATACCATTCATCAATTTTGACACTTTTAAAAACACGTGTGAAAGGGTTAAGAGGGAAAGATACTGCCCAAGTATTGAATCGTTTAGTACTAACTGTCCATTTATTCTATTTTGATCTTTTTCAAGTCTTCTGAAAGGAAGTAGACAGTATTACACCCTGAATAAATAAGGTGTTGTTTTCCACAAAGAGTGATGATATTTTGTTTGGATCTGAATTCGTGTGTTAATTATTACTTTTTGTGAAGCTAGATAGGAGTAGTGTGAACTTTTAACGATAGCCTTTTCTCAGGATTAAAGTTAAACAAGGAGTAAAGGATGCGATCCCCCCGGGTCTGTCGCAGAACCCTGCTTCGGGACTCTGGGGGCCGGGGCGGGCGCGGGCGGCTGCGCGGCCCGTTACCTGCGCCCGAGGGCTCGCCCACATCCCGACCCTCGGCCGCCGGCTCCCGGCCCGGCGCGGAGCCCCTGCCCGGAGCCAGCCGTCGCCCGCGCGCGCCCCGCCTCGGCCGCCGGCGGGCGGGGAAGAGGCCGGCGCGGCCGCGGGCGGGCGGGCAGGGGCGGGCGCTGTTGTTTCTGCGAGCCCAACTCGGGCGCAGGTTCCGCGCCGCGGCGCCTGAGCCTGGGCCGCAGCCCGCGGGGCCGGCCGGGGGACGGCGGCCGGGGGACGTATGCGCCCCGGGAGGAGGCGGGCGGCCGGGAGAAAGAAAGAACGGGGGGCGGGGTGGACTGCGCGGCGTGCGGGGCCGGAGTGGCGGCCGCGCGGAGCAAGGCGGCGCGTGTGGCGCTGTGGAGAAATGTCTCCACCGCCGCGGCGCGGGGCGAGGGAGGGGGCCGGGCGCGCGGCGCAGAGGGGAGGGGGCGGCCACGGGCCTGACTACACCGACACTAATTCCCAGGCCGCCCTTAAGGAATGAGGGGAGCACGTGACCCGCTGGGGGGGCGGCGGGGGGAGGGGGCGGGCGGACTCCGAGCCATTTTGGAGCCGGTGTCAGTTTCCACTCTGCCTTCAGCGGTGCATTTTTTTCCACCCTCCCCTCCCCCTCCTCCCCTCCCCCCGCTCGCACGCACACACACGGCGCCCCCCGCCCGCCCGCCTCCCCCACAGCAACTATGAAATAATCGTAGTATGAGAGGCAGAGATCGGGGCGAGACAATGGGGATGTGGGCGCGGGAGCCCCGCTCCGGCTTAGCAGCACCTCCCAGCCCCGCAGAATAAAACCGATCGCGCCCCCTCCGCGCGCGCCCTCCCCCGAGTGCGGAGCGGGAGGAGGCGGCGGCGGCCGAGGAGGAGGAGGAGGAGGAGGCCCCGGAGGAGGAGGCGTTGGAGGTCGAGGCGGAGGAGGAGGAGGCCGAGGCGCCGGAGGAGGCCGAGGCGCCGGAGCAGGAGGAGGCCGGTCGGAGGCGGCATGAGGCGAGCGCGGCGGCCGCGGCTGCTCGGGGCCGCGCTGGTTGCCCATTGACAGCGGCGTCTGCAGCTCGCTTCAAGATGGCCGCTTGGCTCGCATTCATTTTCTGCTGAACGACTTTTAACTTTCATTGTCTTTTCCGCCCGCTTCGATCGCCTCGCGCCGGCTGCTCTTTCCGGGTACGTAGGAGGCGAGGCGCCCCCGGGACGGGGCTGGGGACCGGCGGGGGCCGCGCAGGGCTCGGGGCGGCCGCGGGTGGATAGGGGAGCCCCCCCCGCGCCCCGGCCGCGCCGCCGGGAGGGCGCTGACAGCGTGGGCGCCCGGCCCCGCGCCCCGCGCCGCCCGCCCCGCGCCCGCCGGCCCCGCGCGCAGCCCGCCCCGCGCCCGCGAGCGCGCGCCCGCCGCCGCCCGCCGACTCCCGCGGCGCCGGGACCGACCCGCAGCCCGCGCCGCGCCGCCGCCGCCGCCGCCAGCAGGGCTCGGCGCCGCTCCAGCCGCCGCCGCCCGCTCAGTCCCGGCGCGCCGCGCGCGGCCCCACGTTTTAGTTCCCCGCTACCCCGGGCGCCCCTCCGCACCCTCGCGACGCACATGGCCCCCAAGAGGAGCACTCGTATTTCCAGCCTCGGCGGCTCTCCCGGCCGCAGCGCCCTTTGTTGAGAGGTAGATTTGGATGAAACGGGGACGGGATCCTGAAATCGGGAGCTGCTTGGGTCAAGTGGCTTCCCTCCTCTCCCGAAGAAAGGGCTCTGGAGGGGCTCCAGCCCCCAGAGAACGCCCCCATTTTATAGGGACGGGTTGCGTGGGAGGCGGCCAACCCGCCAAGGTGGGTGTTAGGCTGGAGAGAGCCCCGACAAAAATGTTATTAACTTAAGTTGGGGGGACACTTGTGTGAGATTGGATGGCTGGTAAGATGGCGGTTCCCAGTTGTTTCCAAGGTCTCCTGCATTTGTGTTTAAAATGCTAAAGTTTTCAAGGTGTTGTGTGTTGGGAGTCTTGGATAAGTGCTCTAAACATCACTTGGGAGGTGCTCCCTGGGAAGTGGGCATTTCAAATTTGGAGCTTTTTGTGGAGTGAAGATGGTGACTGGACGTTAGCCTTGCTGGAGGCTTCCTTTCTCACTACTTCTTTCTCTCCTTTTTCTTTTTTCCCCTTTTGGAGACTGCAACTTTTCTCTCCACTTCTACGTAGAAGGGATGCACTCAGCATCATGACTCCAGTCCACTACCTTTTATAGGTTTTGCTAAATGTCAACATAGGTCATTTGGCAAAGGGATGCTTTAGAAAGGAGCACTAAAAAGTTGATTGCATATGTTTACGCAGTCACTTGGACTTGACAGCAATATGGCATGATCTTTTTCCCAGAGATTTACAGTTAATAATTGGAAGTAAACAAGTAGAGAGACTTTGATCATTACCAATTGCAGTAAAAGGATTTAGTGGGCTTAGTGGTCACGGTTCAATATATGAAAGAGAAGGATGTATTAACCCCTTCCCTTAATGTGGGCAAAATTCCGAGCATATTTATCCAAATGCAAGTGTAGGTTGGTGTGTACAACATTATGAGTAGTTCAATGTATATTTTATAGGAACCTTAACTCCCATGTTCTGGAAACACATTATAAGCTCCACGAAAGAGTTGATACTTAAGGATGCAAATTATTGACATTATATAACAAGTTATGAGACTCTATATGTTAACATTTGAGTTTTAAGTAGACTGATCAGAAATCCTTGGGGTTGATTTTGTAAACAAAATTATAATTTTTTAGATTTGAGTTAATTCCATACATCTACCCCAGAGTGTAGTCAGAAGTGTTTGAAATAACCTACTTGTGTGAGTCTTATGCCTAGTAAAAGTATCTTTAAAGCCATATACAAGTCACTGCGTATGCATGTATACACTTAAAGCTTTTGTAAGAAAATTAAGCATTTAACTGTACATGGTAAGTCCATTAATACTCTATCACTAATTTCTTGGATGTATGTTAAGTGTGCAGATAGGCAAATTTCTCTCCAGGAGTCAAATTAACCCCAACTTTACCCATGCTTATGTTGGGCTGTGAACCCCAACTGGGGCTATGGAGTTCATTTGCATTTCTTAGATTACAGTAGGCAAGTTGATGGTTAACACTAGAACTTGCCTCTGTTTTCCTTCATTTTGACATTCCTGGTGTTAGGCCTCCACCTAAAAACTGACAGCTCCAACTGAGTGTGTTACAATGGCAAGTTTTAACGGTTGAGTATTTTTACCATAATATGTTTGGTGCATTTTTGCTTGCTTAACTGGCACTTTCTGGGTTGGAACCTGGAAAGTTTTCACTTCTGTGGTGGAAGAGATTGTTTCTCAAATCTTATCAAGCACGTCAAACACTTTGGAAGTCTTCCTTAGGTTGCCACTACTTTCAGATAGTATAAAAACATAAAGAACTGATTTTTATATAAGTAACAGTGATATTTATTAGCATTATAAATGGTCACAGGATTGTGGCCAAATTTTTCAGAACTGAGGTAGAGGAATTGTGTGAATTAAGACTTAAGATGAATTTGAAAGACTTGGTCAAGTACATGTGACTTAAATGCTCAAAGCAAACCGGTAGATAACCCTCCACTGAGGTTTGATTGTTCTCCTTGTTAGTACTTGTGTTTGTGTGGCGTTGGTTTTCTGCAAGGTAGAGGAGAAATAAAGGCAGCTATTTTTATTGGAGCCCTTTCATGAACTTTGTGATCAGTGGTTTTTTAGTGCAGTATGCTTTCACAGGCAAACAGAAGTATTACCTCACTATCTTTCTAGGAAAGATCCTGTGGTTTCAGAAGGAGAATTTTCTTTAAGCACCAAGAAGGCTGTTCTTTAATTTACCAAGTACAATTTGATTTAAATATTGCTACTGTTTAGGGACATTGCTCTACCTGCAACTCCTCTATGCCCCGCTTAGATTTATGTTAACATGTTGACAGTATTCTCCAAAACAAGTAATCCAAAGATAACTGAGGAGTCACACCAGAAGTTTTCTGGTAGAGGTCGCCAGTTGCCACTGTGGTCACTTTCATAAGAGAGGCTTTGTTTTGTTTTTCACCATTTTCTTGAGGTTAGCTCTTAATTTCAGCCATTGAGCTGTGTTGATTGGTGTTTCCCTTTACTGCATTAATACACCTTAGGAATTAAAACCGCAGGTACATCTTACTGCAAGTTTCAAAAGGTCCTGGATTTCCATTCAAGGAAGATTTAAAAGTGTACTTCAGTGAGGTCTGAAAGCTTAGTTTTATATCAGGTTCTGAAATGAATGAAGGAGGGGGGTTGAAGTTTATTTTTTAAGAATACTACACGAAGTAATTGACTTCCCTGACTGTCGGCTGGTGTATTGTTGCTGACAGTTCCCCATTGTGACTTTCCTGTAATAGAGATACCTGTTGGGAATATCATTTCATCGTATGGGGGGTTTTACATTTGTTTTTCTCTTCTGTCGCTGCTCTGGGTTGACAAGCTGTTGATTTAGCGTTGGGAATGGGCTGGTCACATGGTTCTGTACATGTTGTCACTATCGTACTGATTAAAGTACTTTTTCTTGCCCCCAGCATAGTTTGTTCAAATAAAACACTGGGCTTTGCCCCCTCTTCTTCTTGTAAAACAGATTTCAGTTTTCAGCCTTTCCAAAACTTTGTATCGCTCATTTGATCTACAGGAGAGCGTCACATTAGAGAAAGAAGTTTTAAAGAGGTTCAGTTCAATAAACATCTCTGCAATTTGAGCCCTGACGGTTTCGGGCTAAGTGCACAGTTGGCAATTCTCAAAAAATCCCTTCGTGAAATTTCTGACCTAGTGATTGCAGACAGGACAGACCGAGGGAGTCGAGATCTGAAACCAGCTCTGCGCACCAAGTCGACGTGGAAGGAGGCTCCCGGAGTGTCCGAAATGGCCGGGAGTGCGGTTTGCATTTTCTTTTCGTGGGCGCTGCCGCAGGCTCCTGGGTCCCCGCTGCCCAGGACTTGGTCCCCAGTCCCCGCTCCCCAGCGCTGTGGCCTCGTGGGGCCGCCCCGCCCCCCCGGCGTCGCCGCACCCACCCCGCCCCCGCGCCGGCCCCGCCCCCGCGGCGCGCCGCCCCTCCCCCGCCCGCCGCCCCGCACGCCCGCCGAGGCTCGGGGCTCGGGGCTCGGGCCGGGCTCCGCGCGGAGTTGCAGCGGTGGCCGGATGCCAAGTGTAAGTGTAAGTTGCTATGGAAACCCCGACCGAGGCGAGTTCCGAATCCGGAGTGAGACGGAGCCCCGGGCGCCGCCGGATCCGCCCCTCGCATCCCGGCCCCCGGGCGTCCGCCGCGCTCAGGCCCCGGCCCAGGCCGACTGGAGGTGCTCCTCCTGCGGCCCCGGCACCCGGCTCCGGAAATGCCAGGGATGCAGGGAGGGCAGAATTGTTTTCCCTGCGCGTCGCGTAAAAACGTGCCAGGTTCTGCTTGCTGGAACCGTCTAAAACAACCGGAACCCCAGGATTTTCGCTTGCAGATTCTTGAGGAAGTTTTATAATAAATTTGGAGAGCTGGAACAAGCCCTAGTGGTTGGTAAATATCCGCGGGGATTGTGTGGCGTCTGCAGCAGCCTTGGGGCTGCTGGGCTGGAGGACAAATGGAAGAAAGAGACCCTAATACGCTCAGCTCCCAGCCCCCACCCCAGACCTTTTCTTCTTCCTACAGGAATGATCTGAAAGACCAGAAGTAACGTTAGTTGGATCCTTTTTCATCAGTTTGGTAGAAGTGATTCCGATCTGATGAGTAAATTCCTTCTGTAGAAACGTTGGGACAGCCCAGCTGTACAGTGTTAAATGGGTTTTCTGAATTCAGTGTTTCAGGGTGTGTGATTACTAGATGATCTCCATTCTTGTTCTGTGAATTATGGCTATTATTTCTGTGTCTTGCAGGATTTTTCATCAAGCAGAAATGCATCGAACAACGAGAATCAAGATCACTGAGCTAAATCCCCACCTGATGTGTGTGCTTTGTGGAGGATACTTCATTGATGCCACAACCATAATAGAATGTCTACATTCCTGTAAGTACCGAGCTTTAGTTTTCTTTTGTATCATGTGTATTTTACAGTTCGACCTGAAATTTGAAAACTATTAATGATTCCTGCAATCTGTGGGAATGTTGGTACAAAGTGAAGTCATTTTCTTCTCTTGCATATAATGACTTTTTGTTAATATGTATTGTATTACAAGCATGCAGTGTATGTGTTCTCAGGGTATGAATTAGTTTATTTAGTTGGAAATGCTTTTCGGCATTTACCTCCTTGTTTCTACTAGTTCTTGGTTTGTGACACCAATGCTTTATCCACTCATTTCTAAACATAAAAAAAACTTTACATGTTCTACTTCTAGTCTGTAAAACGTGTATTGTTCGTTACCTGGAGACCAGCAAATATTGTCCTATTTGTGATGTCCAAGTTCACAAAACCAGACCACTACTGAATATAAGGTAGGAAACTATTTAAATTCCTTGTTTGTAATTGTTATTGAAGTTGTATAATTTACTGAAGGCTACCCTCTTTATTTCTTCACAGAAAATTTACTCTTGAATACATACCTAATATGTGTGTGCTTTGTGGAGGGTAGCCTTTTAATTTCTTGCCATGTTAATGGTGACCAAGTTTAGACAAAGTTTAGTAGTAGTCAAGTGATTTTAAGATTTTTTTTCCTAACTGTCCTTTAAAAATTGAATTAATCTTTTTTGCATTGCTTTATGGACTTCATGACAGGCAAGAATAAATATTTAAAAGGGCTTCCATTCTTTCCTCTTCATTCTCTATTCATATTAGCTTAATTTAGTAACTTGAAAGGCACACTTCTCTTGACTTAGTAAATGTGAAGAATTTATTAGTGAATATAAAATATTTTTCTACTGATTTAAAAAGTGCTATATACAGAGAACTTTTATTCTCAGTTAATTTTTATCTTATCAATATAGTTATAGACAGCATCACAATAAAGTAAAATACTATAGCATGAAAAAAGACTGCAGAAACATATGAACATTTTTAGTTCTTGCCATCTTAATTCATAGTTTTCTATTTTAATTCTTTTTCAGGTCAGATAAAACTCTTCAAGATATTGTGTACAAATTAGTTCCAGGGCTTTTCAAAAGTGAGTAACTTGCTTAGAAAATGAATTTAAAGAGATTATTCATTAGTTCTTTGTGTTACGCCAAATGTTTACATCTTTTTTTCCCCATTCAGATGAAATGAAGAGAAGAAGGGATTTTTATGCAGCTCATCCTTCTGCTGATGGTAAACCTTTTAAGGGAGGGAAGACATTTTATTTGGGGGGAGAGCTTATCTAGGAATTAAAATTATTGAAATTGACTTAACCATTTCCATCCTCTTATATATAAAATATATTAGGTATCTAATTTTTAAAAATTACATTTCACTATATCATTATAGCTGCCAATGGCTCTAATGAAGATAGAGGAGAGGTTGCAGATGAAGATAAGAGAATTATAACTGATGATGAGATAATAAGCTTATCCATTGAATTCTTTGACCAGAACAGGTAAAATCTTTAGGCAATCTATTTTATGGTAATGTTTTATTAGATTATTTCACTAATAAATTTTCTGTTTCTTAGATTGGATCGGAAAGTAAACAAAGACAAAGAGAAATCTAAGGAGGAGGTATGTTTCATGTTACAAAAACATAGAAGAAACATTGTTTGGATTCCAGATTTTATCAGGGATTGTGTTGCCCTTTAGAATATTCGGCTGTTAAATAGAAGAAAATGGTCATGTTTAATGTTTAAGAAAGGTCTACATGTGATATTTAATAATTAGAATTTATTTTATGTATGATTGTTAGTCTCACAAAATATTTTAAATAGTTCACAGTTAATACTTTGGTATGCTTGAAGTTTGCTTATTAGGAATCTGTTCATTTAGTATTTATAATGATAGTAAACTCAAAGTAATTAGTTGAGAGGTTGGTCACCTCCAATTTTGTTTGATACTAGTATCTTTTATCATATTAAAGCAATCAAATTGAAAGTTCATATCTGAAAGTAACTGAAAAAAGTTACTTTTCTAAATGTACTTTTAGGTGAATGATAAAAGATATTTACGATGCCCAGCAGCAATGACTGTGATGCACTTAAGAAAGTTTCTCAGAAGTAAAATGGACATACCCAATACTTTCCAGGTATCTACTTTTATATTCTTCTTGCATTTTATATAGATTTTACAGTTTTAATTACATTTTTCACTTTGAATTTTGAACCCAAAAAAGCAATAGGAAAAAAATGTTAAGTTAGTGCTAAAGTTGAAATTTATCTTAAAACATTTGGTATGAGTTCTCTTTTATGCTCTGAAAACAAATCCCTTAACACTCTCTAGAAATATTTTTTTCCTCATTTGAAGTTTCAGAAGGAGTCTTTCTTTGTTAAAATGTTTAGAGAATATGCTTTTTAAAGCACTTTTGGATTATATTTAAATGACAAAAAATGTAGATTTACCTTTGTTCTTTTGTTACTTAATAAAAATATTTTTCACTAGATTGATGTCATGTATGAGGAGGAACCTTTAAAGGATTATTATACACTAATGGATATTGCCTACATTTATACCTGGAGAAGGGTAAGTAGCATGTCTGTTGTTAGATTATGATGGTAAAGTATATTTAAATAATTAAGAGTAATTTTTTTCCTTTTAACTTTGTAGAATGGTCCACTTCCTTTGAAATACAGAGTTCGACCTACTTGTAAAAGAATGAAGATCAGTCATCAGAGAGATGGACTGACAAATGCTGGAGAACTGGAAAGTGACTCTGGGAGTGACAAGGCCAACAGCCCAGCAGGAGGTATTCCCTCCACCTCTTCTTGTTTGCCTAGCCCCAGTACTCCAGTGCAGTCTCCTCATCCACAGTTTCCTCACATTTCCAGTACTATGAATGGAACCAGCAACAGCCCCAGCGGTAACCACCAATCTTCTTTTGCCAATAGACCTCGAAAATCATCAGTAAATGGGTCATCAGCAACTTCTTCTGGTTGATACCTGAGACTGTTAAGGAAAAACATTTTAAACCCCTGATTTATATAGATATCTTCATGCCATTACAGCTTTATAGATGCTAATACATGTGACTATCGTCCAATTTGCTTTCTTTTGTAGTGACATTAAATTTGGCTATAAAAGATGGACTACATGTGATACTCCTATGGACGTTAATTGAAAAGAAAGATTAAGAATTGGTTTCTTGGAAAGCAGGCAAGACTTTTTCTCTGTGTTAGGAAAGATGGGAAATGGTTTCTGTAACCATTGTTTGGATTTGGAAATACTCTGCAGTGGACATAAGCATTGGGCCATAGTTTGTTAATCTCAACTAACGCCTACATTACATTCTCCTTGATTGTTCTTGTTATTATGCTGTTTTGTGAACCTGTAGAAAACAAGTGCTTTTTATCTTGAAATTCAACCAACGGAAAGAATATGCATAGAATAATGCATTCTATGTAGCCATGTCACTGTGAATAACGATTTCTTGCATATTTAGCCATTTTGATTCCTGTTTGATTTATACTTCTCTGTTGCTACGCAAAACCGATCAAAGAAAAGTGAACTTCAGTTTTACAATCTGTATGCCTAAAAGCGGGTACTACCGTTTATTTTACTGACTTGTTTAAATGATTCGCTTTTGTAAGAATCAGATGGCATTATGCTTGTTGTACAATGCCATATTGGTATATGACATAACAGGAAACAGTATTGTATGATATATTTATAAATGCTATAAAGAAATATTGTGTTTCATGCATTCAGAAATGATTGTTAAAATTCTCCCAACTGGTTCGACCTTTGCAGATACCCATAACCTATGTTTAGCGTTGCTTACCAGCAAAGAATATTTTTAATGTGGATATCGAATTCTAAAGTCTGTTCCATTAGAAGCAATTGGCACATCTTTCTATAGTTTTCTTTATATACTTTTCTCCAATAATACATGTTTACTTTAAAAATTACTGCAGTAAAGAAAAACCTTTAACTTTAGCGTGTTAATTTTCCATTGGCTATGATGGAATTAATATTGTATTTTAAAAATGCATATTGATCACTGTAATTCTAAAACAATTTTTAAAATAAACCAAGTTGCTGAAAGAAGGCTTTTTATCTTAAAGTTATTTTAATATGTGGTATAGCAGGAATTTCAAATTTAAGAGTTGCTTTTACAGTTAACAATGGATTATGCCTTCTCTGCTATGTCTGGAAATAGAAGCTATTTATTATAAGCTTCTACAGGTATTTTTAAATAGAGCAAGCATGTTGAATTTAAAATATGAATAACCCCACCCAACAATTTTCAATTTGTTTTTTGCTTTGGTCGAACTTGGTGTGTGTTCATCACCCATCAGTTATTTGTGAGGGTGTTTATTCTATATGAATATTGTTTCATGTTTGTATGGGAAAATTGTAGCTAAACATTTCATTGTCCCCAGTCTGCAAAAGAAGCACAATTCTATTGCTTTGTCTTGCTTATAGTCATTAAATCATTACTTTTACATATATTGCTGTTACTTCTGCTTTCTTTAAAGATATAGTAAAGGATGTTTTATGAAGTCACAAAATACATATATTTTTATTTTGACCTAAATTTGTACAGTCCCATTGTACGTGTTGTTTCTAATTATAGATGTAAAATGAATTTCATTTGTAATTGGAAAAAATCCAATAAAAAGGATATTCATTTAGAAAATAGCTAAGATCTTTAATAAAAATTTGATATGAAAAGCACAATGTGCAGAAGTTTTGGAAACCCTATAGAGGATTACAACAGGTAAACGTTAAAGAGAATACATTGCTGTCTTATAGTGATGTTGCTAAGAAGTACGTGCTTTGTTGTAAAACTGCTTGAAAGCCCATTGAAAGATGTATCTGTTTATTTACAATCTTTGAAGTAAAAGTTACCAATGTTTGCCAATTTTGGTGAATTTAACTCATTTTCTAGGCTCTAAGTTTTTCATGATGTTTAAGACAAAAGTTAATGGAAGTGTCAAGTGATATTTTTACTTTGGATGATCATTTATATAAAGAATGAAAAAATATTTTTTAAAAGGCTAAAAACTAAATGCTAGTGGACTGTCATTTGATTTACATAAAACCAAGTTACAAGATCAACATGGAATTCAAACTTTACATCTCAATCGCTTTATGATGGATTTTTGAAATTGCTTATTAATCAGATACTACAGTTATGGCTTACTTAGCACTATTTAACCATATGTGAAAATGTTACTTAGTTGAAAAGATTTTTTTCTCCTCAATTAGAAAATGGCATAAGCTTAAAAGTACATTTCAGCCAAAATTTTTTCTATGAATGAAAGATGTTTTGTATTCTTAAATAAGCAGCTATTACAGTTGGACAATTAAGATTAAAAACGTTTGCTAAATTACCATGTTAGAAAATTTCAACCTTATGAAAACCCATATCAAAAGCTGCTAACTTTGTAACTTTTAGTAGCCAAAGCAGGGTACAGGAAAAGTCAGCTTTAAGTTTGACTTTTGCTTCTGAAAATATTCTAGAACACAAAGTGCCAACAAAATGTTTCAGAGAAAATGCCTAAATTGATTTTACAGATTTTTAGCTTAAATGCAAAGAGAAAAATGAGGCTGGTTGCTGTTGTGTAAATAGTGATCTATCTTGCTTTACACATGCATACCACTTTACAAGTACTTTTTGCTTTTAAAATTGCCGGCCGTTAATTGCACTGCATTGAAAAAACAACTGCCCTTCAGTTGTCTTAACCTGCCAACCATATTGCTATTTCCATATCCATTCCTGATATTATTTGGACCTCTGGAGGGAAAATGCAACTGGCAGAATAAGCTGCTAGGGACTTTCCTTCATCCTTTCCTCTTTTCTGAATATTTTGAAGGTGCAGTTAATTTGTGAAATCTTGTTACACTCATTGTATGGGCCTATTAAGGTTTTGTTACAAAAACAATAGGAACTTAAATACCCATGTGAAATGTGCCTTACATTGACCAACACGAAAGGAGGACGTTTGGTATTTTAAAATACTTTATTTTATGGTATCTTTTGAGGGGGTAGGATTTACTTTTAGAAACAATCTGCACATGGAATCTAGTCTCTTAAAATCCTGGGGTGAAGCAATTGTTAATTTTTCCATTTCTCTTTGTATTTTAAAGGTTTGATAAATGTTTGAGATCTTTTTCTTCCTAATGCACGAAGAACGATAGTTGGAAATTCTGATTTAATTTAACTTAGTTGGAATGGAGGCTCCATAAGATTTTTAAAATACTTTGGCTGTTTTCCCCACACAGTCTTCATTGCGTTTTATCCAAAACAAAAGGGTCTTGATCAAATTATATGAAAAACGCCTAGACATCATTTTAGATCTGTGCTGCGTCTAACAGTATACTAATTAAACCCTTTTCAAAAACCGTCTATGCCTTTAAGACACTAATGTGGTGCAAAAATCACTGAGCCCAGCTCCAACTTAAAGCTCTTGAGATACAGCATTTCACTTGAGGATGTTTCTTCATGTACAAAACGAACACTAACACAGGTAATACTTTGGAAGGTTGCTCTAAAAAAAATTATGACTCCTTAAAAAAAAAAAAAAAGCCCTTGAGGTAAATTAGCACTACAGAATTCAGAGCGAGGAGACGTCTCCAGTTCTTTACAAGGAATAGAAGGAGATATCCACATATTACAGCCTTGCAGCGAATCAGATTTGGAAATACCCACCGCGAAGACCTTGAGCCAGCCGATCTCCCTGCAAATCTCAAGATCGCCCAGTTTTGATTATGAAAGTCTCCGAAAATGTTTACACAGTTGAGTGTTTCCTGTTTCCGCAGTTAATTTTTTTTAACGTTTTTTCTTCTTTTGGTTCTTGAAACGGATTTCCTTTATTTGCACCAGTTTCTTTTTCTTAGTGTGCAATTTCTAGAGGTCTCACATGAAGAACTTCACTATCAACTCTGTCTTCATCAAGTCGACGACATCAGAAGTCATGTCATATTTATCACTGGAAAGGCTCCTCTGTAGGACTCTTGTGAGAAGTGTTCTGGAGAAGTTCAAGTGGAAAACTCATTTGGAAGTCGCTTTAGCCCTCCAAATAAATAGTAAGAGCTTCATAAAAACTTCCAACAAAGGAGTTAAAACTACTCTCATTCTTCAGCCCCTAGCCTTTAACAATGTCCCTTCCGAGACAATTCGAAGTTACTTTCAAAAGTAGCAGGTGTTGTTCCCTACCCTTCAGTAAAATGCTACTTCTTGCTCTAATTGTCGGGTCATCATGGAATGCAAACTTCACCGTGGACGTGATTTCAACGTTGGTGCGGATTTGGAGATCTCCAACTCTCTGTCCTAAATTAGCCAGAACTCAAGTTGAGAGAAGAGACTGCAGACCCGGGTGATAGGGAAGCGCGTCGGAAAGTGGGATGCCAGGAATGGGATGGTGGCCGAGACGGACACCGAGGTTAGTGCAGGTGGAGAAGTCGGTCCAGCAGCCCAAGGAGCCCAAGTTACAGGTCCGAAGTCCTCAGGAGTGGAAGATCTTTCAACTAAGCCAGAGAGAGGGGCGCACCGCACGGCGTGGACCATAAAGCCCGGGCGAGGGTGATTAGGGTGGGACACCCCCACAGCATTTCAAAAAAAACAGGTTTCTTAGGTTCTAGTGCCCGATACACTGGCCTGGAGGAAATCACCTGACTTCTTCTCACAGCGCTGCCTCCCTGGTAAGGGGGACCTTTATCAAAAAGACACCTTAAAGAAGCAACCGCCCCTCTCTTTTTCCTCATTTTCTAATTAGCATCTCACAGAGTAGGGGAAAGAGCTACAACCCAGTCCCCTGCTCGGAACTGCGCCACCCCGGTTCGGCCCTGCTGGGCGCGCGAGCCAAGGCCGCGGGGCACCGGGAGGCCATTTTGCGCGTGCGCTGCTCGCCTCGCGCCGCCTTCGGCTCTGCGGACTCGGATCCCGCCAAATTTGAAAGCGAGATTGTCAGGCCCTAAGGGGCTTGAGGGGCGGGGGAACGACGTCGCTCTCCAAAGTTGGACCCCGTGGCGAGCGGCGACTACAGCCAGGTGCGCGCCGCCTCCGGAGGTGCCCCCCCTTCCCGCCGAAGCCCTCCACAGCGGCGGGCCGAGGCGCAGCGACGGGTCCCTGTCCCCCGAGCTCAGAGCGGGCAGGAAAACGACCCGCACTCGGGGAGGCAGCGGCTTCGCAGACAGAGCCCACGGGAGCGCGCCCTACCAGGAGCCAGGCCCGATAATCACCTTTCTTTGTCCTCCTCCCTCTTCGAGTCCAATGAATGCCCTTTCTCCCTTAAGGAACGAGGTGTCCTTGGAGTTTGGGGTTTTGTTGGATGATTTTAAATAAAATCATTAAGTTATAAAGTGGCCACCCTGAAGGTTCCCGAAAGCGACTTCATGTCTGTGACTGGAAAGGCCTAGGGGAGAGGGTCCTCCCGCTGGGCTCGTTTAATAGAACACACTCGAATCCCCTGGGAAAGAGCCTTGATCGGGTGACAGGGCTGAGGAGGGGTGGCTGCGCGGCGGGAATCTCAAGATCTGGGCAAAGACTCTTATCTCGGAACGCGAAGGCGACGCCAAAATAGGTCCCCGAACAAGGCGACCCTGGGAGTGCCGGCTCCTCCGGCCGGGCAGAGGAGCGGGTGGGCCGAGGCTGGGACATCGCCTCCGAAAGCTGCCGGGACGCGGCGGCTTCCTGCAGAGCCCGCGCCTGCCGGATCCCCAGAGCACAGAGGCTTCTCGGATAAGAGCTCCCCGTGCGCCCTAAAACCGGGAGAGGAAGGGACGACTTGGGGAAAGGGATTGGGGAATCAGCGGAGAAGTGAAAGCGGCCTAAAATGGGCGACGGCGGGCGAGTCCTCTTTATCAGTGCAGCAGGCTGCCGGAGCCGCCATTTGGTGGCGGATCTCGGTAGTTCAGTAGCACGTTGTGCTGAACGTCACAACTGGCTTGTCTACGTGGCATCGTCATTTCTTAACCGCGGTTTTACGAAATGCAAATTCCCCCCTGGCCTTCCTCCTCCGCGGGCGTCGACCCCCGCCTCGGCGCTCCGGGTGGACGGCTCCGGGACGCGGGTCGTCCCCCGGGTGGTGCAGCCGCCGCGGCCCGAGACGCGGGGAGCGCCGGGGGTCCTTTCTGTGAGGCGCCCTCCCCCGGCTTCTGCCCGCGCCAAAGCCTGATGGAGTCCAGCGCAGACCTAAAGGCGCGCTTGGCACCCCGATTTTTCGAGACTGGGACGACTCTGAGCCAGCAGCTTTTCTCTCCCCCGCGGGGAGAATCTCATTTCCTTGGGGTGGTGGGTGTGACAGGCATTGTCTTTTGGCCCCGCGTGTCCCTTCCCCGGTCTCCCGCTTCACCCCTCTCCGAGGTGAGGAGGGGAAACGGCGAGCTCAGGCCTGGCGGGAAGGAACCGACCCGACGAGAGGCGGCTCCGCAGGGAGGGTCGGTTGGGATCCCGCCCTAGCGCTTCCTGCTCTGCCCGGTCCCCCCGGGGACGGGGAATGCCAGGCATTTCTGTTGAGTGGTAGCAGGGCCGATGTCACCACCTCGGGTGGCCGAGGCTTCGAGGTTTTAATGAAAAGCCCCCGAAGAGTGAGGCGCTCGCCCAGTGGAGAACAAAGGGCCGAGGGGCGAAGGCGAGGCGAGGCCACGCGCGCGGTTCCCTTGGCTCGGCCTGGCTGGGAGTTGGGGGCGCGGGCAGGGCTCACTCTCGGCCTAGAGATGGGAGCCCGCCACCCCCGCCCCGCAGGCGACCGCAGGGATCCCATTCTTGGAGCCCGAGCTGCCATGTTGCCTTCGCGGAGGGCGCCAGTCACTTGACGCTTACAAGACAGCGACGCCCCGAACCCGAGAGCCCTTCGGCCCTAGTTGCCGCACAGCTGCGGTCAAGGCCCGGAGGGGCTGCGGGACGCGGGCGGGAGCGAGAGCCCTGGGGTGGGGGGGAGGGGGCAAGCCGGCGCGGCCGCGGCGCCGCAGCCGTTTCCCTCGCCACCTTCGTTCCAGGGGCTGCGGGGCTGCGCGCTCGGCAGAGGCTCGGTTGCCAGTAGCAACCACACGACGGCGATTCGCAGCCAGGGCCGCCGCCGCAGCCGCTGGTACCTCTGCCTCCTCCTACACCTCGGGCTCGAGCATTTGAAACCCTGGGGGTTGCCTTCGGTGACATCTCTCGCCCCCACCTCCGGTCCTCAGCCTCCAAAATCCTCAGCTCTGCTCAAAAGCCAGCGCCCCCGGGTGGGCCCTGCCCCCACCGCAGACAATAGGGGCGGCTGGGAGCGCACAGTGCGACGCGCGCCGCGAGCAGCGGGCACCTGAGGCCCCCAAATCCGGGGGCGTCGCTGAGTCCCAGCCCCAGGTGCTCTCTTCGCGGAGTTGATCAGAAATTCTTTTTCAGTGGCCAATTAGAGAGCTTTTCTTGACATCAGAAATAAGGGTGGTGCCAAAGAAAGAAGTCAAACGCCCACTCCCTTTCTAATAACATCGACACAAAGAAGAGCTCATGGTTGCGTCTGCGCTTGGTAACAGTGGCTTTCCTCTGGGTTAGAGCCACAGGCACAAGCACGCCCTGCAATCTTTCTTCTTCGTCTACCATGAATATTTTGCATGAAATCCAGAATGTAACCATTTGCGTTGGCTTAACTGTTGCATCTGGATACTAGTTTTTATTAGTGGATGGAACACTTTTTTTTTTCCATTTCATTGGATGATCCGCATCAACCCTTGGCAGTGTGGACTGCGTGGTTTGAAACATAAAGAAAACGACTGGCATTAACCCTTGAGGGATCTACTTTTTCTGTGGCTCTAGGACATCAATGTAACATTTTATAACAAGAGAACTCTTGTTAATGTTTTAAGCAGGTTTTATTGAAGAAAAGTCCTTAAAGTATCCAGCTAAGTCTTTTATTTAGCTACTAGGATAACTCGGGAAATATGTGCATTGCCAAGTTTCTTCGCTCTTAATAATTTTCCCGGCTTTGAATAGCCGTTGTTAGCTGAGTGGTCTTAATGGGTTAAAATTTCTTATAAATCACAAATGTGCTGAAATTTCCAAGTTTAAAGCTCCCTGAGGATAAGCACCTGCCTTATTCATCTTTGTAAGCTTCAGAGTCCTTTGAACATAACAAATATTTGTTGGACTTCCAGGGAATTTCAGAAGTCTCAACAACTCTTATTAGGAAAAAACCCCAGCTTACTGATAACTAGCACAAAGCTTGGATATCTTTAATGAACTCAATGAAAAGCTAAACAATTTCCAAGCTGGTAGCATTATCAGATACTCTCATTAATGAGTGTTTTACTTCATTATATTTCAAATACCATATACTGTATGTTAAAATATCTGACAGATGTTTCCAGGATTCTAAGGAGAATGATAAATTGTACATAAGAACTTGAAACTGCTAATTTCTCATCTAGTGTCTGAAAATTTGGTTGAATAGCCACAAGTAAGGTGTAATTTTAAAGTGCTTTCATACTTTCTTATAGCACAGACATGGCATTAACTGTCTTTACAGCTGGACAGGAATGCTTAAGGATCTAGCGTTGGATATTGCAAATCTATTAAGACCTTGAAATATCCTCTAATTTAAATAAGCTTTAAAGCATACTGAAAATAGTATGTTTCAATCACAAGTGATGGTAAACTCAAATTATTGCCTCCTGAAATGACTCTTAGCTATATTATTAAAAGAGGTTCACCTTTAAGCTTCACGAAATATCAAGTTCATTAAATAAGACAGTTTACCTAAAAGAAGAAAGCACTGCTTGGTTCCTAGAGGGAGCATAACGACCTGTAGCTTGCCAAACCACCCCCATCACCGTCTTAAAAATAGGAAAGCAAGGCTTTAGTGAAAAGTTCCTTTCTACGGTCTTTCAAGAAAGAAAAGCTCCAACAACTTGCTTTGGACCAAGTTAAAGAGATTATCTCCCTTTTTCATTACGACTGTCTTTCAATGAATTGAAGGATAAGATCAAAGTGCATTCATATTCATGTGAATTATCGCTATTGACTTGAATAATGATGGATTTCATTGTTTTATTTAAACTGAAACCAGGAACGCTGCTGCTTTTGAGGTTACACCCCTAAGGCTGTAGAATTTCTTCTCTGAGGACTCAAAAGCCAAGCAATTAGGTCTGACAACCACGTCATTTCCATAATGTACTTCCGTACAGAGGACTTTTTATTGGAATCGGTTACATTTCTATAGAATCTTATTACCACTCAATTTTTGACTTCTTTCCAGCCTTCTCAACAAAACTCCTAAGTTCAGCAAGTACACTTCCAAAAAACTTATGAGTAAATTGTACTGAGAAGATACAGTGATATTTCAGAAGCTTTTATTAATAGCTGTTCATGAATCAGACAAATTAGTGTTATCAGTAATTACCTCAGGAGAGTGTTTTTGTTTTGAACATGATACATTACCAGTTTTCTAGGGTAACTGAAGAACTCAGTTACAGTAAGCTTGGGAAAATGTGTTTACCAGCTGTTTCTTTCTAAATATGCCTCATGACAATTTTCTTAAGACATTTTCATTTGGGTTTTCCTCAAACTGTCCCATCATTTTCTAAGGAGATGGAAGTTACTAGATTCAGTGGAACTCCCCTCACTTTCACCAAGTGATCATTCTGCTCAAATAATTCTTATTGAAATGCTTATCAGTTTGGATAACACTTTTTAGGAAATTCATGACAATAAAGTAAGCTTGTCATTCAATTCTGCAAGCAACCTTTAAAATAGACTTAGGAAACTGCATTTTCCTGAACTTTAATATACACAATTTATATAGCCTCTCTAAACCTAAAAAGAGACTCTAGTGCAACAAAAGTCTATTATCATGGTCTGTAGTGGGTTCTGGGAATATCCTTTCCCAGGAAGAGAACTGATTCAGTTACTTGGTTTCTTTCTTAAACTTTTGCCATACATTTAAGGCATTATACATAAACCACATTTTTAAAAAATTCAATGTTTTTCTATTCAATTGGGCTACAAGAGATCTCTATTTTCATTTACCCATTGTGTGTTTTTAGTATTGCAAGACACTCTTTAAGCCAGGAATTTATTAGTAAATTGTTTCTCTTTGGGAAATGACCATATATATATTGAAATTACTTGCATACGTCCAGTTTTGCTTGTAAATTTCCAAGACTGTTACCCTTGACTTATAAGTAAAATAAGCAATTGCATATTATTTCACCAGGGCAAAAAAAAAAAAAAAAAAAAAAAAAAAAATAGCATTCCTTGAATAAAAAGCATTTCTTTATAATTCAATTCCTTAGGACCAGATTTGTCTTAGTTTTGGGAAAATTATTAGTATTTTCTTCATATAAGTAGTTAATCTTTTATATTGTTCACATAGGAACTTTTATTTTTTCACTGTAAAAAAAATTAGGTAATATTGGAGTAGGAGGTAAAGTAATCCAGCTTTAGTAATATTTAGATGTTTTCTCTGAAATGTCAAAAAGCAAGGGTTCAAACTGTAGTGCAAGCATCTCCTCTGAAAGAATGAAATGTAGTGCCGCCGTGTTCTCGAATTTAGCCTACGTTTTAGCGGAGCTCACTCTCCGCGCAGATCATCTCTAGGGGAGAAACGGACAGATAGAGTGGTTACACTGGAGACACTTTTTTTTTTTTCAAAGGTTTCAGAAACCTTGAAAACCATCCCTCGGTACTTTTGCAGTTATTTCCAGGAGTCAGAACATACAGTCCATTATTCTTCAGAGTAACCAATGCACAAGACATTTTGGCTTGGGACTTGAGATCGCGAAATGACGTCAAAAAATTAAAAAAAAAAAAAAAAATCGAGGCTCGCACATGCGCAATGAGGTGCAGCTGCTTTTTATTTTTTGTCTGTATCAGCTATTGGCTCCTATCCCCGCCTCTGGGATCCGGCCTCCGCCGCGGGGTCCTAGGGGACCCGCCGGTGTAAAGCGGTGCCGCACCCCACTCCAGCAAGCGAGAGCCCGAAGCCCTTCCCCACCTTTCCCGGCCAGGGCGCTCTTCTAAGTCCCGGGCGCGGACAGCCGGGGCGAAGTAGGCCGACCAGTGCGGCCGCAGCGAGTTTTCTGGCAGCGCCACCGCCGCGGGGCCTGGGTCCCCAGGTTCAGGTCTCCGCCAGCTCCGGGCTCGCCCCCGCGAGTTGGCCGCACCGTTCACCCGCCCGCGGGGCAGCCGCCCCTCCCGGAGGCTCCGGCACGGACCTCCGCCCCGGCCCCCGCGCGGTAGTGCGGCTGCAGCTGGAGGCCCGGCCCGGGAAGCAAAGCGAAAGGACAGAGGCCTCCTTCCTCGCCAGCTGCCCGCCGCGCCTTTCCCAGCCCAGGCCGGGAGAATCGGTGCCTGCCCCCTCTACCGCCCGCACCTCGGCCGCCGCGGCCGGGTCCGCGCCGGGAGGCCCCGCGGGAGGGAACCCCCGACCCGGCCCGCTAGGCGCTTCCGCACTCGCGCCCTGGGGCCGAGCGCCTTCGCCCCTTCCTCCCGCGACACCCACGAGGCCCCCGCCCGCGCTCCGGGCCGGCTCCCAGCGCCGCCTCCCCCGTTAGAAACTTTGCAGACACAGCGAAGCTGCTTGTTGGAGTTGGAGAAACTTGGGAAGAATGCAAAAAGCCAAAGAAGCCGGGGAGGACCACGTTTTTCCCTTGCCCTCGCCCCGACACTCCTGTCCACATTGGACGCGGCTGCCTGCCAGCGCCGGGGAGCGCGGACCCGGTGGACACTCCGCTTGGGGACCCGCCAGCATCCGGCTTCGGCTTGGGGCGGGCGGCCAGCCGCGGCGCAATCCTCGCGGGACCCGCGTCTGGGGAATGCGTGGCCCGGACGCGGGCTTGGTGGGCTCTCTAGAGTCGTTTCTTATGTGGCACTTTCCGTCTTTGCTGTGTCTTGCACTGATTGAAGGGTGGAGAGGATAGTACGGACCTTCTGTGACACAAGTCCAACAACGCCAACATTTTAAGGGGTGGGAGGTATTGAGAGGGAGGGCTGACCGGCATCTGGAGCAGGGCGCTTAGTGTTTTCCAGCTCGTGATGCAGGCTTTGGTCAGTTTTGAATTACTTAAAACGCACCCAAGTCTAAACGGAAGATATTTATATCACACTCACACATCAAGCTCCAATAATTTGTTTTTAGGAATGTCACCACTGCCTTAGAAAACGGCATGCTGCATTTTGGACTTAACATTGAAAGCACCCATTTTTAGTATCAATCACTTTGCACTACATGGTGCCTTTTGGGGAAGCAAAATTATTCGTGTATGGAATCCCCCTAATCACAGATTTCTTTGGAAGTGGGAAAGATTAGTTCCATCTCTTCATCCTCTGAATTACTGGAAAGGAAGACAGGTACAGGTATATATTTAGAATTTGGGGCCAGTTAAACCACTGTCATCTTGACATTGACCTTAACGCTAAAAAGAAAAACTTTAAAATGCAAAGAGTTGACTTTAAAGGTTTGAAAAGCCAAGAATAGGGAGTAAGGCATCAAGACAAAACATGCATAGAAATGTTAATCTTCCCTTCCCGGATGCAAGTGTACAAATCTCTTCTGCTCTGCTGACAAACTTGATGAAATAACTGGATGGTCGGCTCAGACCTAAAATCCTGACATTATTTCCCAAAATAGGCGCGATGCACCATTTAAGACACTCATATTTACTTTCATCATTATAGGTAATATTTCTGTTCCACTAACTTGGTTATGGACTAAGTAATGCCTTTATTTTTAATTCCTGTATGTAACTATGGAGTTATTTTAGTTATTTTAAATTTAGTGTTTGCAAAATGATTAATGTAGTCTCATAACTTCAGTAATTACATGCAATTGCCAGTTGAATGCCTTCTTAAATGCTAACAATGATTTTGGGGAAAATATTTTAGGGGAGGGAAATTTCATAGCTGCACAGAAGTCAGTTAATTTTTATGAAAAACAAGAAGGCTTTTATTATTTAAATGATGTTTTAGATATGCTCACTTCTTCGCCTACTTTATACTATAAGTCCCTCATCTTTGCCCCCAAAACACTAATAGCAGTTAGAGCAATTACAGCCCTTAAAATAGTGGCAGACTGCAGTACATGCCCATTGAATGAATGCAGGCTGTGGTATATGCTGGTAGAATGAAGTGATGTCTGTCTCCTACTAGACTTCATGTCCTGGAAGAAAGGCACATTCTTTTATTAGCAAGGTGTTTGACACACATTGATAATGAATATATGTTAGGCTTGATGAAGAATATATATAAACACTTGATTCAACTCAATGACAGTTTTAAAATGCAGGTGTTAATATCTAATTAGCATATATAAATGTTTAAATTTTAAAATTCAGCTAGGAACTGAGGAAAAAATACATGGATGGTAAAATTAGCAAAGCTTTTAGGCATGTGTAGCATATATTCCCATGATAGTGGGATTTTCTGAATTCTCAAAGGAGATATGCAAAGAGAACAGGATTTTAAAACTGGCTTTATTTTGTCATTTTCAGTCTCATTTTCATAAAGGAAGAATTATTTGAAAAAGTGATTTTGAAGTTACATATTATAATGAGCTTCTTACAAAAGTAGCCAAAGGCTTCCAAACAAACCTATCATGGAAACACTTTTTTTTGCAAGTTGTTCAGCTAATGGTTCATTCTCAATCAAATGTATACTCTTATGTGCCAGTTGCATTGTATATCTCTAAAGTCAGCTGGTACTTTCAGAACAGTAATCTTCCTGTAATACTTTTTAAAATACCGAAGTATCCCTTTGAATTATTTTCTTTTTCATTGCTTAACTGTTAGTTTAGAAGTGTGTATGTGATCATGGGACATTCATTTAACTTTAGAAAACAGAATAGTATTTTGTTTTAGAGTCAGTACATTGAAAAATGGGTCAGAAAATGCAGATTGGTTTTCTTATCAGTAAAAGTAATCTGCCATATTTTATGCTTGAATTACTGATAATTTCACTTATATGCATATTATAAACACTCTGTGTTACATACATTTCTCCATTTAGTTTTTAAGATTTTTTAAGAAGGAAACTAGAATAAAGAGCAAAGATCTAGCTTCTTTAATATGTCCAATTTCAGATATGAAGTAGGCATCCTATATTATGTTTTATCAGGAACAATACAATTTAACTTAAATATATTGTTAAAAACAGATACTCAGACTCTAATTTACATAGCTTTTGAACGTATATTTTCAAAGAACTTAGTAGCATCCCATACTGTGTTATGTTTATAGGTTTAGACCTCTCCCTCTATTGAGCTCTTAATACTTTTAAAATGGAAAGCAAAGAGTAAAGCAATTGCTAAAAATGGCAGTTGGCGTAGCTTAAGAGTTTAAATTGTTTGTTTAAGGACTGAAACCAAATATAAAAACTTTTAGTTTTAAGGGGATTTTTTTTTTCATCATTCAACAAGGAACTGAAAATTACAAGGCTTATTTGCAATCTTAATTATTTACTCAATCTGTTTCCTCCCGTGTCTCTAAATGGGAACGCACAACTTTAATTTTAAAGGACATATTCCCATAGGGAAATATAGATATCACTGTAAAACTTACGACTTTGAGTTAAGTAAAAAGATTATGGCCATCACTGGCTTTTGAGCTGCAGAAGCAGAAGACATGTACCTGCTCTTTGCTGGTATTAGGGACCCGACTAAACACACTTATTCTTCTCTCTGATTGCTGGTCAATTCCCCAACTATTTGGAGCTCCACAAAATATCAGGACTTCATCAAAGAGCTCAGGTCAGGGTGAGATCTCAAAGATTATTATAGAGGACTCATTCCAAATATAAAACCAGTTAAGTTTGCATGCTCCCTTCTGTTGAAGAAGTATCAAGGGGTTTCCTGTCTTGGCACTACTTAGCAGCATCTGCAGCTATGTATCCACTTGACATCTGGTGAAATTGTAGTTTCTGATGGAGGAACATTTAAAGTTGACAACTGTCATTGAAACAACTGGTATATAGTTTTCAGAGACAAGCTAGAAACCAGTGATAGACTAAGTACTTCAATTTTGTTAAAAGACACTGGGTAGAGGGTTCAAGTTATGTAAGATAGGGAAGTCTGGTTTTCCAGGTAAAGGTTCTCTGTCCTTTTCTGTTGGAGATGTCATTCATCAACATAACGAAGCCTAAATTTAAAAGACTAAGACCAAATGTTTACAAATCACATAAAAGTGAGGAAACAGCAAAATTAGTAATCATAAGGAGAAAGCCAGGGAAGACAGGACATTTATCACATCCTTTCCTCATCTGCTTTCTTCATTGAGTCTCTGAGTGCCCTTTAAATGCATTTGTATTGTGTAATTAAGTGCATGAACATAGTTCTCATGCTCCTCCAGGAATCTTGAAACCAGGAATGCCAGGTATATAACAGCGGGTTACAAAGGAAAACACTGATTCATAAATCAGTGTTTTACTGTCAGTGCAGTGTTAAATGTCAATGCATCTTAAGTTTTGCATTGACATTCTTATTTTGATCGGATTCTACAATGTCACGTGTGAGATTTCTCGGGACCGTCGAAGCTCAGACAACTCCAGGGCTGCAGTTTACTCGTCTGGCCGCACTCGAACCAGGCTCCCTTGGCGCGTGGGGCTCTCCCGGCGCTCGGTCCCGACCCACGCCGCAGTCAGGACACCTCGCCGATCTGGGGTCGCTTTGTAAAGAGCTCCGACCTCCAGGCGGTGGAGGGACACTCGACGGCGCGCCACGTCCCAGCGGCTCCGCGAGCCTGGCGCGCCGAGAGTCCCTGCAGTCCGAGTCCTCCAGCTCGGGCGTCTTCGCGTTGCCGCCCCGCGCAGTGAGCACAGGCACCGCGGCCATGACGTCACGCCCGGGACTGGCCGTTGCCGCAAGACGGCCGCATTCCGGTTCCGGTAGGTTGCCCGGGAGACGCTAGTACACAGAGAAGGGGCTCCCGTCGGAGGCCGAGTCGTCGCCAAGATTGCCCTCTGGGCTGACTCGCAGGCCGAGCCGCTTCCCCGCAGAGCTCAAGGAGGGGAGACCGTGGCGGGGGCGTCATGAGTCAGAGGCAGGTGCTGCAAGGTAGGGCCGGGGTGGTCAGGCGCCTTGACGGGCTGGCAGCTAGGAGATCCGGGTGCGGCGGGGTCCACCGACTCTCTCTCCCGCAGTGTTTGAGCAATATCAGAAGGCCAGGACGCAGTTCGTGCAGATGGTGGCGGAGCTGGCGACCAGACCCCAAAACATCGAGACGCTGCAGAACGCGGGTGAGCCTGGAGCCCGAACCCTCGTCGCCCCCTATCACCGGCCTCGCCCCGCGCACCGAGTCCCCGACGCCTCCGCCCCGCTCCCCTGCCCGTGGAGCTCTTGGGGAGCCGCAGGGTGGGAACGGGAGTTCGCAAAAGCATCCATTCTTTTCAGCGGGTCTTTGGGGTTCAGGCCGAGAGGGTGAAGCTTCCAGATGGGTGTGGGAGGTACCCGATGTCACTATTTCCATCTTCATTGCACACAGGCAAATGTCAGGTTGAAAGTCGAGGCCCTAGGAATTGCCTGGAAGTCATTTTACGTGAATGGGACTCTACCCTAATGAGACCCATTATATCCAAGTGCCATTTTGTGTGTCACCCTGCCTTTGATCACCTTCGACTTCCTCACCGCAAAGCAATTCCAGTGGTTTACACGTGATTTCTCGTCTTGCTTTGGTGAAAAAGGAATGATATGCTTAAATTTTTTCTAAGAAATTCAAAGTAGATAGAGACCAGACTTTGCGAAATCCTTGTGGCGCGTTCATTGTAGTCCTCAGTCCGAACTCTTGCAGATGTGAGAGGGGGAGAGAGAGGGAGAGAGATCTTCTTATCTCATAACATAAACTGATAAGAGAAAGATGGTTCTTCTTCTTCTTCTTTTTTTTTTTTTTTGGATGATTCTACCATCATCTGAACTGTAAGGTAACATTTTATCACTACTGTGTCATGAGAAATCTTCAGTTTATAGGATGTGATCTTTAACACATAATTTAAAAAATTAAGAACATATTGATATTAAGAATACTTAAGGTGTAATGATTACTCTGGGTTTCTTTGAGGGGAATTACTACTGCACCTATGTGATACTTCGTTTTGTCACTAGGATTTTTGACATTCATTCCTTGTGTGTTTTTATTGGGGGGCATGTATTTACAATAAAGTGTATTTTATAATCTAAAAGCATTTTAGTTTGAGATAATTGTAGATTCACAACTGTGAGGGATAATACAGAGTGATCCCGTGTATCCTTTACTCAGTTGCCCACAATGGTAACATTTTTCAAAACTAGTGCAATATCACAAGGAGGACATTGACATTGATAAAAATTCATTGATCTTATTTAGGTTTCCTCCTTTTAATTGTTCGTGTGTGTGTGTTTTGTCCTATAGAATTTTATTCCATATGTATCCACCACCAGCACAGTCAAGATACAGAACACTTTCATAATCACAAGGATCCTCTCTGTTGCTCTTTTATAGCCACACACACCTCCTGCTGTCCCTAACCCTGGGCAAACACTAATCTGTTCTCCATTTCTAAAATTTTGTCATTTCAGAATTGATAATCCTTTGTTCTATAGTTGTTTTATATGGGTTAATTTTCTATATTCTGTGTGTATGTGTGTGCACTCGTACTCCTCAAGGTACCCAGAACAATACCGGGCACACAGTATTTCATATACACAGACTAACACAGACTAAGGTATTAGAATATGTTACATTTTAGAAGTGCATTTAAAAGTACGTTTTAAAGTGTAAACTTTTAAAGTTTTTTCTCGCAGTCACTCTCAATGGCCTTTGTGAATGGACACTTACTACTTAACAAAGATTTACTTTCTGGACAATATGAATAGGGCCAAACTAAAACTTTTAAAATAAGAAAATAATTGATATTATTTTTAAATTTTAATACTGAGATGTTAAAGTATACATTTAAGATATGGAGTATAATGTTTTAGTTAGTAGTGACAGGTTAGCTCCTCCCATAAGAGTGCAATGTAGAGTTCACAATGGAATTTAATCCAAACTGACAGTATAAGTGGCTTAGATATAAGATTCTACACTTATGGTCTGGCTTAGGAAAGACAAATATGAAAGGAATATAACTTTATGTTTTGAAATTCTCTGCACTTGACTAGTATCTGGGTAGCATGCTAAAATGTTTCTTTTCCTGAGGAACTTACTTTTAACATATTTCATGTTATCTAGATTCAATTCAAGTGTTCTTTTAGCAATTTTAGAGAATGAATATTTCAATGTATTTATTCTTTTGATTAAAAAATAACCTGTAAACTTTGTTATGAAAACTTTTCTTTCTTTCTTTTTTTTTTTTTCTTTGAGACAGAGTCTTGCTCTGTTGCCAGGCTGGAGTGCAGTGGCATGATCTCGGCTCACTACAACCTCTACCTCCCAGGTTCAAGCCATTTTCCTGCCTCAGCCTCCTGAGTAGCTGAGACTACAGGTGCGCACCACTACGCCCAGCTAATTTTTGTATTTTTAGTAGAGACAGGGTTTCACCATATTGGCCAGGATGGTCTCGATCTCTTGACCTCATGATCCACCCGCCTTGGTCTCCCAAAGTGTTGGGATTACAGGCGTGAGCCACCTTGCCTGGCCAGGCCAGTTTTCTTTCTTAATAGTCAATTAACCATTGAAATGATTTTGTTCTTTTAAAAAATTACAATGAATTTAAAAGTGCTTTAGAATGAGCCTCAGTCTGTATAAATCAATTCTACATTATGATCAACCATTTTTTCAGGCAAATGCCTTCATTTTGGTAGCTTAAGATACCAATGCATTTTACTCCTGACTTTGACATACTGTCTACATATCTAGGAAGATTTTGTTTGTTTTCTCACTTTTCCCTCCAATATGCTAAGTAAATATATATCATGGATCCAAGATAATATAAAAAGAATTTTCCATATAGGCATCATGATCAAACCAGTAATTCCTTCATTAAGAATATTTCAAATTATTCTATGTGAAAGGAATATTAAAGGTGAAAATTGTCAGTGGAGTATTTATTTCAAGTCTCTGATCTTTTTTATTGTGTTTTTGATATGCTAATAAGAGAATTTGCCGTATTAAATATGTCCAAAGTAATTGCCAAAGCAGACAAAGTATGTTGCAAGATCTTTTCTTCAGAGTTATTTGCAAAACAGTAAGTTTGATTTCTTTTTTTTGTTTTTTTGTTTGTTTGTTTTTGAGACAGGGTTTCACTCTGTCGCCCAGACTGGAGTCCAGTGGCACTATCACGGCTCAGTGCAACCTCTGCCTCTCAGGCTCAAGTGATTCTCCTGCCTCAGCCTCCCGAGTAGCTGGGATTATGGGTGTGTGCCACCACGCCTGGGTAATTTTTTTTTTTTTTTTTTAGTAGAGAAAGGGTTTCACCATGTTGGCCAGGCTGGTCTTGAACTCCTGACCTCAAATGATCCACCCGCGTCAGCCTCCCAAAGTGCTGGGATTACAGGCGTGAGCCACCATGCCTGGGCAGTAAGTTTGATTTCTAAGCAAAATTATTACTATAAAGAACTGTGTACAAAGCATCTATAACCTTGAGGTGTTTTTTTTTTCCTCACTGAGGTTTTATTCCTTCTAAATTAAAAGAACACATATGAACGATTAAAAAGTTTAATGTTATAAAATTTCTCTATGTACTCTCAAATTCTGTATTCGAACCATTACCTCTTGCAGCTATTTAAAAACAAATTTTGATACTTCCCCTGTCTGAATAATTAGTAACACGTGACTATAATAGTAGAGACAATACATTGTTGCTTCTAAGAAATGTAAAATTTCAGCAATTGGAAGTGTTTTGTTAGTTATAAAATATAAAAAACATGTTTTGTGGCTTATTGGAATACCAGGCCACTTTTAGTTCTGTTTAGGAGGTCTTTCGAAATACACTAATAAAAGCTCCAAGAAAATGACTTTTAAACTTAGCTGTATAAAATAAACTTTTCCTGAACCAGCTATTTATATAAGTGGGGTAAAGTTTAAAATATTACTCAAAATTTCACATATTACAACCTATAGTAAAACACAGCAAATCAGTAGTTATGAACATTTTCAGAAGAGTAGGAATAAATAAGTTTGTATAACACTTTACATGTGCACCTGTATGAAGCTAATTTTCAGATTGAGTCAATTTAATGGGTTCAGCATTCAAGAAAATAAGTCAAATATGTTGTTGACATAAAGTAATTTTAGATTACATGTATCTGGAGCAGGATAAAAGCTCCAGATTAACTATCTAGTGCCCCTTAATATGCTATGAGAAGGAAAAACCCTGAGTAAGCATTTATCATGTATTTAAGACATACTTTGATATGTACATGTGTTATGATCCTCTTACAAACTTGCTGTTCCAAAGGATATTGAAACAAAATAAAAATAACAAAGCAACTACAAAAAATTAAACCAATCATGCTATTTAAGTTTGACTTTTTTTTTTTTTTTTTTTTTTTTTGCTATGAAAGGAGTCTTAGCAGTTGTGAATGTGAACGATAATTAACTCAAAACACTAACTTATTTTTAAAAGATAGGGATAGAGAGGTTTGTTACATATGTTTAAGTGGAAACTATACACATTCTGATTTTGTATGCACCAAACAATATGTTCTAAAAACAAAAGCTTAAGTCAGAGTTTTATTCAGTGTTCCAAACCACTGTTCCTACATGGCATTGATCTGTTTTGTTAGCTAAGCACTGGTACATAGTAGAAAATAATAGAGTCAGGGTTAGGCTCTCATTGTTTCCTTAGAAAAAAAATGGACAATTAAAAAAAATCCAAGCTGTAGATGAGCCTATAAGAAAGGTGAGGCTTACAAATAGCAAATTTCGTAGGTTAAATTTTACAGATTAAAGTTTTGATATTTTCAAAAGTTTTTGAAAAGTTATTTAGGTATGCCATAATCCTACTTTACATTTGAATGAGGTTTCAGGACCTTTGCACTTCTGCTTGGAATCTTTCCCTATACTTATTTGACCAACTAATTTCTACTCAGTCTTTATGGCTGTGTTTTGGTGCTGATTCCTCAAGGAAATCTTGCCTGAACCCTCACAGTAAATTAAATCTCTTGATTTATGCTACCCTTGCTCCTAGTATTTCTGTTTTCCCTACTAACCCCACTAACCCCATTATGCTATGCATAAATTCCATGCCTAGCAAAATCAAAATGATTAAATAGGATGAAGGAAGGAGTAACTGAATGAGGAAGAAAAGTTTTTTGAAGTAGTAATTGTTTTCACATCCACAGGTTGGATAATTGTTCTCTTCACAAAGTGAGTTAGGGCCCAAACTGGAACTAGAGCTCATTTTTAATATTGCCTCATTTTGTGCTCTTTCTACCTTAACTTGTATGTATTAGTAAACTATATTATGTGATTCTAGGAATTCCTAATAAACCTTGGTTTTAACTGTTGAAACAAGTGCTGTCTTTAGGTATTTGAGTACCAATGGCTGTCCAATAACTGGGAAATTTGGTGGCTTTGGAGGTCTCCTTGAGGACTATTGTGGGAGTTTGAGTGGAGGCCAGATACAGAAGGCTAACTTTAATTGATAAATTCCTGCAGGTTTGAGGGAGTGGGAGTAGTATTTAGTGTTTAAGCTGGCCTCAGAACTCCAGAGGGCCTTTAGGCTTCCTTGGGCTTCTAATTAGAATCTTAACAAACCAGGAGCTCTTTAAATGCACCCAGAGGAAAGTTTGTAATCCACCGGAAGTTGGGAACCAAGGCAGTCCTGCAGAGACTACCTTGGACTGAGACCCTGTCTGCATGAAGTGCAGGCTAGAGGAGAATTTTTCAGAGCCTTGGGCCGTCAGCTGCCTGTGACTCACTGACTGCTCTCCTGGACTTTTGAGAATACCCAGGGGTAGAATACAGTGAAGTGAGAGGCACTTGGTGTTTGTTGATTGATTGATGTGAGTATATACTTAACATTTCTTGCTTTTTAATCATGCTTTGTGTGAAGTACTTTTTGTTCATGGGGGCAGAACTTTGGGATTTCTGTTGAGTGGTTGTACTGGCCTTAGGAGAAATTCAGGGCTACATCTTGAGAAAAAATTTGGCCTTGTCTTGTAGTGGGTGGAATGGCCTGTGCAAATACAAGTCAGGCCTCCCTAATTTTCAAAGTTAAATCTTGATTTTCCCATATACTCCATGCTTTCTTTCATAAGGATGGCTCAATTTGAAATTTATTGTTTATTCAGTTTCTGTTAAAAGTCTTGCTGAAAACAAGTGATATATGTGTGCGTGTGTGTGTGTGTGTCTAAATGAAATGGTCTCTATTCACTTTTCTAAATATTCTGTGTTCTATACCTGTGTCAAGTTAGAATCACTATTAAAGTATATTCATAGGCTAGATTATATTAGTTTCCCATATAAATGTCTTTGTAGACTTAGTTTAATAATATAGCCCCCTTTTTTTAAAAAATTGAGGGATTATTTTAAGAAATAGATGCTTAGATTTTCCAGTAGCTGCTATAAGTCTGTGAAGACATTGTCTATCTTGTTAAATTTGTAATATGAAGATATAATTATATATTCAACAAATATTTATGTTTTTGAGATGGAGTTTCACTCTTGTCACCCAGGCTGGAGTGCAATGGTGCGATCTCTGCTCACTGCAACCTCCACCTCCCGGGTTCAAGTGATTCTCCTGCCTCAGCCTTCCTAGTAGCTTGGATTACAGGCATGTGCCACCACACCCGGCTAATTTTTGTACTTTTAGTAGAGATGGGGTTTCACCAGGCTGGTCTTGAACTCCTGACCTCAGGTGATCTGCCCGCCTGGGCCTCCCAAAGTGCTGGGATTGCAGGCGTGAGCCACCACACCCGGCAACAAAATATTTATTAAGTATTACATGGTATAGGTATAATATATAATATATAGGTGCTAGATATGAAATCTCAGGAAAAACATGTTCCTGCTTATTTTTATTTCACAAAATGTTTTCCTTTTTACTTTTGCTGTCAGGAAACAGTGCTCTGTTCAGAACTCAGTTACAGCAGCTATCTTTAACCTACATTTCTGATACAATATCAGTTCTCCTCCCCACTGCATAGGGGAGATGGCACTGTGTACGTACCTTTGTATACATAGATTAATATTTTGGAGTAAACTATTTCAAATATTTTAGAGTAGTGAAGTGTGAGTAAAATAAAACATTAATTCTATCTAAAGATAGATTTTTCAAACTGATTGCTTTCCGTACATTTTCTCTTGGCGTGTTACCCATGAAAACTCTTGGAGCAAATAATCCTGTTAGTACTGTCCTGTTTATTCTCTGTGCTGCCCCATTTCTGATTTCAGTCTTCTGCAAACAGATGGATGTAATTAGGTATTTACTGTAAAAGAGAAAACACATTAGTAAAAGAAGACAGGACTAATTCAACATTGGCAGCTTTCTAAAAAGACTTTCAAATTAAAATAGAGTTTTGTCTACATGGTATGGGGTGATTTTAGGTGAGGAAACAGTTTGATCCACTTGAGTTCCTTAAAACTTTATGAATTTATGTTAATAGTGCTATGTACGTACCTGACTTCTTGTATCTAAAAAGAAAATAACTGTGAACACAATATTACTGATTTTGCTTTTATTTTAACTAAAATTTACCAGAAAAGAGATAAAATTGCACATTAATTTTCACAGCTGGTTTATACATTATTCAATTAACATTTATTGAGTGTCCAAGTGCCAGATGGATGTTTAGATGCTGACCCTGCAAAAATAGGAGGCATAGTCCCTGTGCTTAAGTGGCTTATTTGCTAATGGAGAGACATATAAATTATTGTTTATTTGAAGGGCACCTTACTCAAGATTTGGGAATGAGGGATATTGTTCAAGGGAGACATCTAGGAGGAGGTATATAATCACACAGATACTGTGCTGAATTTCCTGGGAGTTAGCCAGATGAAATGGCATTCAGGTAGAGGGACCATTATGTGTAAAGGCACGAAGACAAGAGAAAAGGTTGTGCCGATGGAAAAGGCCAATGTTTAGTATGACTGGAGCTCAGGATAATAGGGCAAGGAGAGGAGAGTCAGTCATGGTTGGAGAAGAAACAAGCCTAATTATGAAGGGCCTCATATGAGGTTTAGATTTCTCCTGAAATTGATGGAAAGCCATTGAAGTGTTTTAATTGGGAGAATCATGGGATCCACTTTGTGTTTTAGAAAGGCAATTTTAGCAGTGTTTTGGAGAGTAGATAGGAGGGGGTTAAATCAGGATCAGGAGAGTGGGTGCTCATTTTTGCTATAGCAGTCATGTTGGATAAGACATATTAAAGAGGTAACATCTGCAGGACTCGGTGACTTAGGAGTAGGGGTTGGGGCAGGTAAGGTGAGAGATTACTTCAAGATGACTCCTGGACTTTTGGTTGCTTGGACACATTAGCACCATTCATCTGTAGAGAAAGGATGCAAAGAGCAGAGAGAAATGGTGATTTTACTCTTCAGTGGTTGAAGCGTGTCTGGAATATCCATGCGTCAGTGACTATGGTGATGTACAGTGCTAGAGCTCAGGAGAGAGATAGCTGGAAAGAAAGATTTGGATATGTGGAACTAACATGTTCATTTGAAA
Source organism: Chlorocebus sabaeus (assembly GCF_047675955.1). Taxonomy (NCBI): domain Eukaryota; kingdom Metazoa; phylum Chordata; class Mammalia; order Primates; family Cercopithecidae; genus Chlorocebus; species Chlorocebus sabaeus. The sequence goes on from NC_132912.1 coordinate 22,354,829, forward strand.
AGTATAGTAAAAGCCCATTTTATATTTCCTCATGTAATTGTAAATATGTTAAGTTCCAGTCATTTTATCTAGAGTATAATGCAAATCCAACTTTGCATAGCTTTCATGTTCTAAATCTCACTCAGTTGAGAATCTCACAGACAGACAGTGATGGCTGGGACCTAATCAAGAGACAGCTGGCCAGGTGTGGTGGCTCACGCCTGTAATCTCAGCATTTTGGGAGGCCAAGGTGAGTGGATCACCTGAGGTTAGGAGTTCGAGACCAGCCTGGCCAACGTGGTAAAACCCCATCTCTACTAAAAATACAAAAATTAGCCAGATGTGGTTGGCGCGTATAATCCTAGCTACTCGGGAGGCTGAGACACCTGGGAGGCGGAGGTTGCAGTGAGTTGAGATCGTGCCACTGCACTCCAGCCTGGGTGACAGAGTAAGACTCCATCTCGAAAAAAAAAGAAAAGAGTCAGACAGTTGCACTGAAAAAATGAATTAAATTTTGGTTTCATACAGTACCAATGGAAGACAGTTATGATTAATGCTAATGGTAGAAATAATATGAATTCAACAGACTATACCCTTTGGTATACATTCCAAACCTGGCTCATAGGCCAGTTTTTCTTGGCAAATGGGCTGTAATAGACAGCAGGGAGGAGAAACGGGAGAGCATAGACTCGAGCCATGAAGAGCATCTACCTCACTGGATTGTAATGAGGGTTACATGGGTTACTATTTGTAAATTTCTTAGAGAGGTACCTGGCACATGGGAAATGCTATATAAGTGTTTGCTAAATAAGTGAATGAATTTATGATGTGCTGGTCCCTATCCCATATTCCTCTCAGCCTTTGCCACTCAAAATGATATATCAGGTATGGTAGTCCTTTCCTCACAAACAACTGAATCAACACTGAATCACCAAACAAAACTTGGAAGATACTATAGCTAATGAGAATAAATTTCAAAGGAGAAAATAGATTATTCTTGCTCATAATAGTTTCTTGAATTATTTACTATTACAATTGAATTCTATGTAAAAAGACCATACTTTTTGTGATTCATTCTGACACTTTAAATAAATTATAGGACTTTTTGTGTGTTATAAGGGATAATGCCCTAAATCACAATTGACTTTATGTCTGAAGAAGTATTTCAAGAAAACAAGGCAAATAGATATGTGATACCAAAATCTGTGATTTCTTAATCAAATGCAGGAACAATGGCCAGAGGTAGATAATCAATAAAGGCTGAAAAAAACCAAATCAAGGCCTGAAAATTCTTATTCTAAAAACAGGCAGGGGAGGAACACAAATAATTTTAAGTAAAAAATGACCAGTGAAGGAAATGAGATCATGTTATACAATTCATCAGTGTTGTGAAACTTGGTTCAGTAAAAATTGTCATATAAATATCATAATTTGTTATAGAAATATTTAAAAATGTATTAGAGTAAGGTTGGTAAGTATAATTAAACTTACACTGTAACAGGAGAATATGTAATGGTTGTAGTAGTAAAATCAAAGTGGATGATGGTTTCTAGGTCCATTACCACAAGTGTTGGGCTAGCTGTATATTGAGAACAAATTACAAATTACCTATGCTAGGTCACTTGAAGAATAGAAAAGAAGTTTAAAACATAAGCTCTGGCCTAGAGAGGTTTATTATTTTACTTGGGATATAAGACATTTATTCACACAAACTGGAGAACCATATAACATGCTGTGTCAAGGATGGCTGCTGTGCTGTGCTTTGCACAACTTCAGGGGTGCCATTTATATCAATCTATGTGAATGGTGTTCCTTGGATTTGTGCAGTGCACATCCTGCACAGCTATACATGGTGGACCTGGAATTATTCAAAGTTTTCATTTTTATTAATTTCCCTGAGAGTAAGTGGGGCAAACAGTAAAGCTCCCCAGTGACTTTCCATTCCCCTTAAAATCAGAAAATCTTAGTTTGGCCTACAGCCAAATTTGATCTGACCCCAAGTAAACTTCCTAGCTGCCTCACTCCTCCCATTTTATGTTTCAAGCCACGGTGAATTTATTGAGGCTTCTTCAACAGTGGGCAACAACCATACATCCTTTGACCAAGCCAGAAACTTGGAAATACCACTGATTCCTTTCCAATAATCAGTTTGTCTTCTGAATATCTCCTTAGAGCTTTCACTTTCACCTTTCCTTTTGCCATTACCATTCTCCAGGCTATCTTCATATCTGGCTCGGTAGCTATGATAGTTTCCTAAGTGGTCTTCCCTGCCTCTCATCTTGTCCCTTGTCATCCTTTTTCCCCACTGTAATCAGAGTGATCCTTCTTTACAAACTGTGATTTTGATCCTGTTACTGCACTGACATCAATGTTCAGATAAAGTTCAAAATACTTAAAATAGTTTACTGGATACTTCAGGACTTTTGTCTCAATTTATCTTTTAGCCTTCTTTCTCCAGCTTCCTGTCTCCCTTCTTGCACTATAGTCACACTGCATTCTCAGTTTTGTCAACATATCAAACTGTTTTTGCTCTTTGTTTATATAGTTCCTTCTGGGTGCAATACTCTTCGATCCTTTCTCTCTCCATCCCCTCCAAGTTTTTCAGCAGGGAGGTAAAGTCTGCCTGAGAGCCTTCAGATCTCATCTTCAGTGTCATTTCCCCTGTGTTGCTTTCCCATGGGGAATTATTTCTTAAATTATTTACTATTACAGTTGAATTCTATGTAAAAAGGCCATACTTTTTGTGATTCATTCTGACACTTTAAATAAGTTACAGGACTTTTTGTGTATTATAAGGGATAACACCCTAAATCACAATTGACTTTATGTCTGAAGAAGTATTTCAAGAAAACAAGGCAAATAGATATGCGATACCAAAATCTGTGATTTCTTAATCAAATGCAGGAACAATGGCCAGAGGTATATAATCAATAAAGGCTGGAAGAAACCAAATCAACCAATTCAAGAATTCCCCAGGGGCCATTGAACTTTTAATAGTTCTTCATTACAATGGATGGTATTAATTAATGAGTCATTCACTCACTAATAATAAAATTATGTTGATGAAAATATAGTAAATTTAGGGAACTGATTTCTTTAGCATTTTTATTTATCAAGCACTTGATGGTGTTTATTTTGTTCTAATCTTCCTAGCACCTTACAAATTTTTTTTTTTTTTTTTTTTTTTGAGATGGAGTCTTGCTCTGTTGCCCAGGCTGGAGTGCAGTGGCCGGATCTCAGCTCACTGCAAGCTCCGCCTCCCGGGTTCACACCATTCTCCTGCCTCAGCCTCCAGAGTAGCTGGGACTACAGGCGCCCACCACCTCGCCCAGCTAGTTTTTTGTATTTTTTAAGTAGAGATGGGGTTTCACCGTGTTAGCCAGGATGGTCTCGATCTCCTGACCTCGTGATCCACCCCTCTCGGCCTCCCAAAGTGCTAGGATTACAGGCTTGAGCCACCGCGCCCGGCCTAGAAATTTTATCTAATTCTTACAATAACTGTGTGAGTAGTCCTAGAATTTGAGGGAACTGAGGCACAGAGATGTTAAGTAGTCTTGCCAAGGTCCCTCAGCTAAGAAGTGGCAGAGTCCAGATTTGAACCTAATTAGTTTTCCTCTAGATTAATGCTTTTAACCACCTTACTCTGTTGTCTCTCAACATGGGCAGTCATGTAAGCTTCCTTCTGTTTGTAAAGCATGAAGTTTCTATTATATTCTTTCTTATTGGACCCCAGAAAGAATGCCTGAGTCAGATGGTAATATTGACAGTGAAAGGTGAATCCTTTACTGTGTAATTGGTTAATTTTGTGCAAAAATCACTTGTTGTAAAACTTGAATGAACTGTAGTAGCAGTTTCATAGTAAGTGGTTGCATAGAATGTAGCTTTAGATTAAAATGAAGCATATTATTGGAATTTGAATTTTTAAAGCTTTGTAAAATTTATAGTAACAAATATCTAACATATTTTATAACTTTATGATTGATTTTGTTTGAAATGGAGTCTCATTCACTCTGTCACCCATGTTGGAGTGCAGTGGCACCGTCTCTGCCCACTGCAACCTCCACCTCCCCAGTTCAAGTGATTCTCCTGCCTCAGCCTCCCAAAGTGCTGGGATTAAAGGTATGAGCCACAGCACCCAGCTGGGTATGGAGTTTCTGTTAGGGATAATGAAAAAGTTCTGGACATGGATAGTGGTGGTGGTTGCACAACACTGTAAATGTACTCAATGCCACTTAATTGTACACTTTAAAATGGTTTAATTGATAATTTTTGTTATGTATATTTTGCCATGATAAAAAAATTAACAAAGCAGGTTAGAGATAACCAGGGCAACAAGATAACTTTACTATGACATAAGTGGACTGAAGGCCCAGTTTGCAGATACTGTTTGTTTTATTTTTCATTTAACTTTTATTTTGAGTTCAGGGGTACATGTGCAGATTTGTTACATAGGTAAACTTGTTGGGGGCAATACTTGTTTTTAAAGGAACAAAGTTGCAATGTTAAATGTCTTTGTAAAACAGCAGACTGAGGTAATATGTATATAAATTATACGCTTGAAATATAAGAATGAATGAGGTGTTTTTTGTCATTGGAAAAACTTGACATTTTCTTCCTGATGATTTCTATATGTCACTGGCATGCAAAATAAAATAATTTGGCCTGCATTGTGTTATAACAAATTAAATGAAAAAGTTGTGATTGTTTTGAGGGTATTTTATAATCTCCTTCACTAGACTATTAGTTTCTTGACAGTAGGTGTCAAGAAACCTTAAGTCATATATTATTCCTATTGCTTGCTGCATGGTTAGCCCTGATATCTTTTTTGAATGAATGACTGTGGACAGGATCAGTGTGGCTCTTTGTTTGTTTGTTTTTGAGTGGCTTCTTGTTTTTGTTTTTTTCATAACTGGATTGCAATGTGGGAATTAAAAGCAGTGTTTTCAGGCCAGGTATGGTGGCTCACACCTGTAATCCCAATACTTTGGGAGTCCAGGAGTTCAAGACCAGCCAGGGCAACATGGCAAAACCATGTCTCAAACAAAACAAAACAAAGCAAAACAAAACAAAAACAAAAGTAGTGTTTTCAGTATAGCACTAGAATAAGAAAAATAGACAAGAACTCAAAGCTATAAATTATATGTATAGGAGCATTGTAAAGATTTATCTTTAAGTTAAATTTCAAAAATATTTTCACATACTTTCATCAGTTTTCATAGAGCAGACAATTGTTTTTATAGATAATTGAGTTTAATATGTGAATTGTTATTTTTAGTATTGAATATAATATTACATAGTATATGTTGAGTCCTTCAGCTGAACCCCAGTGATGTCATTTGCTCCTTACTAGAGGCCTTGTTTATCAGATATTGTGGCAACTATTCAGACTACTTTAATTTGTGAACTGTAAATTTCCATGCATTCACTCACCATGGATTTCTGGCTACCTAATGGACAGACAGGTAAGAAAAATTTCTTTTTTCCTTCCTTCCTTCCTTCCTTCCTTCCTTCCTTCCTTCCTTCCTTCCTTCCTTCCTTCCTTCCTTCCCTTCCTTCCATTGTCACCATTTTTTTTGCAGTTTCCTTGAATATTTATCTGTATTTTTAAGAGGAACTTGTAGTTAGAATAACAAAGTCTCCATGTTTAATATGTGTAAGAGGTAAAAACATGTCTCTTTAGAGGAAGAGAAGCACATGGGGACTGATAATTATGAAACACTAAGAGGCAATTTAAGGACTAGAAATTTGGGGTACTATTTTTGAGAATTTATTTTCTTCTCCAATAAAAATGACCTTATTGAAGGTCATTTATTGAATAAGGTTATTCCAACAGATATTTCAAATGGACACTTTAGCTTTTATTTATATAAATTTGTAGATTTAAAAATTTTTCAGAATTCTCTGTGCTACTGTCTAAACTAAACAATATAGGAAAATTATAATAGAGCAGAAACATTTCACATATAAGCCTAACTTTGACATTGGATATAGAAATAGAAGGAAGAGAATTATGAGTCATTTTATTGGCCTTATATTAATATTTAATGAGCCAGGTGCAATATAAACATGGAGAAAATATATAATAAAGAGAATTCCAGCCAGGTGTGGGGGTTCAGGCCTATAATCCCAGCACTTTGGGAGGCCAAGGTGGGTAAATCACTTGAGCTCAGGAGTTTTGAGACCAGCTTGGCCAACATGGGGAAGCCCCGTCTGTACTAAAAATACAAAAATTGGCTGGGCATGGTGGTGCATCCCTGTAATCTCAGCTACTTAAAAGGCTGAGGCAGAAGAATCACTGGAACCTGGGAGGCAGAGATTGCAGTGGGCCAAGATGGTACCAGCCTGGGTGACAGAGTAAGTGAGACTCCATCTCAAAAGAAAAAACAAATACTCCCTTGGGTATATGGAATAGTTAATACCTTTTTGAGAGGGCAAAATATTTTACTTCTAATTTTACTTCCTAATTATAAACTAAAATTTTTTAAAATTGGGAGATTTGTGGTAGATTAAATACTATAACAAACACTTATAATTTTAAGTATTAGAATGCCAGGTAAATTAATTCATTCTTAAATCCTTAATATGTGTTCACAGTTCTTTAGATTTAATTCAAAATATAATTCAATATGAAAAATTTCAAAAGATGAGAAACCACTGCCTTTACATAAACATATCAAGTGGGCAAATATATATATATATATATCTCCCCAAAAACAAAATAAAAAGCCCAGAATAATCAGGAAAAAATAACATGAAACTTAATTGTGATTCTTTAAAGCTATTCTAAGCATACTTTTTTTTTTTACCTCATTCATGCATTTATTATGAAACTTTAAATATATGTTAACAAATTTAGATTTTCTTTTTTAGAGTATTGACTTATTTTAATTATAATAGTGCATATTTGTTATTAAAAATATGAAGTAAGGTCAGGCACAGTGGCTCATGCCTGTAATTCCAGCTCTGTGGGAGGCTAAGATGGGAGGTTCTCTTGAGCCCAGGAGTTTGAGACCAACCTGGGCAACATAGTGAGACCTCCATCTCTACAAAAAATAAAAAAAATTAGCCAGGTACGGTGCACTCAGTTATTTGTAAGGCTAAGTGGGAGGACTGCTTGAACCTGAGAGGTTGAGGCTGCAGTGAGCCATGACTGCACCACTGCACTACAGCCTAGGCAACAGAGCAAAGCTATGATTCAAAAAAACCAAAAAACCAAAAAACAAAAAATGAAAACATGTAATGCTCGATGATAATGACAACACAATGTCAGGCCAAACCCTGTGCCCAATTCAAAAATGGTCACAGGGCTTGGCCTGACATTTCTTCAAAGAAGATGTACAAATGGCCAATGAGCAGATAAGATGCTCAGCATTATCAGTGCCATGGAAATGCAAATCAAAATCACAGTGAGACACTACCTCATCCACATTCGGATGGCTGTTATTTATTTATTTATTTATTTATTTGAGATGGAGCCTAGCTCTGTCACCCAGGCTGGTGTGCAGTGGGACGATCTCGGCTTACTGCAAGCTCCACCTCCTGGGTTCATGCCATTCTCCTGCCTTAGCCTCTCGAGTAGCTGGGACTGCAGGCGCCCGCCACCATGCCCGGCTAATTATTTTCGTATTTTTAGTAGAGACGGGGTTTCACTGTGTTAGCCAGGATGGTCTCCATCTCCTGACCTCGTGACCCGCCCGCCTCGGCCTCCCAAAGTGCTGGGATTACAGGCGTGAGCTACCGCGCCCAGCCCGCTGTTATTTTTTTTTAAATGGAAAATTACAAGTGCTGGTGAGGATGTAGAGAAATTGGAACCTTGGTACTTTACTGATGGGAATGTAAAGTGGCTGAGCTGCTGTGGAAAACAGTTCGGCAGTTAGTGGTGATGGTCACACATTGTGGATGTACTTAACGCCACTGAACTGTAAACTTAAAAATGGTTAAAATGGTAATTTTTGTTTTATTTGTATTTTACCCAGTAAAAAACCAACAACAACAATGAATCAAGTAATAAAGCAAACTACAAAGAGATGGACAATTGTTTTAAATCCACCTTTCCTGAGATAACCTATGTTATAACATTGAGTAGTGATGCTAATACCTTGTTCTGTGCTGTAAACTTTTGTTGTGAGATATTTCAGAAATTATCTCTAGCAAACAGTATAGATAATAATATATAAGCAACACCCATGAACACTGGATTTGTTGAACATGAGCTATGACCCAAGTGTGGGCAGGGGGCTCTGTGTGCTTGCAGTGCTAACCAGCCTTCGTGGTATTCACACCTGCCAAGGTGATAGAAGATCATCTAACCTAGTCAACTTAGGCACAAAACTAATGACTAAGTAAAATCGGAAACTAGGAAAATCCATAGGTCACATCATTAAATGTGTCTGCGATAAGCATCACTGCTCTCTGCTTACATTATTTGCTAGTACTCTTTTATTTTAGTCTAATCCTAAGTGTTACTATAATGGCTTCTCGGCCTTTGGCTAAGATCAAGTGTTTAGATGTTACTGTAAAAGTTTTCTTTTTGTTCTATTTCAAATGTTTCTGCATATAATACTATAAAAGAATACTGGTAATATTTGCTTTTGTGTATATCTGGGATACATTTTTAAAGAAAAGATTTAATGATATCTAATTGATTAGACTGGTGTAAATTAAAGTGTAGAAAGTCAAGGGGTACTTTGTTATAGTTTGAATTCTGTCATTACCTTTCTTGTAATATTAGACTAAAACAGCATCATTAAAACAGAAATAGCAGTTTACTCTTTTGCAGATTTTACAGTAAGGCAAAGTTAATAGAGCTGGAATATCCAGTATAATGACCACAATACAAATACTATTGGTATCTCTCTTCCCACCTCCTCAGTTTTCAATATGTGTTATTTAACAATTATCAATGAAAAATGTGTGAAGTATATAACCTTGTTTCACCATTCATTAGTTGTTTGACAACCTTTCTCAGCTTCAATTTTCTCATCTGTAAAATAGACAAAATAGTAGGGCCTGCTTCACAGTTTTGTTATAAAAGTTAAATGAATTATTACAGAAAAAGTCCTTAGAACAGTGCTTATATATAATAAGTCCTTGATAAATATAAGCTACTTTTACTTTGTTGCTGTTGTGGTGATGATGATGATATACCTACTATGCATTCAACCCTCGGATGAATATGATGAGCACTAGTAATACGCTTCCTCATCTCCAAGACATTTATTTGGAGGTAATATGCAGGTGAGGCCTTGAAATGAGCCTTGAAAGATAAGATTTGCAAAGTCTGGGGGGAGCCCTATCTTTTTTTGTGCTAGGCATCATAGCATAGTCTACAACCTTTCTCTGCATGCCTCATGATAACCCTATCAGGTAATATAGACAGGACTTGCTGAATCAGGGATTGTTACCTAAATCCAAAGCCTTTCTTATTTCCATGCTGTACTACATGTTTAATAATTATAGCTTGTATTATTCTGTGTCTTGGCCAGTTAGGTACTTCTAAATTTCTATTAGTTTTTAGTGGATAGTTTTGTTTTTACTGATTTTTTCCCTTTATTTTTACTGTCTGCATATATGCCGTATTGTATTTTTGCTTTTTAATTTTTAATTTTTCTGATTTCTATTCTTTCATAATTTAACTCAGGTGTAATGTCTTTGCTGAGAACTCTTCTTCTGGATGTGGTCCCAACAATTCAACAGACTGCTGCTTTGGCTCTTGGGAGACTGGCCAATTATAATGATGACCTAGCAGAAGCTGTTGTGAAGTGTGACATTCTTCCACAGCTTGTTTATTCATTGGCAGAACAGAATGTAAGAATTTTTAAAAACTAGTTATATGTTTTTTGTTTTAGATCTTTAAAAATGTGACAGTTTGGATACAGTTGCAAGCCTGTAGGCATCAGAATTATTAGGGGGTTAACAAAATCTCCAATTCTCTGAGCTGCATGTAATCGTATTTTTAGGGTATTTTGCTTTGGTGCCAATAACCACCATTTATCCATTATTGATAATATAAAGAGAAAACAGATTTTTTAGGGGGGAATTATACATAAAGCAGTATTTCTATATATGGTAGTTTTAAACAATGCTATCGGATCTGTCTTAGGGAAGTATGTAGACCCTAGGCAAATAGTTGATCTCAGCAATCCTTATATGCTGGTGAAACCAAGTTAAGGGAAATAGTGAGAGACAGCCTTGAGGCAAGGGCTAGAGAAGCAACCAAAAACAGGAAGAGAATAAGTATGTGTAATGGAAGGTTTGAGAAATCTTTTATTACCAAGTTATAGGCATGTCAACTCTGTTAAGCACTACCTAAAAGTGCCCCATTTTTCCCCCTCCTATCTGGTACCACTTTCTATTTCTATACAGTGCCAGCTATTTGGTTTCCACAGTAGTTAAGGACCACCTGTAGGTAGGTTTTGGACTGTTCATTCTATTCTGTTAGTTTATCATAACCTAGGGATAGAGCTTTCTTGACATATCTTTGGGATTAAATTCGTATTTGTGTAACAAAAAGACAAGCCAATTGAAAAATGGGCAAAGGAATTAAATAGACATTTCTCCGAAGAATATGTACAAACTAATGCTCCACAGCATTAGTCATTAAGAAATGTAAATCAGAACCACAATGAGGTATCACTTCATACCTTCTAGGGTGGCTGTAATAAAAAATAAAAAGAAAATAACAAGTGTTGGTGAAGACATAGAGAAATTGGAACTTTCATACATTGCTGGTAGGAATGTAAAATGGGGGCAATCACTGTGAAAACACTTTGGCAGGTCCGCAGTCAGTGAAACATTTGTTACCACATGGCTCAGCAATTCTATTCCTAGTTATATATCCCAAAGAATTGAAAACAGATGCTTCAGTAAAGCCTGCACACAAATGTTCATAGCAGCAGCATCCACAATAGCCAAAAGGTGAAAGCAACCTAAATCGATCAACAGATGAATGGGTAAACGAAATATTGTGTATCCATATGATGGATTATTAGTCACAAAAGGAATAAAGTACTGATAAATGCTACACCACGGATGACCCATAAAAACATTATGCTAAGTGCAAGAAGCCAGACACAAAAGGCCACAGATTGCATGGTTCCATTTATATGAACTATCCAGAATATGCAAATCCATAGAGACAGAAGCAGATTAGTGGTTGCCAGGGGCTGGAAGGAAAAGGGAATGGGAAGTGACTGCTTTATTTGTAAGAAGTTTCTTGTTGGGGTGATAATAATAGTCTAGAACTAGACAGTGGTGATGGTTGCACAACATTGTGAATGCACTAAATGCCACTAAATTGTATACTTTAAAATGGTTAAAATGGTTAATTTTATGTTATGTGTATTTTGCCAGAATAAAAATAAATCCTAATGGTGCAGAAATTTGCTTTATGTTTATAGATCAGAGAGTCAGTTAACTAATGCCTGTTATAGCTCTACAAGGAGTCACAGAAATTTTATTTTTCTTGTGGATATTCCTTCTATCATCAAATACTGTTGGACTTTCTTCCTCTTGGACTCTTAGCTCTTTCTTTTGAGAGCAGAGTCTGTATTCTGGTATCCCACGTAGAAGATTTTCAGTAGAAGTTTTCTAAGTTGAATGAGTGTTAATTAGTTGTAGAGAGACAAAACACTAGAGCAGAAAAGTGAGGAGGCAGTGAAAACACGAAGTCTTTGCACCAGCTTCTGTCTCCCTCACCTTCCAGCCTTTAAGTCATTTCTCACAGGAGACTTAATCTCTTCTTTATGAGGTACAAAGTCCTGTGGTTTTGCTGGTTTTTTTTTTTTTTTTTTTTTTTTGCCTTACTTTTGATGAGAAATGGAAGAGAAGAGTGTTAGGAATTTGGGGGAAGTAAAAATTAGGAGAAAGAGGGAATGAGATCAGAAAGTGTGAGTTATAGGCACTGTAATTAATAGTGACTATTGATACCCATAAATGGTCTGTAAATTTGATAATTCTGCACTATAAAAAGTCAAATTAGCTAAAGTAATGAAAATAAATGTATCACCATTTTCCCCCCCATATTTGTAAGAAAATAATCTATGGAAACCTACTTCAAAGCTCTACAGTAATATTTAGAGTAAATTAGTAGAAATTTGGTTACTTATATAATTTAAGAAACTAAAGAAAATATGTCAAATCAAAAACATCAGTACTAACATAGCATGTTTCTTATATTAGCAACATATACTGATTTTTAAGGTATACTATGTTTAAGATATACTCGATGTATTTTTTTCTCCTGTAATTTTCATTGTATCAATATTATAGTCTAAGTGAATAGAATGCTTTCAAAACAGGTGCTGTAGTCAACTAGTCACTTTTTAGTAGTCACTGTGAAGAAATAGAAACTTGGAATGTAAAATAGGGGATTAAGTGGGTTTTATTAATAACAGAGGAGACCATCACTGTGTCATTATGCTAAGCATAAAACCATAGTGAGTGTCACAGTCACATATTTCCTATATATTTAATTTTTTTTTTTTTTTTGAGACAGAGTCTCGCTCTGTTGCCCAGGCTGGAGTGCAGTGGCCGGATCTCAGCTCACTGCAAGCTCCGCCTCCCGGGTTCATGCCATTCTCCTGCCTCAGCCTCCCGAGTAGCTGGGACAACAGGCGCCCGCCACCTCGCCCGGCTAGTTTTTTTGTAGTTTTAGTAGAGACGGGGTTTCACCGTGTTAGCCAGGATGGTATCGATCTTCTGACCTCGTGATCCGCCCGTCTCGGCCTCCCAAAGTGCTGGGATTACAGGCTTGAGCCACCGGGGTGCTATAGTCAACTAGTCACTTTTTAGTAGTCACTGTGAAGAAATAGAAACTTGGAATGTAAAATAGGGGATTAAGTGGGTTTTATTAATAACAGAAAGAGGAGACCATCACTGTGTCATTATGCTAAGCATAAAACCATAGTGAGTGTCACAGTCACATATTTCCTATATATTTAATTTTTTTAATTTTTTTAGCGATGTGAAGAGAAACGTGTTAGTCTTGTGTTTTAGTTTCATTTACTCATTCCTTAGACACAATGTATCTATAGGAAATATAAATATGAAGCAGTATTTAAAATTTACAAAATGGTAAGTAATTTGCTTTTATCTTAAAAAAAAAAAAGCATTTCTAGAGAAAATAACTTATATCCCATTGTTTGGCTGATTTATTTGCCAGGAAAAGTTTTAAAATATGTCATGAATGTTTTGCCTTTATGTTTATTTGATGATTGTAAGCACATTTTGGGACATGGTTGTTACTTCAGAATAATTGGGGACACCAGAAAGATTAGTTGAGGTTATGAAAGGCCTACCATGCTTAAAGACTGAGGGCAAGTAAAGGAAATGAATTGGTCAGTTGACAGTGAGCTTAGTTGCACATGCTAACAATCTAAGAGTTCCCAAGGGTCAAACAATACATTTTGGTGTAATGCAGATACATAAAATCTCATTATTTTATGAATTTGTGGAAAGTATGTTTATAATTTTATACATTTTCCAAATGCATGCTTCAGGATAAAACATTTGAAATACAATGTTAAACATACCTTGTTTTCAGTTTAGTTACTGAACAGAAGCAATGAGGGCACATCAAATAATCAAAATTATTTTGCAGGATGTTTTTCATCTTTTATATTCAAAAGCTGTTGAGCTTTATTTACATTAATGTTATTTTTATGTTAGTTTTGGTCTATTTTAGATTTTGGTTTTCTAAGTACTCAATTCATTTTGAGTTTTGTCTATTTGACCCTTGTAGCGCTTCTACAAGAAAGCAGCTGCCTTTGTGTTACGAGCGGTTGGTAAACATTCTCCCCAGCTAGCTCAGGCAATAGTTGATTGTGGAGCACTGGATACACTGGTCATATGCTTGGAAGATTTTGACCCTGGAGTCAAGGAGGCTGCAGCCTGGGCACTTAGATATATTGCAAGACATAATGCAGGTAATTTAAATTACGAGGATTATTACAATTCAGATTTCTTAGGTAAATCCAGTTTTGCTTAGTAAAACATAGATGGGGTTTTAATGATGTTTCTGTATGTGATGAGAAGTACATTTTGAATGATGGCCAAGTTGTTTGGATCATATATTCACAAACAAACAGAAAAACCCTATATATTTCAGTCTTTATCTTACAGAAGGGAAATTTGAAGAGGTGGAGAAAAGGAGAGAGGGGTGGCAGGGGATGGGAGAGTGGGCTTGAGTCTCAAAGGCCTTGGTAAATTTGTTCAGTTATTAGGTTGGTGCAAAAGTGTTTTTGCCATTAATGGCAAAAACCCCAATTACTTTTGCACCAACCTAATAAAAAATTATTTTAGTCAGTCACCCTCTTGGGGTCATTTGGCCTTCCTGCCCATTCATGATAGGGAGTTCCAAACCAACCAGGAGACGTATCACGAGTGAGTGATGTTGAGGAGATATGGACATAACTTTCTGGAAAATATTGGTATTCAACTCATTCTGGGCAGGAAGAAGAGAAGGAGCATGTTCTCCTATAAACTGACAGCTCAGTGGGGTCATCAAGAAGGGACCTGGGCCTCTTGTGAGAGGATTGTGTCGATGCACCCAATTGGTAAAAAGTACATGAGGAACATAATTTTCCCCATCACTTTACAGAAGTTGCTTATGAACAAATAACATAAGATGAAAATACAGTTTTAAAATAAACATATGTAAAAATGATCAACTTTGCTAGTAATCAACAAATTGTATATAAAAACATCAATTAAGATCTTTTTAACCTGTTATATGAGTGGGGGGTGGTGGCAGAAGAGTAAAGCAGCAACATAGCCAGGTGATTAAGAGCACTGTGGCATTAGACAGGGTCTGAGTTTAGTTTAGATACTACCATTTAGTTGCTGTGTGACCTTGGACATGGCTTATAAACTTTCTGAGCCTTAGCTTCCTCATCTGCGGAAGAGGATGACTAATAGTGGTTACATTGGAGATTTGTTGTGAGGATGATGATGTGATACATGTAAAGCACTTAGATCAGTGCTTGGCATATGGAAATACTCAGTACATGCAACATATTAGTATTAATAGTGAAGGTTAGAGTGGACAATATGACATGTGTGCACATTGGTGGAGGAACTACAAATTGTATAAACTGGTGGAGAGCAGTTTGACAAAACTATTAAAGTCGTGAAATAGATCATGGCTACCCTAAAGAAGCCTGCTTTGAGAATTCATCCTAAGGAAAGAATTCCACAGGGTGGAAAAGCTATATTCATGAAAATGTTATTATAGCATGATTTGTAAACACCTCAAATATTTGACAGAAATTTAGTGGATAAATTATGGAACTTAATGAAATCTCAGGCAACAAATTTAAAAGGTAATTATGAACCTACATGGTAACATGGAAAAGTGATTATAATGTTAAAAAAGATATAAAATTGTGTATTACAATTATAATAATGTAAAAATAAGTTTTTATGTGGATGTAATTACAAAAAAATCGTGTTTGTTTTCCTAAGGTGGTAAAATTAAGGAATTTCTTCTTCATGTTCCAGATTTTCAGTGTGTGTCTATGTCTAAAATATTAGCTGCTGTGTATTGAGTAATTAGTATATGCCTGGCTCTGTACTGTGTGCTTCAGACTCATTATCTCATTTTGATTGCAGTTACCCTTAGGTAGGTATTACTCTCCCTGTTAAATGGAGAAATAAAATGGACTTTAGAAAGGATACCCAAATTATATTAATGATGGAACTGGAGTTTGAGTCTGTCTGACTCCAAAGCCTGTGTTAACTACTATACCATACAGCTTCACTAAATACTTCCTGAAACAGTATTGAAGAAAAACTTCAAAACAGAAACAGGAAGAGGCTCTCCTATGGTTATATTTAATTTGGTTCTTAAAATGGTGACATTATTACAAGCAAAATAGAAATAAAACAGTGTAAAGGCAACTTGAAAAAGACAACTGTTGTCATGCTTAGAATTATTCAGAATTAAATTACAAATTATTATTTTTTTAAATCTAGATTTTGATTTTCTAAATATGTTTACCTTAAGACTATTGTTTAGTACATGTTGATTGAGAAAACTACAGCAGGGTTTTAAATCAAAAGCTAGTTATCATGGGAAACTACAAGAGTATATTTAGTAAGTTTTTTTTATGCCAGAGAGACACATTACAGATTGTAAAATGAGCGTTGGAAAAGAGCTTTGAGGGACAACTGTGTAGATACTCTCTGAAGCAGGTGCCCCATAGATAACATTTCCACCCCTTCATTTTGTTGAGTCTGGGGCAAAATGATTGTAGTTCATAAACAGGATCTGTCTTAGGGGTCCCATTCCAAATTCTTGCTATATTCTGGCTCCCACATGGAATTTCCACTGTAATTTCAATATTTCACAGTAGTTAGGGGCCTGGGACCCAGAAGCTCCCAGAAGACATTATTGCATAGATTTCTCAGAAGGAAAGGGAATTGTTACCTAGTAAATAATAAAAGTCATCACTCACATCCATATCAATGAAAATGGAGGATTTACTTCCAAATAACCTGATTTTTTTTTTTTTGTTTTTTGTTTTTTTGAGACAGAGTCTTGCTCTGTCACCCAGGCTGGAGTGCAGTGGTGCGATCTCAGCTTACTGCAACCTCCGTCTCCCAGGTGCAAGGGATTCTCCTGCTTCAGCATCCTGAGTAGCTGGGATTAGAGGGGCGCCCCAATATGCCCGACTAATTTTTGTATTTTTAGTAGAGACGGGGTTTCACCATGTTGGGTCAGGCTGGTCTCGAACTCCTGACCTCATAATCTGCCTGCCTTGGCCTCCTAAAGTGCTGGCTTACAGGCGTGAGCCACCACGTCTGGCTTTTGTTTTGTTTGTTTTTTGAAAATAACCTAATTTCTTTATGATTTCCTAAAAGCAAAATATATTGAGATTAATGAATATTAGTGGAAAACTGTTTGTTAGACAGTTTAAGAAATATAAACCTTAAATTGAGATGCAAAAGAAATAATGTGTACCTTTAAAGGCAATAGAAGGAAAAAGTTCTGTGTATAGGAAACACAATTAAAATAATTATAGAGAGAAGCCAATGGGCATTACCTGACTTTTCCTTATTTGAAAAATACAACTTCTAAAACTTATTTCTATGTATAGATTTTGAAGCATTTTACAGACAAACAAAGGGAACTTCGGGCTGACAACCAGAATGGTGGTTTTTTTTTTCCAACTGTGTACAAATCATATCATTATATTTTATGATTGAATCACCAGTTATTGAATACACATGGCAATGTTTACCTCTGACTTTGCAGATAAATAAGTGATTTCTTTCTAGTTTTTCCTGCTCCTTAGTGACAGCTGAGGTAAAATTCTTCTCAGATTGACTTTCTCTTTTCTTACTTTTTGTAACCCTTTCCCACTCTGCAGAATTCTTCCTTTGTTTCCTCATTCACACAACTTTTTTTAGTCTATTGTTATAATTCTTCTTTTTTATTATTAGCTATTGTTGTTAATCTCTTACCATGCCCACTTTATAAATTAAACTTTAAAAAGTTTGTATAAATGTAAGGGGCACAAGTGCAGTTTTGTAAATAGATATATTGTATAGTTATTCTATTAACATATTTATTTATTCAACCAATATGAAATCTGTCACTGTTTCCAAGGAATAGTCTTGCTTTTGGAAAGGGTGCCTCGAGAGCCTGTGCCAGCTGGAAGCATGATAGGCAAGGAAGGAGGGATGGTGGGATTCCCCAGCCACTGGGCTTCCTCAGCTGATGGCTCATCTGCTGGAGGTGGGTGAGGGAGTCTGCTGCAGGAGGTCCCAGGCCTTCCTCCCCTGGTCCCCAGCAGCCTCCCTCAGGCCTTGTGACTGAAGTCCTGCGGCTCTGTGGAGAGTGCTTCCAATGAATGGCCTTCTGTGGAGACAGGGGCCACAATGAGAGCACTTGGGACTGAGGTGAGAGCAGCAGCCTGGCTGCAAGTGTGCAGAAGTGTTTTGTGTGAATGGTCTTCCACATTTGGGCTCAAAAATGATTTTTAAATGTTTATTTTGGGAACTTTATCTAAAAAAAAAAAAAAAAAGAAAAAAAAAAGATAAAGGTGTTTCTTTTTGGTAAACTTTGGCTTATCTGAAGCCTGGCAAAGAGGAATACATTTGATTAGACATTCTACAACTTTTAAATTATTGGTATGATTGTCATGTAGATGATGAGACTGAAGTAGAGAGGTTAAAGGATTTATTCTGGTCACACAGCAGTTTATGCTGGAACTGCTTGGCAACTGCTCAGCACTTTCAGAGATTCTTGCATTTTACACTGTGAGGGAGGAAAGTGTACAAGATCTCATCATTCTTTTTTGGCTCCTTGTAATATCTGAAAGTCTTGCCAGATACCTCTGTTTCTAATCTCTGTTGGCTGCTTTCCACCTGGTTGACTCCTCCTTCTCTTGTGGACCTGATTTCTGTCCAGCTCTGTGGCAGTTGAGAGATGAACTTGCTGCGCCAGAGATGAGCAGTGCTTGCAGGGGCTGCCTGATGTGGACATGACGGAAACATTGAGTCGATTGTATCCTCTTTACTAGATAGATAATGTAAGCAAGGTCTCAAGATGAGCTGGCAGCCCGATTGTTTTCTATCTTATATCAAATGATTAAATGATAAAATGAAAAGTTTAAAATTCAGAATTTTTGTGAATATTCTTCTTGTGCCACCCATGTACAAATATCAATAGCTTAAATGTGCGGAACAGGCTTAGGAAGCAGTAATTAATTAAAAAATCTCACCTACTTATTTACGGTGAGAACACAAAATCTAGTCTTAGCAATTTTCAAAGTAATTAACTTTTAAAAAACCCAAATATTCGTGACAAATATCAGAGATAACAGCTAAGGACTTTGGTTTTTCTTAGAGGGAGAATGGTTGGGGAGAAGGGACTAGAGCCTGGTAATTAAAAATTGTTTTAAAGGCCTGCAGACAGCCGTCTTTACTGACGCCTATAGATTTCGGTTGGTTCCAGTAACATATTTTGCTGCTTTATCTTTCTTTTTATATCTTTTTTTTTTTCTATTGTGGGGGTTGAGGAACACAAACATAGAGGCAAATGAGGTATGTGGGATAACATATATATTTCATTTATTTTGATCCTAACACTTATTTTCACAAATATATTTGTATTTTTTTAGGTGCTAGTGAAAAAGGTATAAAGTGAAAATAAATATCCCTCTATGTTCTTTGGGCATAGAGAACAAATGTGCTAAACAAAAGAACATTTTAATTAATTATAACCTTGTTTTACTTGGTAGTTACCTAATTGGTTGGTTATTTTTAGGGTTCAGTTTGTGTGGTGCTGGTAAAAAAGTTGTGATTCTTTTGTATTTTTGTTTCTTGTAATTTTTTTTTTTTTTTTTTTTTTTTTTGAGATGGAGTCTTGCTCTGTCGCCCAGGCTGGAGTGCAGTGGCATGATCTCGGCTCACTGCAAGCTCCACCTCCTGGGTTCACGCCATTCTCCTGCCTCAGCCTCCTGAGTAGCTGGGACTAGAGGTGCCCGCCACCACGCCCGGCTAATTTTTTGTGTTTTCAGTAGAGACGGGGTTTCACCGTTAGCCAGGATGGTCTTGATCTCCTGACCTCGTGATCCGCCCGCCTCGGCCTCCTGAAGTGCTGGGATTACAGGCTTGAGCCATGTGCCCGGCCCCTCTTGTAATATTTTTAGTTGGGAACTCTTGGCTAATAAAATCTTCTAATTTTTTTTTTTAACTTAGAATCTGGAGCAACAAAATGTAATATATAAGCTCAGATTCCTAAGTTACTCATGCCTCTAACTTTTTATATGAGGCTAGCAATCCATTTATTTAACAGTGTCATCATCATGGTAATCATCAAAATGTACTTGAGGCATTTATGTCTGTGTTCCCATATCTTTCCAACTGTATAAAGTAAAATAAATTGACTAAGACCTCATGTGTGGGACTTTATAATCTAAGGCAGAAAAATTAATACAGATGAGCATGAAGGTCATCTAGACAAACATTGACACAAGGTACAATACTATATTAAAAAGCATATATAATGCATTGGGTGACTATACATTAGAGTAAATGAAAGATGAATTATAACTGGGCACAGTGGCACATGCCTGTAATCCTAGTACTTTGGGAGGCTGAGGTGGGAGGATCACTTGAGCCCAGGAATTCAAGACCGGTCTGTGAAACATAGTGAAACCCTGTCTGTAAAAATAAAATAAAATAAAAAAAAATCACCAGATGTTGTGGTGTGTACCTGTGGTCTCAACTATTTGGGAGGCTGAAGTGGGAGGATCACTTGAGCCCAGGAGGTTGAGGCTGCAGTGAGCTATGATTGTGCCACTGAACTCCAACCTGGGCAACAGAGCGAGACCCTGTCTCAAAAAAAAAAAAAAAAAAAAGATGAATTACAAGTTACATTTTTTGTACAACGGCAAAAAGAGGAATCTTTACTTTCTCAAGAACTTTGTTACATCCAGATAACAACTGAACAGTCCTTGGCTTAGAAATACAGGAGGAAGTGATACATGCAGTAGTAAGAGGAAGGAAAGTGCTTTGTCCTGCAAAATACCTCCTCTACCTGATAACACCTACAATTCTTGTAGTTTAAATCTTTGTTTTTGGCTTTATGCAAATACCTGTGGGAGAAATGTCAAGTGTATGTGTGCTGAGTGGATAAAGAGAAGGATATTTTGTAAACTGGTGGTTTGGAAATAAACCAAGTTTGAACAATGCACCATGACGTGTTTCTCTATTGTTTCTTGAACTTAGTTTGTTTTCCAGTCAATGGCCTGTAAATCTGCCTAATACATTTTTTATACTGGGGGGAGGAACCCACTTTTATTTACATTTGAATTTCTAGAAATACATGAAGCGAAATGTACTTGATTGAAATCTGAAAGTATTCCAATTGAGCGTTTTACTAACGTCTACAAGAGAGTTTGCTATTAGAAGCTCAGGACTTGGTTAGCATAAGAATTGTACCTTGAGATAAGACATGTTCATCATCTTATTTTCCCATAGATTTTTAAATCCACAGTCTACAGGAAAATAGGAGCTGTATTTTCATCATGTTAGCTGACTGATTTTGCACAGTTAATTTTTGGAGCTTGGTTTGCTCTTATCAGGGTTTTAGATGAATGAACCAGTTTGCTCTAAAAGTGTGGAATAAGTTAATTGCCTCAAAGGATTTTCTTTTTTCTTTCTTTCTTTTTTTTTTTTTTTTTTGAGACAGAGTTTTGCTCTTGTTGCCCAGGCTAGAGTGCAATGGCACCATCTCTGCAACTTCCGCCCCCTGGGTTCAAGCGATTCTCTTGCCTCAGCCTCCCGAGTAGCTGGGATTACAGGTGCCCACCACTATGCCTGGCTAATTTTTGCATTTTTAGTAGAGACGGGTTTTCACCATGTTGGCCAGGCTTGTCTTGAACTCCTGACATTGTGATCTTCCCTCCTCAGCCTCCCAAAGTCCTGGGATTATAGGTGTGAGCCACCATGCCCTGCCACCTCAAAGGATTTTCAAAGATAGGACCTCTAGCGTTTTTGGTGTCACTGTGCTATAACTAGCCATAGACCATTTCTCTATTTCCCCTTTGATCTCACACTACAGTGTTAGCAGTATGGTAGCCTCTATTCACCTGGGACTTTTGCACACTTGAACTGAGGCTAGTGCACATTGAGGAGCTACATTTTTTATTTTATTGCCATTTAATTAATGTAAAATTAAAAATTGATACTCAACTTATTTAAAAATTTGTAGGTATAATTGGAGCAACTTGGATATGTGAATCTACCTTTTCAACTGTAAACTTTTTGAAATCTAAATACTTACTGAGCATTTCTGATGAAAATGTAGTGGCTGAATTGAGAAATGCTGTAAGTGCAACATACACCCTAGATTCCAAGGCTTAGTGTGAAAAAATGTAAAATATCTCACTAAATGTTTAAAACATTGATTGCATGTTGAAATTATGTTTCAGATATATTGTGTTAAAGTATATTAAAATTATTTTCACCTATTTCTTTTTACCTTTAAAGTGTGGCTAATTTCGAGTTTTAAATTACATTATGTGGATAACATTTCTATTGGATAGCACATGAAATTACTGTGTCTATGCTTTGTAGATATTTGTTAAAAGGCAATGTGCTGGTAATCCTGTGGTCTTAAAAAGACGTGTTATTTTTGTTTATACATACATGTATACAAACATACATGTATACAAGTATACATACATGCATGTGTGTATGTGTGTGTATGACTGTAGTAGCCAGCCTCCTAGATCATGTGTCCTGGTTTTCAGACCCTTGTTTAGACTTCTCCTGCATTATACCAGGGCTGGTCTGTGTGACCAGCAGAAGTCATGGTATGTCACTTCCTGAGAGCAGGTTATAAAAGATAAGAGGTCAGGCACAGTGGCTTATGCCTATAGTCCCAGCACTTTGAGAGGCCAAGGTGGGAGGATTGCCTAAGGCTGGGAGTTTGAGACCAGCCTGGGCAACATAGTGAGATCTCATCTCTAAAAAAAACAAAAAAAACAAAAAAACAAAAAACACAAAAATTAACTGAGTATAGTGGTGTGTAGCTACTTGGGAGGATGAGGAGGGTCACTTGAGCCCAGGAGTTTCCGGCTGCAGTGAGCTATGATAGTGCCACTGCACTCTGTCCTGAGTGAGATCCTGCCTCTGGATAAAAAAAAGAAAAAAAAAAAATCAGTGCTTCTGTCTTGGGCACTGTATCTTTCTTGGGCCACTTGCTCTAGGGGAAGCTGGCTACCATGTTACGTGGACACTTAGGCAGCCTATGGAAAGGTCCACATGGTGAAGAACTGAGGTTTCCAGCAGCCAGCAAGGAATGGAGGCTTCCCAGCAATGATGGGATTGAGCTGGAAGCAGATCCTCCCCAAGGTGGGCCTTCAGGTGACTGCCCCAGCTGACAATTGGACAGCAACTTTGTGATTCTGAGCTACAACCTCCTAGCTAAGCTGCTCCTGAGTTCCTGACCCACAGAAACTCTGAAATAATAAGTGATGTTGTTTTAAGCTGCTCAGTTTGGGGTTGTGTGTTACATGACAATAGATAACTAATATGTAATCTGAATGCAAAAAAGGTTCATTATACTATATAATAGCAAACAACAAAACCAAACCAAACCAAAAATTAATTAAATGTCCCCAAGTGGGAAACTGGTTAAGTAAATGATGGCATATTTGCTCAGTGGGATATTAGGCAACTGTTAAAAATGTTGGGTTAGCTGAATCCTCAGGAATAAAAGTAGCCAGTGGAAACCCATGAGGGTGTGAGAACCACTCAGGGGAGTCACATCAAGCACTGCTGACCAGGGACTACATTTATAAAAACATGACATCAACATATTACCCTCCCAATGTTTTATTTTTATTTCCTCTTTCTGTTTTCTCTCTCCTTTACCTGTTCTAGAGAATCCCATCAGAGTACCTGTGGCCTTTTGCTGTCTAGCCTTCTTCATCAGATTGTGCTCCTTGAAGACAGGGACTTCTTACCTAGCACTGGGCTGGAGCAAAGAGTGAATACCATTGAAGTTCGAATAATAACATATGCATTTTCCATGGTTTTTAAACTGTTTTTCTATTATTTATTTTTAAAATTATTTTTGTATATTAATTAAAAGTCATTATATATTTACAGGGTACAAGTACAGATCTTTGTTTTTTGTTTTTTTGTTTTTTTTTGAGACAGAGTCTGACTGTCGCCCAGGCTGGAGTGCAGTGGTGCAATCTCAGCTCACTGCAACCTCCGCCTCCTGGGTTCAAGCGATTCACCCACCTCAGCCTCTTGAGTAGCTGAGATTGCAGGTGCCCGCCACCACGCCTGGCTAATTTTTGTATTTTTAGTAGAGATG
Source organism: Chlorocebus sabaeus (assembly GCF_047675955.1). Taxonomy (NCBI): domain Eukaryota; kingdom Metazoa; phylum Chordata; class Mammalia; order Primates; family Cercopithecidae; genus Chlorocebus; species Chlorocebus sabaeus. The sequence goes on from NC_132912.1 coordinate 22,378,647, forward strand.
GGGTTTCACCATGTTGGCCAAGTTAGTCTTGAACTCCTGACCTCAGGTGATCTGCCCACTTCGGCCTCCCTAAGTTCTGGGATTACAGGCATGAGCCAGTGTGCCTGGTCATGAGTACATATTTCTTACATGCATACATTGCATAGTGGTGAAGTCTGGGCAGGTTTTTTTTTTTTTTTTTTTAAGCAAAATGCAAAATTATAGGTAGAGTGAAACCACAACTATGGTTGCAAATGCTATATAAAGCAGGTGGAAAACAAATAAAATAACTTCTAGATTGAAAAAGCATTACTTTGTAAAGATGTAATTCCAATTATTTTAGTTATTTTCTACTTTACTAGGACACTCCAGACCCTCTCTGTAGTTTTGAGTTACTCTATTCAGCTTGGTCTCAGCTGTTAAATGTCTGATGCTAAATTAGTGGTGGGGATGGGAGCTAAAATGACTTCAAATTTCCTCAGCCTATTGTTGTTCAAGGCTATAACCAAGTCTTTTTTTTTTTTTTTCTCTCACTTTCCTTTTGTCTGGTCTCCACTTCTTGACTTTTTCTTACCATGTTTTGAAGCTGCTTTTTACTTCAGTCCTTTGAGAGCAGCCTTACCTCCCAGCTGATTGTAATTTCTTACTAAAGCCCTGTTAACTCCATATCAATGACTTATTTGACTCACTTGACTTTTTAAAGGAGCCAGAATTATTTTACCTTTAAAGCAAATGTATGTATTTATGTTAACCCTTAAGCGCTCAAACACTCAACCCATGTGTTAGGGTTAAACTAATTGCTCCGACGACTGGGTGGAGGGAAGCGAGATAGAAATGGTGAGAGTAGGAAAAATGACGTGTGTGTGTGAAAATAAAAATCAATCACTCGAGACTTTTACATAGTAATATGCAAATTCTCCCTTTATGCTTTTCTCACTTCTACCTGCAATTGGTGATGTCAATCTCTTAGCTGAGAATGATAGCTCTAGTGAGTCACTGTTGCCTATGGAGGGATGTTGTCTCGCAGATGTGTGGTGTAGAACAAAGCTTTTTGTGGTAGTGGCCTCCATGATGCCTGCCTCCTCTTATTCACATCCTTGTGTAGTCCCCTCCCCCATTGCACCAATGCACTATAGCAGAGGCAATGCTATGCCACGTCCAGGCTTAGATTATAAAAGACATTTCAGTCTTCTCTTTTGAATCACTCACTTTGGGGGAAGCCTCATCAAGAGCAGCCTATGTAGAGGCCCGTAGGGTGCGGAACTAAAGATTCCCTTTAACCTTCCCACGAGTGTGCCTGGACACACATCCTCAATTGACTGCGGCCCCAGTTGACTTCTTGATTGTAGCCTAGTGATAGGTCTTGAGCCTGAACCTGGTAGCTAAGCCACTCCTAGATTCTTGACCTACAGAAACTATGAGATAATAAATGTTTGCTGTTTTAAGCTGCTAAATTTGGTGTAATGTTACATAGCAGTAGATAACTAAACCAGCTGTAAACAGCTGGGTTAGACCAAAACCTAAAGAGATTTTTCTTTCCTTTTTTTTTGAGACAGGGTCTTGCTCTATTGCCTAGGCTGAGTACAGTGGCATGATCACACCTCACTGCAGCCTCGACCTCCTGGGCTCAAGCAATCCTCCCACTTCAGGCTCCCGAGTAGCTGAGACAGGCGTGTGCCACCATGTCCAGCTAATTTTTGATTTTTTTTTTTGAGACAGGGTCTCTATATGTTTCCCATGCTGGTCTTGAACCTCTGGATGCAAGCAGTCCTCCCACCGTGGCCTCCCAAAGTGCTGGGACTACAGGAGTGAGGCACTGTGCCTGGCCAATAGATTTCTTTTACTTTGGAAGTGCTATTGCCAAAATCATACTGGAGTTACCAGTAAGTAACCAGCTGTGGTAATTGCAGCAACATATTTGTTATTATAATTTTACCCAATCATGAAAAATTTGGTTGAATGGGATGAGGAATTATTATTAACATAACATTAATATCATATAAGTGGCAGCCAATTTTAAATGTAGGGTTTTTTGTTTTTTTTTTTTTTGAGACAGGGTCTTGCTCTTTTGCCCAGGCTGAAGTGAAGTGATATGATCTTGACTCACAGAAACTTCTGCCTCCTGGGTTCAAGGGGTCCTTCCACCTCAGCCTCCCAAGTAGCTGGAACTATAGGTGCTTGCCACCACGCCTGGCTAATTTTTGTATTTTTTATAGAGATGGGGTTTTGCTGTTGCCCAAGCTGGTTTTGAACTCCTGGCTTCAAGCAATCTGCCTGCCTCAGGTTCCCAAAGTGCTAGGATCCCAAAGTGGCGTGAGTCACTGTACCCAGGCAAAATGTAGTTTTTTTTTTTTTTTTTTTTTTTTTTTTTTTAAACTTGCTTTATTTCAAAAAGCTTTTGAAGTGATATAGCTGTATATTTTTATGGCAAAACCCAGCCCATCTTCAAACTGATAAACAGGGCCACCTAACTGCAAATAAATGATTAATTTATAACTTTCTTGTACTTTTTAATGAAACAAAATATAACTTTTGTAGGGCTTAGAAACAGTGAAAAGCAGTGTTTGAAAAAAATTAAAAAGCAATAAAGTTTAAAGAGATTAGAGTTCCAGAGGAGTTTTTTAATTAGTGTGCTGGATACTTATTTTTTTCTTTTTTCTTTTTGGAGAACCTCTTCATTTTGAATTCTTTTTATGAGTCCTCATGATCACTTGTTTGCTCAAATTCTGTCTCACATCTCCATTATGAGCTGAAAAATTATTCAAGTATCATGTTTACAGTAATCCTTTCTTATGAGTCAACTTTTAGGTTTTTATTAATTTCTCAGAATTCTCTGAATTTTCGTATGTAACCACAATAGTGGTTTTTCCTCTGTGACCCCAAACATGACTTCAAAAATTAGGAGTAGAAAGAACATCACCTTTCCATGCCCAGAAAGCCCCGCACGGGCTGTTTTAGAGGCTGTAAGGTTTAAGCCTGTGGTTGTAAAATGGGGTGGTTCAGGCTGCAGCAGGCCCACAGAGGGATGTGTTTTATATGGCCAGCACCATGTTGTCTCACACAGTGTTCTAAAAACAAAACAAAACAAAACAAAAAGGCCTGACAACAGTAGGCCTATATCTATATTCCTACATGGCAACACTGGGCTGAAACTCAGAAACTGCTGCCCCTTGTAGATGGTACCTAGACTTTTGCACTTCACTACTGCTCTGCCGTTCCCTGACCTTATTTTTATTTTTATTTTTAAGCATCCTCTGGCTTCATTTATTTATTATAGTTACTTTCCTGGGCCCTGTGGGCATTTGCATTGACCACTTCTGATCTAAACAGACAACTAGCCATGACGTAATTGAGAGAGGTTGAAGGCACTGGGGCACTGTTAAAGCAAGATTACTTTTGTCTGATTTACCTAGTAACAACCATACTTATGCTATGCTAAGGGACATTCCTGTCTGCTCTCTTCCCTTCCAGTCAACATGGAGTCATTTCTAATGTTCCACTCATGCAGCTTTAGATTGTACTAATCTTATGAATGTTGTTGATCTTAAAAGTCCTCCTTTTAATTTACGTTCTCTTTTTGTTTTAAACTTAAACCTAAAGTCATACTGAGGTTTTTGATTATTCTAGGTTGAAGATTTTGATTCACTTAAATTGTAACACTTCTCGTGCCTGTTACTGACAGATCACTGCAAGCTTAGAAAACAAACAAACCAAAAACCCAGATTCCAAGAGCAGCACAGAATGAAATTCTTAAGAAAATGCAACTGTGTGAGAAGCAAAGTCTTGTCACCCCAAGTTTTTATATGTTATTACTGATCAAAAAATTGTATGCACATAACCCTCATAAATGTTGTTGGAAATAATTATGGAAAAACAGAGAGAGGCGGAGAAGTGTGAAAAGATGACACTTCCCCCTCCCTTGTCACAGTACCACAGAGGAGGCTGCCTCCGTTTCTTCACTCAAAATGAGCTATTCCTCAGCCAAATAAAACTAGTTATTCCTTTATTAAAAACAACTGATCATCAAATTTGGCGACTGTACATTTTTGTCTACATATATGCAATAAACAACTTTAATTATTATTTGTGAATAATGAAGGTGCTATTGGATAGTTTCCTCTGACAGTTTGCATTAAAAAAAAAAAAAGATTTAGTTCAACCATTGTGGAAGACAGTGTGGCGATTCCTCAAGGATCTAGAACTAGAAATACCATTTGACCCAGCCATCCCATTACTGGGGATATATCCAAAGGATTATAAGGCATGCTGCTACAAAGACACATGCACACGTATGTTTATTGCGGCACTATTCACAATAGCAAAGACTTGGAATCAACCCAAATGTCCATCAGTGACAGACTGGATTAAGAAAATGTGGCACATATACACCGTGGACTACTATGCAGCCATAAAAAAGGATGAGTTCATGTCCTTTGTAGGGACATGGATACAGCTGGAAACCATCATTCTCAGCAAACTATCGCAAGAACAGAAAACCAAATACCACATCTTCTCACTCATAGGTGGGAACTGAATAATGAGAACACTTGGACACAGGAAGGGGAACATCACACACTGGGTCCTATTGTGGGGAGGGGAGAGGGGGGAAGGATAGCATTAGGAGATATACCTAATGTAAATGACCAGTTAATGGGTGCAGCACACCAACATGGCACGTGTATACATATGTAACAAACCTGCATGTTGTGCACATGTACCCTAGAACTTAAAGTATATAAAAAAAAAGGTTAAAAGTAAATAACCCCTAATGTTTTAAGAATGTAATATTTTAACTTTAATAAGGGTATGAATTAAGGCAGCAGGGTAAGGGTGAAAAAGTAAATGAATATTATTTCTAGTATATACCATTAATTCTTTCAAGAAGAATTATACACTCTTTTCATATAATTTATTTAAAAAAATAGTGATAGAGGCAGGATGAACTAGCCTGTTGGATGTGTAATATGTATGATGTGTCTTATTTAGGTGTGCCTTATTAAAGAGGACATACATTCTACCATCTTTTAAAATAAAAAACTTTCAGCTGTATTAAAAAAAAGGCTAAAAATTTTATATTTGTTTTTTCTTTGTAATAATAATACTAGTACAGTTAGGCCCAGCAGTAGCTATATGTATGGGTGAGAGACATGCTTGTATTTATTTTTTAAAAAATCACATTGAAGAAAATTTGGCAAACAGAGAAAAAATATACTACCCATAGTACCATCAACCCAGTATAAATGCTGTTAGCATGTTGGTATAACAGGTAGCCTTTTCTCTTTGCATTTTTAGACATAGTTATAACCACTTTTTAATCTTGTTTGTTATGTAATGGTATAGGATATGTCACATGTTATTGCATAATGGAAGATATATTATAAAAATTTTTTGAACATTTACTTAAAATTTGAAATGAGGCAATGGTATTTTCAGGGACTGACAATAAATTTCTTGGCTCACTGCTTTTTTTGGTCAACCTTTTATGAGCATCTAAGTCAGTACATATCAATCTTTGATTTCATAAGTGTGATAATTGAACATCTAAAAACTCATTTCCACATTTGAGTTTAAAATGAACTTCATGAGATTTCTCCTATGGGAAGTGATTTTTAGGTGTGTGAAGTTTTGTATGTGTTTTGGTTGCTGCTGGGTTTTTTTGAGTAGAAAATACAGAAAAAACTGGGCGCAGGGGCTCATGCCTGTAATCCCAGCACTTTAGGAGACCGAGGCGGGTGGATCACGAGGTCAGGAGTTCAAGACCAGCCTGGCCAAGATGGCAAAACCCTGTCTCCACTAAAAATACAAAAAATTAGCTAGGCATGGTGGCAGGTGCCTGTAATCCCAGCTACTCAAGAGGCTGAGGCAGAGAATTGCTTGAACCCAGGAGGTGGAGGTTGCAGTGAGCCAAGATCACACCACTGCATTCCAGCCTGGGCAACAGAGCAAGACTCCATCAGAAAGAAAGAAAGAAAGAAAGAAAGAGAGAGAGAGAGAGAGAGAGAGAGAGAGAGAGAGAGAGAGAGAGAGAGAGAGAGAGAGAGAGAGAAAGAAAGAAAGAAAATACAGAAAAAAAGAAAAGAGGAGAAGGAAGGAAGATTGGAAGCACTTCCTGAAATGATACTTTTGCATACATTTTCCCTGAACACTCCACAGACCTGATTCCTGGCTGTGTTCTATACTTGTAGTGGCCTGTTCATGTATTCACTCTGAGCAGGATTTTCTAGAACAGAACAATGTTTTTATTCCCCCTCCCCAAGATCTAGCCAAGTGTGCAGCACATAGTAAGCATTTAACAAGCACTCAGTGAGTGAAAGAGGAGAGAAAACCATGTACAGACACCAAGCATAAGGGAGGAAGGAATTATGTCAGGATGTTTTTAGCTGTAAGTTGTAGAATGTAAACTACAAGTGGCTTAAGCAATAAGGACATTTTTAAAATTCACATGACACAAAGTTCAGAGTAAGGGCAGTTCCAAAGCTGGTTTTGCAGCTGAACAGTGTCATGGAGTACCTGGATGTTTTTCATTTTTGTACTCAGCCATCCTCAGCATATTGGTGATTTCTTCCATTATAGTTGCAAGATGGATGTAGGAGTTCCAGATGTTATTTGTAGACATGACCATTTCCAACAAAGAAGAGATGGGGCCGGGCGCGGTGGCTCAAGCCTGTAATCCCAGCACTTTGGGAGGCCGAGACGGGTGGATCACAAGGTCAGGAGATCGAGACCATTCTGGCTAGCATGGTGAAACCCCGTCTCTACTAAAAAAATACAAAAAACTAGCCGGGCGCCATGGCGGGCGCCTGTAGTCCCAGCTACTCGGGAGGCTGAGGCAGGAGAATGGCGTGAACCCGGGAGGCGGAGCTTGCAGTGAGCTGAGATCCGGCCACAGCACTCCAACCTGGGCGACAGAGCGAGACTCCGTCTCAAAAAAAAAAAAAAAAAAAAAAAAAAAAAAGAAGAGATGGTATTTGCTGCTGTGTATCTCAGTTTTTACGGAGCTTTCACAGTTGTTTCCAGCTGACTTCTGCTTAGGTCTAGGATTTGCTCACAAGCCTCTGCCCTAGCTGACGATGGCTATTGGGTAGATGCCAACAGTGGCTGGCATAGAAACATCAGAGGAAACAATAATGGGAAAAAGAGTAGTGACAGAGGCAGAGTGAAATAGCCTGTTGGATGTGTAATATGTAGAGTCTACATTATTTAGGCCTATTGTATTCTTTCCTGTATATACATTCACTGTCTGATATTTAATATTAACATATGTTTGAAGCTAGGAGAACAATACTTCTAAGTAAAAAGTGTGCTACTCAAGAGCAGTAGAACCATATACATCTGGGGATGTAAACTATATGAAATTGCAAGTACAAAATTGCTAGGCCCACTTTAGGTCCTTGGAAACTTCATTACCTTCATGGCAAATCTTTTTCCACTGCCATCCTCAGCTGTCCCCACATTTAACATTGCTACTCTGGAAAGAATAGGAAACTTGGGTAACAAGTTAGAAGACCAGAATTTGCTTTCTTATTAACATTATGTTATTCTAAGGAAGGCAGATATTGCACTCAAGAATTACTCAAGGAGCAAGTCAAATGAATGGGAATTATAAAGGTAGATAATAGATGTTTTTTAAAAAGCATCTTGAGTTTTTAATAGTACTTTTAAACAGTTGTAGTTTGCTACATACTCTTTACTCCTATAAACTGCGTATAAAAGTGAAAATACATCAAAACAAAATATTCAGCCCATTTTATATATATATATATTCCAGGTGTTCTTAAATAGGAACATATAAATTATTACTGTATGACACCTATATAATTTGGATTGAGTTGAATTCTTAAGCAGAATGTTAATTATCAGAAAATGAGTATTTTATTTAGAAATTATATGTAATATAACATTTTATATTTTTTTCCCATTTCCTTTGGATGGGGGTGGGGATGTGGTGTGGGAAGAGAAATAGTGATCACCTATGTCACCTGCTGTCTTCATGGTCTTCAGTCTATTGCAGTAGCATCCCAGAGGCTGTTTCTGAGAAACCTGTTATATTGCTAGATTGATACTGCAGTCTGTTGGCTATTGTCTTCTTTTTTAAAAACAAAGCAAAACAAAACATATTCCTCTCATCTACCTCTCGTTCTTGAGATTACTTAAGAACTTCCCATAGTATACTAGCTTTTACACCAAATTTTAAAAATTGAAACATACCTTTGCCAATGAATGTAGTGTTAATTTGCAGAAGTGTGTCATTGGCGCCGAGTTGAATGAGCCTGTCACTTAATAGCCCTCCATTAATACTTGTTTAATGAAATAATGAAGGAACTGTTTATACAATATTGGGACTTCTAAGATAATTATGATAATTTAAGGGAAGCAAATATTGGACACTAACCTGTATTTGCTAACATTTTCTTTTAGAAGATGTGATATTATCAATACTTTGAAAAATCAAACACTGTATTATCTTCAAATTAAATACTTTAAGTGATATGCTAAATAGAGCTCTTAGCTTGATAGTTAAGACATTTATATATAACTAAGGCACTACACATCTGGGAAAATAAGAACATATTTTGAAAGGAAGAGATTCCAGAAATGGGTGTCTGTGATTCAGTAAGAGGGGCCGTGAATACAATGTGAGTAGTATCTGTAACTGCATGTGGTGCTTTATGCTTCTCAAACAGCAGTTTTTCTATGATATTATATGGGTCTGCTTGCCTGTCTCCCATTATCTGTAATTTAAAATGTGTTATTTTTGTAAGCTATTATTCTTGGACATACAAGTAAATCAACATGTATATTCAAAAGATATGTAGTTGATTTCTGACAAGAGTAAGATAAATTTATTATTGTATGTAAACATTAACATTTATATACAAAAGTTTATTGATTAGTAGTAGATCTCATTTTTGAAAGTATTTTTACATGTACAATGAAAAGGCAGCTTTCTATTTTGTATGAAAGTTTTAAAAAATCTTTTAAAAGTACTACAAGATAAAAGGAATCTAAAGATTGACATTATTGGCACAAGATTCATGTTAATGTTTACTCACGTAAATAGCACAAAATATTGCCCAATTAGTGTGGTTGGTAAATTTTTGGTACTTAAATTTTCTCTGTTATTGTAAACCATGCATAAAATGCTTGTCTATTGAGAAGTGCAGAATTGTCAGAGCTTAAACAGCTGACATCTGCTTACTCTCTTAAAAAAAAAAAAAAAAAAGAATAACAAGCCATTTCAGCCTAATCTACCTCAAATGTGTTCATGTAAATGGAGGTCCATCTATTGACCTGTATTCTTTTCAGCTCAGGATTGGTCCACATGGTTTATGAAACCAGGAATCCTGATTTGAAATGCAGATGTCGAGAGAGTGAAGTACACCCTCCCCTTTTTTCTTTGCTGTATCTGTCAGGGTGAAAAATGGCTTGCACAAGGGTCAGTCACCCATACTCACTTAATTACTTTTCTTGGACCCACAGAACTGTCACAAGCTGTGGTGGATGCGGGAGCTGTTCCTCTTTTAGTACTCTGTATCCAGGAGCCAGAAATTGCTTTGAAAAGGATTGCTGCTTCAGCCCTCAGTGATATTGCAAAGCATTCTCCAGAGTTAGCACAGACAGTAGTGGATGCAGGAGCTGTTGCTCACTTAGCCCAGATGCTCCTGAACCCTGATGCTAAATTGAAGGTATTTCAAAATAAGGTTGAAAAACACATCAGCCTTTTTATAATGTAAGAAAATGGAAATGCGTACACGTGAATATTTCGCATCTAAAAATAATTAGTAAATTATCATTGAAAACAGATATGAATATATTATGTATTTGGTCTCTTAATATATGAAAATAATACCATAAGGATTAGATAACAAAGATGTGATTGGGGAAACTATGTATAAGATCAGAAGTAACAACAGTGTTAACATTAATAATTAAAATACAGAATCACATAATGATTAAATCTTTGGTTTGGAAAAGACCTGAAGATTTTTTAACCCTCCACCATAATATTGTTTCTTATGGAAATTGCCATATTTATCTTAGCCTTTTTTATAGCTTTCTAAAATCTGATTTTTAGTCAACAGTCACCAATTATACTTTTATATTCTAATAGTTACACCCTATAATGTTTTAAAATTGTTAATGTTAACTAAGCAATGGAACATTCTTTGAAATTGTATCAGCATCATGTCAAAGATATTGTTCTGCTTGATGATTTTTGTACTAAATGATCACATTTCTCATAAATTAGCAATTTCAGTATTGTATAATTAAGAAATGGTATTCATCCAGAGGTCATGTTATTTAATCATCTGTAATAGAGTTTCAAAATATTAAGAACTAATTTGGAAATTAGGAATTTTTAAAACTTGGGTATAAGACTAGAATGTGAATGTCTCAAGACTAAGAAGTCTTAGGTTGTTTAGGCATGTACATTTTTTTCCCTTTATAAAAGAATTTGAATATATATAAAACTGTTTAAATCTGAACTCTGTAGTGGATGCTATATAGTGTTTTGTTTTGGTTTTTTTTTGCTTCACAGCATCAGATCCTTTCAGCTCTCAGTCAGGTTTCGAAACATTCCGTGGATCTGGCAGAAATGGTTGTTGAAGCAGAGATTTTTCCAGTTGTACTTACCTGTCTGAAGGACAAGGATGAATACGTGAAGAAAAATGCTTCTACTTTAATTAGAGAGATTGCAAAACATACACCCGAGGTGAAAAGAAACTTCAAGCCACAATAATATGTAATAGTTTTAGTTTTTAAATAAAATATCAATTTGTTTATAGGGCCTAGGGGTTGTGGCACATGATCTAGATGGGTTGGGATTTCTTGTCTTCTGCACTGGTGATGTTTTGGACTGGGTAGTTCCTTGTTGTGGGGGGCTGGTCCTGCACATTGTAGGATGGATGTTTAGCAGGATCCCTGGCCTCTGCCCACTAGATGCCAAAAGCACCCTTCCCCCACAAGTGGTGACAATAAAAAATGTCTCCATACTTTGCCGTATGTTCCTCAGGGAGCAAAATTGCCACCAGTCGAGAACACTGGGTTATATTAGCTGAGTTTGAGCTTGAAATCTGTTTTTAGTCATTTCAAACTTTCCATTTCTAGATTGTGAGGACTATGGAACTTTGCCATCCTTACCATTTTATGTCAGCTGGGAGTAGTGAAAACATTATTATAGCTCCAGGTTGGGAGAAATCACAAAGGTCCCCTGGCCTACTGTTACCACTCCAGTAGCTGCTCTTACGTGGTGATTTCCTGCTCTGAGTTCTAGATGGGAAAGAAAGAGAGAATGCAGGCCTGTATTGATTCTGAAGTATCTTTTTTCTGTGTATATTTTGACTAACCAATTTTTATTTCATTAAACTTTAAGTCCTCATTCTTTATTTCATCTAACATCTTTATTTGATTGAGATTTTTCAAAATTAAAGTGCACTCAGCAAGTAATCATTACTAGCAAGGGGGAAATAATTAGGTTAGAATATTTCAAGTCTGACATTATCTTTCAGCATTCAGTGGTTAATCTGCTTCATACTCACCCATTGTGATTGGGGGTTTCAGTAGTTAGTTATGAACTAGCCCTAGACTTAGAGTCTAGGTGAGGAATTTTGACATCCATTATAATTGGGATAAAAGTTGTGCCTTTGATGCATGAAAAATTGAACCACAGAATAAAGCTCCTCACAGTGAGTGTATTTGTGCATTTGAACTAGCAGGATTAGTGTGCTTGTATATTTCTTTAATAAATATAATAATTTCACTAAAGGATAATTCAATTTCACCAGTTGGTTTTAGGTACTAAATAGAGTGTGGCAATATTAAACGGATTTAAAGACCATTGTAGGGTCCTGGTGATCTAACTCTTGTTCCCATCTCTTAGCTTTCACAGCTGGTAGTTAACGCAGGAGGGGTTGCTGCCGTGATTGACTGCATTGGGTCCTGCAAAGGGAACACACGGCTGCCTGGCATCATGATGCTTGGTTACGTAGCAGCTCATTCTGAGAACCTAGCAATGGCGGTCATCATTTCTAAGGTTTGTTCTTGCTTCATTTTCCTCTAGTTGCAGTAAGAAATTCTAAGAGAGAACCACAGATTAATGTTCTCCCACAGAATACAAGATATAACTGACTGGAGCAAAAAAATTTTGATTGTTTCAATGCTTATTAGCAAGTTTTATTAGCAAGGTTATGGGAAGTTTAAAGTTTTACTCAGTGTTTCTGAGTAAACAGAATATCAACTTTTTTGAGCATTAGTATTATCTATATTTAAATATTATTTGTGTCTTGAAGGATTAATTGTACATATCTACAAACATGTAAATCTTACCTTGGTTAGAAACACCTATTTGTAAATGCCATGCCCAGTAGTCATTTTCAGTATTCTGGGAGGTCTATATACCCCTCCATTTCCTGCCACCTGAGTGGGAGATGACAATGGCTTGGACATCCCTTTTTATCCACTTTCTCTTCTTCAGCTTTTATGAACTATTTCTCTTCTTAGATTTAGGCAATTCAGAGCACGTGTCAGATAGCAGTGTTTTTGTTTCCATGCTCTAGGGATTTTGCTTTATCTCAATTCACAACTTTGTAAGAACCCCTCATCTAGTGCAGCCCTGGCACATAGTAGGTGCTTATGAAATGTGTGCTAATGAATAAATATTGATCTCTGGACGAATGCTTCAAAGCCTGTGTGCTTACAGTGTGTGTGGTGACCCTCTGAGCCGTGGGTTTCTTATCAGCATAGAAAACCTGCTGCTGTATGTTAAATAGAAATGTGGATTTTTTTTATCCCTTATTAATCCTCAGAATAAAAAGGAGCCTCAGATCTTTATTTTCTACCTATTTCATGATAATTCTTTGCGTTACTCCCTTTTATCCTGCTCTTTTCCTTTTGTTCTTCTATTACCACAGACTGTGATAGTGACTAGAGCAATGGTGGTGCTTTCTAAAGGGTCATGGTAAGGATGTTACTAGGATTTTGATCCTTGGTTCTTTTGTGGATAGTCATGAAGCTTATGCATGGAAAGAATGATGAAAGAAGAAGCAATTGCTGTTGCTTCCCATATGTCTTCCTGAAACTAACCAGGAAGCTCTCCCCTTCTTTGGTTTAAGGTTACTGCTGGCCTTTCCCACCTGGTTTGTTTTTCAGATAGAGATCAAGGTGTTGCTTGCTGAAACTCCAGCAGTTTCAGGCAAGCCACATAGTATGGTAGCACTCTCTCCTTTTCCTGTGTGGTACTATAAAGACTAGCAATATAACCTTACATTTAAATAGTAATTTTAAAGCAAATTTTCATTCCTTATCTTATTTGTTATTCATAACAACTGAGGCCAAAAAGTCAGAGCTTTGGGGATGGAGTAGAGGCACTGTCTCCTTTTCCTCCTGCTTCTTCAGTCTTGTTACATCCTGGACATGTGGACTTTCTGGAAAGTTGCTTCATTCTGGAGACAGGTCTGACCTTTAATATTGGCAGACATACATTTTTAGTTGTAGGAAAGAAGCCAATGAAGAAATATAGCTGATCTCTTCAGGAAATTGGTCTTAATAACCAAATTAAAAAGCAAAGAATAAAAGTATATATGATGATTCTGGCCTTTGCTATGGTAGCATAACCACGGGATCTTTTTTTGTGGTACTAAATTTAAGGTCATTACCATAATCTCAAATTAGTGAGCAAATCACACCTATACAGAATTTGGAATTAGAATTTGATTTTTTAAAATTGTTCCTTGGGTATACAAAATGTAATATATTTGAGGCTCTTTAGTTAATTCTGTTTTTATTATTTAGATAAAATTGAAGCCTAAGATGCGAAATGTAAGCATGTGCTGTGTAACAAAAGTAATCATTGTTGTTTTGACATTCAATCATGTTAAAGTGGAAAGAACTATAATTTAAAAGTTGGCCATAATTGATGGAAAATTATTTATGTACTGTTTCAGGAAAGGTGTTAGTGAATATATTCCGTTGACAAGGAACTTAGATAGGATTCTTACTGATTTATTTTATTCTCAGGCTTATTATATCAGGTTTATTATATTTGGTGAAAAGAATTTCTTTGAAGATTCTAAATTAACTTTTTAACAAAGGAAAATAAAAGATTTTAAAATTCTAAACATTTTTAGTTTGTCACAGTAAAATCTGGCTTTGCATATTTCCTAGTCTGTGATATCTGTTGTTTGGTTAAATACTTCTCTATGTGGGGGATAAAAGCTAGTAGAGAAATTCTTGGTTTAGTTGAATTGTTACAGATAATTAAGGTAATTTAGTTCTAGTCATTTTATTGACTTAAGAAATGACAGCCCCTGTGATGTGCTCATTTATTGAACCGTTTAAGAAAAAAAGGATCAAGGCCGAAATGATTTCTTCTCATGTTTGAGAGACATGGAAGACTCTTTAATCCTGCTGTAGATTCATAACACTTGCTCTTTTGATCCACGCTGCAGGGTGTACCCCAGTTGTCAGTCTGCTTGTCAGAAGAACCAGAAGATCATATTAAGGCTGCAGCTGCTTGGGCCTTAGGACAGATCGGAAGACACACTCCTGAACACGCACGGGCTGTTGCAGTCACAAATACTTTGCCAGTTCTGCTTTCTTTGTACATGTCAACAGAAAGTTCTGAGGATCTCCAAGTAAAAGTAAGTACTTAATTCTGTTTTATGAAGATTTTGGCTCATTTAAAAAATATGTCATTTAAAATCTCTTTGTTTTCATCATGGACAATATTGTTTTATGAGTCAAGAAATACAAATTTATCAGAATTGACTTCACTCTTCTTTGAAAATGAGTTACCCTGTCTCTAAAAATCAGTGATATATTTTAGAGAAAGTTCTCTGTGGGTGCAAAGTTGTTTGTAAAATGAATGGTTATTGCATTCTACATTCCTTTTGACTTATGAAGTAGAAATTGAAGAAAAATAGAATTGTTTTAGTTTGAATTTGCAAGAGAGACCTCTAGTTCATTTTACTTTTAAAAGTGGAATCCAAAAGAATTTAAGGTACCTTTCAAATGTATCATATAACTAGTCAGCAGGTATTTTTGAACCCGTAATTTGCCTCTTTAATTCCAAGGCCACCTGACCTTTTAATTATATGTCTTGTATTTGTTTCTTTAAAAAATTGTCTGTAAGACTCACTAAATTAAATATTTTTAAATCATGCATTTTAAAAGGCAGATTTTCTGAAATATTACTAACTACTAAAATGATTCACAAAACATGAATATGAAGAAGGATGGATTGTTTAATGATTTTAGAATTTAAAAAAAAGAAATAAAATGTTTTCCAGCATAGTTCCTATTAGGAAAACATGTACGTTTTTGAAAGCAGCTTGTAAAATTGACTTGGATTGAGGGAAGTTCACAGAAAAGACAATAATTTAACAGTAAATTAAATTATATTTACATTTTAATTAAAACAGTAAACTAACAAATAGGAAAACAATTTGGTGAAACTTTAGATGGCATAATGAGATGGGAAGTTTACTTGAACTATACACTTAAGGGACTCTGAAAGTTATGTATAGCAAATTATCTATCTGACTTGTAAATTTTATAAAAGCAAATTTATGTGTATTTGGTCATGTTTGCATATTATTTCTCTACTAATTCCTTGAGGGAAATTGGTTTCTAAGATTTAACATTTTTTTCTCAGTTTTTATAAGGCTTTCTAGACTAACAATAATTTAATAGATTTAGAACTTCCCTCATATGTCTCTCACATGTGTATTCTTTGGCAATGCTTGGTAAAGAGAGAAAGATTGACAATATAAAGTCTTTTCTAGTTTAGCAGGTCTCTTTAACTTTCTGGTGAGAAACCAAAACTCTATTCCCAGCTTTGAGTTGTCCAAGCACAGCTGACATACATGTATACATGTATATAATGTTAGTCTACATATGTAGTCCTCTTTTGGCTTGGTATTTCTTTAGCCCATTATCATTGTTATTTTTCTGCTCTTCCTTTCCTTCTCCTCTTTCGTCCTCTCCTGCCACCCTCCTGAGTTTCCTCTTAAGTTTTGGAAATAAAGTAAAGGGATATATGAGCTAGAGCATTAATCATTAATAGTGGACTCAGTAGTAATTTCAGCTTGAGAAGCCTTTTCAAATAGTCCCTTAGGCGAGAGTATGTACTTTTTATATGCTACTACCTTATATAACTTGCTTTTTAATAAATTATTATGATACTATATTGTATGCATATCACTGGAGAAAAATAAATTTGAAAAGTTCACTTTTTGAAGTAAGATAAATATCATTTTGTTTAACAAGTGGTATTTTTAGGTTAACTAATAGAAATTAACTTCCTTCTGCCTATATTTAGTACAGTATTACTTTCAGGAAATACACTTAGTGGTAAGTTAAAAAGTTACCAATCATTATTCCATCAATAATCTTTTAAAGCCTTCAGGCCCATCCAAATATTTTATTATTGTAGAGATTTGGTCATTCTTTTTTCTTTCTCCACGGTCTCTTGAATTCTATCAGCTGTTATTTTAAAGGGTGTAGAATAAACGTCCATTCAAGCCTGTTCAATTTGACACCATCTCAGTAGGGAAAAGTGTATCCAAGAGTGTCAAGAACTGTCTAATGGTATTTCTCATTTGTTACTCTATGGCAGCTTTCAAATTATAAGCCCATGTTGAAGTTCATTTTGTCCCAAAGGCATGTCAGCTTCTGTAAGCATTCTCTAATTGGTTTCCATGCAGGAGAACCAATGAGCAGTCTTTTGGAATTTCTCTTATGTTTTCTTTGGAGAAATAACTATTCAGACCCTTTGCTCATTTTAAATTGGGTTACTTATCTTTTTATTATTGAATTGTAAGAGTTCTTTGTATATTCTGGGTACAAGTTCTTATAAAATGTATGATTTGCAAATACTTTCTCACATTCTATAGATTTTCTTACTATTTGCTCCCATGTTATTCCAAATCTCTTAATAAAGATGGAGAAGAATTTTTTTTCTAATAAGCTTATCTACATGTTTTGAAAATTTTCATTCAAATATATCTTTATTTGTTTGGATTTAGAGGCATCATATTGAAATTTGGCATTGAATCAGCTCATTCTAGTTATAAAACTATGTCTAAGATAGTTATTTAATTATTGTGTTCTTATGGTAATAGTTGTTCCTCCTTCATTTTTTAGCAGCGTTATTGAGCTATAGTTCACATGCCTTACCTTTATCCATTTAGAGCGTACCATTTAATGGTTTTGGGTATATTTACAGAATTGTGAAACCATCACCACTATCTAATTTTAGAATATTTTTATTCCCCACAAAAGAAATGCTACACATTAGTCGTGATTCTGTATCCCCTCTGCCTAGCCCCAGGGAACCATTAATTTACTGTCTCTATAGATTTTCCTCTTTTGGACATGTCATTTAATGGAGTCATACAACATATATAACCTTTTTAGAGATAGGGTTTCTTTCTGTTGCAGACTGGAGTGCAGTGGCATAATCATAACTCATTTCAGCCTTGAACTCCTGGGCCCAAGTGATCCTCCTGCCTTAGGTCCCCAAGTAGCTAAGACTACAAGTGTGTACTGCCACATCTGGCTAATTACTTTTTTCTTTTTTTGGAGAGACAGGGTCTCACTGTGTTGCCTAGGCTGGTCTTAAACTCCTGGCCTCAAACAGTCCCTCCCTTGGCCTCCCAAAGCACTGGGATAAGAGGTGTGAGCCATCACACCTAGCCATGTGGCTGGCTTCTTTACTACTTAGTTGAAGTTTCACAGTTCGTCCACGTTGTGGCATATATCAGTATTTTGTTCCTTTCTATTGCCAATACAATATTCTGTTGTATTAATATGTCACATTTTGTTTATCCATTTACCAGCTGATGGATGTTGGATTATTTCTACTCTTGACTATTATGAGTAACGCTGTTATGAACATTATTGTAACAAGTTTTCATGTGGATGTGTGTTTTCATTTCTCTTGGGTATTTACCCAGGGATGAAATTGCTGGGTCAATGGATAACTCTGTTTAACATCTGGAGAAACTGTCCAACTGTTTTCCAGTGTACTACCAGCAAGGTAGTACATCTTTGCCAACTCTTGTTATTATCTTTATTTTTGATTGTAGCCATCCTAGTGGGTTTGAATTGGTATCTCATTGTGGTTTTGATTTGCATTTGTCAAATGGCTAATGATGTTGAAAATCTTTTCATATGCTTATTGGCTGTTCATACATCTTCTTTAGAGAGATGTCTATTCAGACCCTTTGCTCATTTTAAACTGGGTGATTTATCTTTTTATTATTGAGTTATAAGAGTTCTTTGTATATTCTGGATGCAAGATCTTATCAGATGTATGATTTACAAGTATTTTCCCACATTCTATGGGTTGTCTTATTTTCTTGATGATATTGTCTGCAACACAAAAGTTTTAAATTTTAATTAAATTCAGTTGATCGATTTTTGTTGTTGTTGCATGTGCTTTTTGTGTTGTATCTAAGAAGGCTTTGTCTAACCAAAGGTCATAAAGATTTACTCCTATGTTCCTCTTCATTTTAATAGCTGTTACTCTTTGGACCACAATGCTTTCAGAATAAAAATAACTTTCCGAAAAGAATTTTTAAAAATTTTTAAGAGTTTTTCAAGATAATTGTTTTAGCCTGTTCTCACACTGCTGTAAATAACTACCTGAGACTGCGTAATTGATAAAGAAAAGAAGTTTAATTGACTCACAGTTCTGTATGTTGTACAGGAAGCATGGCTGGGAGGCTTCAAGAAACTTACAATCATGGCAGAAGGCAAAGGGGAAATAAGAATGTCTTCACATCACGGAGCAGGAGAGAGGGAGTGAAGGTGGAGGTGCTACACGCTTTTAAACAAGCAGATCTCATGAGAACTCTGATATGGTTTGGCTCTGTGTCCCCACCCAAATCTCATTTTGAATTGTACTCCCATAATTCCCATGTGTTGTGGGAGGGACCCAGTGGGAGATAATTTGAATCATGGGGATGGTTTCCCCCATACTGTTCTTGTGGTAGGGATTAAGTCTCATGATATCTGATGGTTTTATCAGGGGTTTCCACCGTTGCATCTTTCTCATTTTCTCTTGCCGCTGCCATGTAAGAAGTGCCTTTTGTCTCCTGCCATGATTCTGAGGCCTCCCCAGCCATGTGGAACTGTAACTCCAGTTAAACCTCTTTTTCTTCCCCATGTCGGGTATGTCTTTATCAGCTGCATGAAAAAAGACTAATACAAACATTACCATGAGACAGCACTAGGGGGAGGGTGCTAAAGCATCAGAAGCCACCCCCATGATCCAATCACCACCCACCAGGCCCCAGCACAGATAGCAGGCCGTACTATTGATAAGGTTTACTTTCTAACACTGGGAGCAAGCCACATCAATAATCCATTAAGGAAAACAACAATGAGTAATTTTTGATATTCTTCCAATTTTCAGTGAAAAGCAGTTTAAATTGTGTTGGTTTCCCATAGTATTGTCAATTTTATTTTGTTAATTGCTATTTTTATGTGTAGTGTTAAGAGGTAAAAAATAGTGTTGTTAGTTATGTGGTTTTTCCAATAGCCCGAATCGGGGAGGATACAGTCAGTTTTTAGAAATGATAGAAAAATGAATGAATTTAGAACTGTAGATGCTATGCTAGTTTATAAGGAAACCAGGCTCAAACCCTCAGAATGCCCTCAATATATAGCTCAGGATTCCTTCTCTGACATCATCATATATTGTGTCTAAGGATAAACATTAACTACTAAATGCAGTGACAATTAGCAAAATTTATAATCTGTTATTCATTAGTCCAAGGTAAGATATTACTTGATTTACTGAGTTAGGTAAATAGGAGAGGTTTTTTTTGTTGCTGCTGTTTTTGTTTTTGAGACAGAGTCTCGCTCTGTCACCCAGGCTGGAGTACAGTGGTGCAATCTTGGCTCACTGAAACCTCTGCCTCCTGGGTTCACGCCATTCTTCTGCCTCAGCCTCCCAAGTAGCTGGGACTACAGGTGCCCGCCACCATGCCTGGCTAATTTTTTGTATTTTTAGTAGAGACGGGGTTTCACCATGTTAGCCAGGATGGTCTCGATCTCCTGACCTCGTGATCCGCCCACCTTGGCCTCCCAAAGTGCTGGGAATAGACGTGAGCCACCGCGCCTGGCTTGGAGAGTTTTTTTGGCCCCATAAAATTTCTGTATAATTCATAGTATGGAGTTGTAAGAGCTATTTTATTTTGCTCACAGCCATAAACAACCAATCATAATGCGTATCTTCTAGAAGATAACGAATCTTAAAACCAACATGTGACATAATCTTGTATGTAGAAAATCCTAAGGAATTCACACACACAGACACGCGCACACACACACACACACAAATCATAGAACTAATAAGAGTTCAACAAAGTCATGGGATACAAGATCAATATACAAAAATCAATTGTATTTTCTTTTTTGAGACGGTCTCACTGTGTTGCCCAGGCTGGGCTGCTGCCCAGGCTGGAGTGCACTGGCGCAATCTCAGCTTACTGCAACCTCCGCCTCCCAGGTTCAAGTGATTCTTGTGCCTCAGCCTCCTGAGTAGTTGGGATTACAGGCATGTACCACCATGCCTGGCTAATTTTTTTGGTATGTTTAGTGGAAACAGGGTTTTGCCATGTTGGCCAGGCTGGTCTTGAACTCCTGAGCTCAAATGATCCACCTGCCTCGGCCCCCCAAAGTGGATGGGATTGCAGGCGTGAGCCACTGCTGCTGGCCTCTCAATTTTATTTTCATATACAGGTAACAAACAATTCAAATATGAAATTAAGAAAATAATTTTATTCATAATAACATCAAGAATTAAATACATACAAATTAACACAAGTTTAAGACTAGTACCCTGAAAACTATAAAACATAACTTAAAAAATAAATTATGAGACGTTCCATGTTCATGAACTGGAAGATTCAATATTGTTAAACTGGCAATACTCTAAACTGATCTATATATTTAACATAATATCTATCAAAATCCTAGCTGGCTTTTTTATCCCCCCAGAAATTGAGAAGCTTATCTGAAAATTCATGTGGAAATGAAAAGAACCCAGACTAGCAAAACAATCTTGAAAAAGAAGAACTTAACACTGCCCAATTTCAAAATGTACCACAAAGCTATAGTGATCAAGATAATGTGGTACTTGCTTACAGAAAGACATATGTATCAATGGAATTGAATTGAGAATCTGAAATAAACCCTTTTTATCATCTGATTTTTCATAAAGATGCCAAGGCAATTTAATGTGGAAAGAATAGTCTTTTCAACAAAAGTGCTGGGACAATTGTATTCTCAAGTAAAAATATTAATTTGGACCCCTATCTCATACCATATACCAGAGTTATCTCAAAATGGATCATAGATCTAAATATAAATGTTAAGTCTATAATCTCTTAGAAGAAACCTAGGAATAAATTTGTGTGACCTCAGGTTAGGCAATTATTTTTTAGATATTTTACCTAAACACAAGTGACTTTAAAAATTGATAAATTATATTTCATCAAAATAGAAAAAAACTCTTATGCTTCAAAAGACACCATTAAGCCTGGGCACATGCCTTATGCCCATAATCCCAACACTTTGGAGGACAAGGCAAGAGGATCACTTGAGGTGAGGCGTTTTGAGACCAGCATGGGCAACATAGTGAGACTCTATCTCTACAAAAAAACAACAAAACTAGCAGAGTGTGGTGGTGCATCCCTGGAGTCCCAGCTACTTGGGAGGCTAAGGCAGGAGGATTACTTGAGCCCAAGAATTTGAGGCTGCAGTGGGCTATGACCCTGACACTGCACTGCAGCCTGAGTAACAAAGTGAGATCCTGTCTTTAAAAAAGAAAAGGTTAACATTAAGAAAATGAAAAGACAAGCCACACAAACTTAGAGAAAACATTTGCAATTCAAGAAAGGAGTTTAAGTCTTTTTTTTTTTCTTTTTTCTTGAGACAGAGTCTCAGCCTCCTGAGTAGCTGGGACTATAGGCACCCACCACCATACCGGGCTAATTTTTGTATTTTTAGTAGAGACAGGGTTTCACCATGTTGGCCAGGCTGGTCTCGAACTCCTGACCTCAGGTGATCCACCTCCCTTGGCCTCCCAAACTGCTGGGGTTCCAGGCCTGAGCCACCATGCCCGGCTGAGTTTAAGTCTTTTTAACAACTTTATTGAGATATAATTTACATACCATAAATTCACTCATTTTAGGTACACAATTAAATGATTTTTAGTAACTTTACAGAATTGTGCAACCATCTTCACAATCAAATTTCAGAATATTTTCATCATCCCAGAAGGAAGCCTCATGCCCATTTGTAGTCACTCCCTCTTCCTCCTCTCAATTATACCTACCAGCTCCAGACAACTATAATCTACTTTCTGTCTTTCTAAAGTTGACTTTTCTGGACAATCCATATAAATGAAATTATGCAGTATGTGAACTTTTGTGCCTGGTGTCTTTCACTAAGGGTAACATTTGTGAGGTTCGTTCATGTTGTTGTGTGTGTCAGTACTTCATTCCTTTTCATTGTCAAATAGACATGTAAACAAAGTCTTAAGTAACTAGGATTTCTATCATGCTGGATAATACAGCTGATTATGAATTATGATATACATTTCTATCTAGAAGAATGTAATCATAAGCTGATTATATTTCTTCCACATGAAAGATAGTAAAGCTCAGTGAATTTCTAGTGTCATCAGACTCTTTTCTACAGTTCTTGATTAATAACTTAACAACACATCAACTTAGAACTACTAGAATAAGGGTGTCTTTATTGTACAGTGTATGTGATTTCTGCTACACTGTTCAAGGACGTTTTCACTGATAACAGTGAAGTTAAATTTGTTAGCTTGCTAAGATTACCATGATTTAAGATAGTTCCCAAGTATATTGGGAATTGAGAGTTTAATTCCAACTTACATTATACTACTTGTGGGAAAAAGCTGAGCTGCATATTTTACATTCCTTGTTTTATTTAATCTAATTTGTAAAACAGTGTTTGGGGATAAATGTGTCAAGCAATAAGAGGCTGTGCAAGACTACTTAGCCTGGGTCTCCAGGAAACCTTAAATTCAAGAGATTCTTTACCAATAACAAACCTGTGATAAAGTTTTGCTGAATCGATTTATCAATTAAAAAGTTCGTGATGTGAAAATCACAATGCTCCTTGACATTTCAAGAGCATTTCAAAATACTCAGCAGCAAAACAGTATGGTGATCTCAGAAGACCAGGTTGGGTAAGGCCTCAGAGAAAGAATAAGTGAAGAGAAAAACCATAAGGGAGCACTGAAGCACAAAACCTCAGTCAAGCAGATGTGGAATTCTAGTGGAAAATAGCTGGAGACAAACCCAACTGTGAAGCTTTCCAACTGAAGGGGACAACCTTTAAGACAAACAAAATGAACCACAACTAGCCATGGCCTGAGGGCTGGCTGCCATGATGTGCAGCAGCCCCATCAGGGCCCTTCTCCACTTGTGGCAAGGGTCAGCACCACATGATGTCACCTTGAAATACGGAGTGCAGGAGGGGGTAGAAATGGTACATATGGTACGTATTCTTCTGCTTGTGGGTGATACACTCCCTACTGTTGAGAAGATCTTTTCTCTGCAGTTGAGTAGATCCTATCTGTTTTGCTTCTGTGAATGGGGAAATGTCTACCCACGAGCTATAGCAGCACCTCTGCAAATGCTCATTGAATAATGCACACTGTAGCCATTTTGACTGCCTATGTATAAGCCATGAAATCATGGAGAATATAGAAAGCCTATAATGACATTCTTCAAAAAACTAAATTATTTTCTTGTACTTATTGACAAGTAGAAATGGGATGTATTAGTTATCTCAGTTTCCTGTATACAAATTTTTACTCTAATATAGTACATATTAATTTATAGTCTGTAACTTTGCGCTTTATGATTTTAATTTTCTTCTAGGTATTTTAAGAGCTCAGTAATACACTTTACATTTTAAGGCTTAACACAAAGACAACTTGTAGGATATTCTATGATAAAACCAATCAAAGCAGGAGTTTTTTTTTTTTTTTTTTTTTGACAGCAATTTAAAAAAATGAAACAACTGCAGCTTAGACCAGGAAGTTGATTTTATTTTCAAATTCCTGTAATGTGAGATTTGAATTCTTGCCAAGGTTTCATTGATTATTTACTTATATATACATTCTGCTTTGTATTTCAAGAGTAAAAAAGCCATAAAGAGTATCCTGCAAAAATGCACTTACTTACCAGCCCTTGAACCATTTCTATATGATGCTCCTCCCAATATTCTGAAGCATGTGGTTGGACAGTTCAGTAAGGTAAGAAATGCCAGCCTCTAAGGGGAGGAGGAAATTAAAATGATTTGTTAACTTATTATTTTTTTTTTCTGTTGGGTCAGTAGCTTTTTCTGTAAGACGGGGTCATGGTTTTACTGCTTAACTCTCACCAATCTGTATGGACAGGGAAGTTACCTTAACAAAATTCACATGTAAATAAAACACTTTCTTCATCCTCACATTTTCCTCAAAGCCTCTACTGTCTTTTTAACTGTTCCCAGAAAATAAAAATCTCATAATATAGATAATTTATATTGGTAAGTGACTTTTAGTAATCTTTCTAGTGTCTTTCATCTCACTCACCTGGGAGTACTGTAAAGATCATAAAGAGAAAAGGAAAAAGGTTTCTGAGCCACTGAAACATCTTTCACAAAGTTCATGTGCTTTACTGGAGATGTTCTCAGACAGTCATTTGGAGCATATTGACTTATTTTATGAACAATTTTAACAAATATAGCTGTCATATTTCTTAGATTGTTGCAGATTAAATGATAGTAAATGGTAGTAAGGTAGAAAGGTCAAGCTGCTAGAAGTGGGCACAGCCAGCAGAGCTGATTACCAATAGCAAAGGATAAAAGAGAATGACTCTATTACCACAGACACTGACAGTCAGGATGGTGACCCTAAGCTGTCAAGAGCTGGCTAAATTATGCTCAGTGAATTTGGCTTAGGAAAATGGGGTCTGTGCGAGTAGTAGCCCATGGTGGTTATGAGCTCAGGTTCTGAACTGGAGTACCTGGAGTTCCCACTTACCAGCTCTATAATTCTTTAACAAAATATTGACCTCTCTAAACCTTAGTTTGGTTACCCATAAAATGTAAATAATTAGAGTACTTATTTCATAGGGTCATTGTAAAGAGTAAATGAGATATTATTGTATGTTAAGCATTTAGCTCAATCCCAGGTACATATTAAACATTCAAAAGAACAAAAACAACCAAAGAGTTGTATTTAAGAAATAAAATGTGCAAGTGGGTCAGGCTAATTTAAAAGATTTTTAAAAAAAATGAATGGGGGGTGGCAAATTCATTTGAATAGTCAGTTATAATGCTATATAAATGAGAAATTACTATTCATATACTATGTTTCTACAAATAATGAACAAAAACTATGTATTGTTATAACTTTTAAAGTAGTCCCTGCAAATAAGTTTGTCTAGTTTAGGTCTTCATCTGAAAGATAGAGTCTGCTAACAGCCTTCAGTTCTCTCAACTCTGTTCATGATCTCCAACAGTATAACTGGCCCTCAAGTGCCAGAGCCACAGGAAAGTAGAAGTTTCACATTGCTGAAGCCACTCACCGAGGCAGGATACAGTTCTGTATATCAAACACCTATGTCCTTTCTTCCTCCTTCCAAGAAAATAACCTCCCCCTCTTAGTTATAAGGGATGTGGGAGATATAATGGCATGCCCTCTTGACAAACCAACTAAATAACCAAATAATGCAGAGAAAAGACTAAATTACCGCAAGGGAAATTGATCAATTTCTTTCTTTCTTTCTTTCTTTTTTTGTACTTTTGGGTGCTAAGAAAGTGACCAGCTAATTTGGTCATCTAAGAGTGATAAGGGGTCGGGGCTGCGTAGATCATCTACAGACAGAGTCATCTGTTCTTGAACTGGGTAATTGACATTATTTCTGAAAGTTTCATTTTGTAGTTTAATTTTTTAGGCTAGTGAGTGAGATATTCTGGTTTTATTGAAGTAGCTATGAAAGTAAACAGTAACCTACATTGAGTTCAAAATACGTAAAACCAGTGGGATGTGTGGAAGTTAGCCCCAAGATAAAATAAATACAGTACCTGTATCATATACACTTATCAATGTGCCTTCAGGAATATTTTCTTAATCGAAAGATACCAAAGCACTAAAAAGAGATGATAAAGCAAGGTAGAAGGTGAAAAGGTACTGAAGTGGCTAGGGACAGAGATAGGGAGTAATGAAAATTCTCCAGGCCAAACGAAATATGTAAAACCAATATATTTATGGAATATTACATTTTTTACAAATACATACTAGTGCAATCTTTTATTGTCCGTTGATTTATATTATTGTTCTATTAGCAAGATCCTTTTGTGGTTTTAGTTATTTGTTAAATGCCTACATGTACCCAGCTCTCTGCTGAGCACTGGGGAACAGACAAAAAAGATTAAGTTGTTCTTCAGGGAACTTTATAATGTAGCTGAGGAGAGCAGACAAAACAATTAGAAAACATTTCAATGTACTAGAGTGGGAGATAAACTTGTTTAAAAGAAGGAATGAGTGAATGTAGTCTGAAATGTTCAGATAGGGCTTCAATGGAGGAAGGACAAGTAAAAGGAGCTGGTCTCCTTGCAGAAGGAAAAAGATGGGAAAAAAGGGTGTTTCTGTCAGAGGGATAGTAGCAGTGACCAAGGAAGAGAGCAGGACTTCCCACATTGTGAGCCCACCCCTTCCCCAGGACCTTCCTAGTCTGGTCAGTCTTTTTTTTTTTTTTTTTTTTTTTTTTTTTTGTCTCTCATAATAAATTTCTTCATTTTCACTGGCTTTTTCCTGTCAACATGCAAACGTGCTCAAGTCTCCTTGATCCTAAGATCAAAACCTGCAACATCTTTAGCCTTTAGTTCTATCCTTCCTTGGTCTACTGATTCCCTCTGTTTTCTCTTTCTGAAACTTTAAAGTTTGTCTTGACTTCCTTACTTGGGACACTTTCCTCAGCTGCTGATAACCTGGCTTCCTCAACTTCCCCTCCACACACAGCTGCCTTTACTCAAGTCTTCAGCCCCTTTCTTCACTGTCAGATCCAGTGATGACTTGTTTTTTAGTTTTCATTGGTTGCTTTAAGAAACCTTCTCTTGGATTTATTGATTCCTTACATTTCTGGTCTTCTGTCTCTCTAACATTTCAGTCTCCTTTCTCTGCCTACACTTTAGTGTATTTATTCATTTGTTAAACATTTGTCAAACCTCTGTTAGGTACCAGGCTAGAGGGAAATGAATGAATGAAGTCAAGTATAGTTTCTGCCTTCAGTGACATTGTGACAGACATATAATGCATAATTAAAAATTAAAGTTAAAATATTGTGTGGTATTTAGGTATTATGTGGTAAGCACACGGATGGGCGGTTTGACAGAATGCTGATGGAAGAGAAGGACTCAATTCATCCTGGGATAAGGGGATAGGGGCTTCCAGAGAAGGATTCTTAAAGGAGGTGACACTTGAGCTAAGTCTTAAAAGATGACTAAGAGCTAACCAAGCATAACGGGAGAGGTTTGTGGAGTGTGGAAAGCCATTTTAGGAAGAGGTAACAGCATGGGCAAAGGCAAGAGATGGCACAGCATGCATGCTGTGATGTTACTGAAACAATATTTAGGACGGAGAGTAGTGGTGGCTGGAGAGGTATTTAGGAGCTGGGTCCCAGAGGACCCTTTGTGCCTTGTTAAGGAGCTTGCCTTTAAATTCTCAGGGAGCAGAGGGACCTTGAATGGTGTAAGCTTTGTATTTTACATCTGTGAGTGGATCTCCATTGCCTTTGCCCATGTTCATTGCCTTTATTTCATTTCTTTAGCCTAAAAATTAACACATTCTAAAAAGAGCATATTTCACTTCAAATCAGCAGCAGATTTGGCTCATTATGTTATAGGTATATTGGGTATAAATTATCTTTTACATTTTCTTACATACATTATTGCTTCTCAATAGTAATAATCTAACTTGGAAAAGAAAAGCTGACATTTTATGTGCTTCACTTTGCAAGGTGCTGCCGCATGATAGCAAAGCTCGACGACTTTTCGTAACAAGTGGTGGCCTTAAAAAAGTTCAAGAGATAAAAGCAGAACCTGGTTCTCTCCTTCAAGAATACATCAACAGTATTAACAATTGTTACCCAGAGGAAATAGTGAGGTAGGGAAAATGGACTTTGAAATGTTCAATATTAGAATATAGTTTTTCTGTCTTCAAATCTAGGTTTTATATCCACTGTGTCAAAATGTGGACTTTGAAATATGATGTGAGGCCAATATGTACCTTTATTCCTCTCTTGATCTCTTCCCCCTGCCAAATTAATTAATGATCTGACAGACACGCACATTTCCAATTCAAACTGGAATGTCATCAAAAACATTTTTGTACTAATTTAACACATGCTTTACTAAAGAGTACCCAAATATAGAGTTCAAAGTAACCAGTTTTTAAATTGTGAATATCTGATTATAAAAGGCCTATAGATTCTGATTTTCATAGTTCCCTGCATATTAAACCGATGTTGAGTAACCAAAAGAAGTTACTATCTAAATGCAAAAAAAACCCAAAATAATGTTTATGATATACAGGTACTTCAGAGTAATATAGCAAGATGCTGTTTTCAAGATTAATAAAAAGATTCATTTTTAAATGAAGTTGATTTGCAGAGCATTCAGCCTAAGCCTCAGTCCTTGTAAACCTAAAGGAGAACTATTCCACTAAACTCAAAATAAATAAAAGCAAAGTTACCAAAAAAAGATAGAATGATTTAAACAACTGAATCTTTAAAAATGCCCCCAACGCATGCAAGATAAAGACATATTTATCTATGTTTTCTAATCCTACATTTATTTCTTATTTTCTTTGATTAATATTGGAAAATATAAATTCTAATTTTTAAAACTTACATGCTGTAACATATACTTACGTAAGTTGTAACATGTCTGTTAATTCTTCCTATTTAATATCAATAGTGTTTAATACATATGGTAACATTAATTTTAAAAGCACAAAAGCAATTTTAAGATTAACATTTGTTTTCTATCCACATATTTTTACCCAGTAAATTCTTTCCAGAGTTGCAAGTTTGTGCACTTTTAGAAAGTTTATGAGAACTCCTTGACCAAAAGAGTTCCAATAAGTCAGTTTTGAAATATTAATATATATGATACATGAAAGTAGTGATATATCATAACATGTATAATTTGTCTACATATACAAATTTATTTTTATTTATTTTTTTGAGATGGAGTCTCGCTCTGTCTCCAAACTGGAGTGCAGTAGCACAATCTTGGCTCACTGAGATCTCTGCCTCCTGGGTTCAAGCTATTCTCCTGCCTCAGCCTCCCAAGTAGCTGGGACTATAGGTGTGCGCCACCACTCCCAGCTAATTTTTTGTAGTTTTAGTAGAAAGAGGGTTTCACCATGTTGGCCAGGATGGTCTAGCTCTTTTGACCTTGTGATCCACCCACCTTGGTCTCCCAAAGTGCTGGGATTATAGGCGTGAGCCACCATACCGTACCTGGCCACAAATATATATTTTAAAAGTTTATATAACATTCATTTAATGTAAAACCATTAAATGAAGGAAATATTAAAATCTTTTATGAAGAAAATAAAATTAATTTTTATACATGGAATATATGTCCCTTCAGGAAGAATGGTATTTTATATAAGTTTAAGGTAATTTTCAATGCAATTTTGTCACAAAGTTATAGAAAGACATGAAAAAAAAAACTAAAAAAAAAACTAAAGCGTCCCCAGAATGAATGACCTATTAGAATCAACCAATGGTAAGGTGCTTTGTTGAAGAGAAGTTTTTTTCCCACTTTTTTGAAGGCATATTTTAATTGAGCACCAGGAAAAACAGCCAACTCCATCACATTAGAAATTAATCTAGTGCCTTGTCAAAATACCATTGTAAATTTTTAACTGCTCCAGTTCTGTGGGCTGAGCTTTTATTTTTAAAATTGGCTAATTATCATAAAGAACTTTGGTTACCTGACTAATGTTTTCAAATTTCTGATATATATGTATTTTACCCACACAGGGCAAGTAGGAAAACCTCAGTTATGTCTTAAAGCATTAGGTTCTATAAAATGGTATTTTATAGACATCTTGGAAATGTTGTCCTTCTATGAAAATAGACAAATATAATCTCAAAATAGTTTTATTTTTACAATTACATAATTCTCGAGAATCACTTGGTGACAACTATTTTAGAATTAATTATTCTTTGTAAGACGGTTTATCAACTGGTACATTCATCTATTACTAACCTAAACATTTGTTTCATATTGCCTTCTGATTTAGTAATCTTTAAATTTTTTTAATAAAGAAAGGTAGGTAAATGAGAGGAAAGGGGTCTGGACTAGACATTAGAAGACCTAAGTTCTGGGCCTGGCTCACTCCACAGCCATAAGGTGTTTTTGAACTCATTTTTCTTCAAAATTTCTGCCTCAGCTGGGATGGGGAAGCAGCTTTGGGGCAACATCTAATTTGGGGAGGGAGATATGGACACAGTCTGCCATTCAGCATATTTCTGGTATCATAACAATATAATAATAACCCCAATTCTCTGTGGGTCTAGGATAAGGGCAATTCGCTTACATTCTTAAAGGCCATTTAGAGGTAAGTTGGGATAGCCGTGTTTGCTGGCCAGAGGGAAGGAATTTCCTGGTCTTATCTAGAGGCTCATTTTCTTTCCAAAGGAGTATGCTAAGAGCTCAGGCTTAGGTGTCAAACAGACCTTAATTCTTCTCTCAGTTATAACTACTTACTATAACTAACTATTACCTTGAAGGTAATAGTTAACCCTTTTAGCCACAGTTTCCGCATCTATACAAGGTGATTAAAGATGATTACCTATTTCATATAGTTAGAATTAAATGAGAAAATGCTTAGCCAAAGGGCTACATATGGCTACTGAGGACTAGAAAAATGGCTAGTATGTCTATTAAACTGAATTTTTAATACTGAATTTAAAATTTAAAAACTGACACTTGATTCAGTTTTTGGAAAACTTTTAGATATGTTTGGAACAACTTGTGAGTCTATTTTTTCAACTGCAAATTTTATATAATCCAAATACAGACATACTAGCCTTTTTTTTTTTTTTAATTAATTTATATTTTTGAGATGGAGTTTCACTCTTGTTGCCCAGGCTGGAGTGCAATGGCGCGATCTCGGCTCACTGCAACTGCCACCTCCGGGGTTCAAG
Organism: Chlorocebus sabaeus; assembly: GCF_047675955.1. Taxonomy (NCBI): domain Eukaryota; kingdom Metazoa; phylum Chordata; class Mammalia; order Primates; family Cercopithecidae; genus Chlorocebus; species Chlorocebus sabaeus. Next base: position 22,409,888 of record NC_132912.1, read on the forward strand.
CGATTCTCCTGCCTCAGCTTCCTGAGTAGCTGGGATTACAGGCATGCACCACCATTCCCAGCTAATTTTGTATTTTTAGCACAGATGGGGTTTTGCCATGTTGGTCAGGCTGGTCTCGAACTCCTGACCTCAGGTGTTCCACCCTCCTCAGCCTCCCAAAGTGCTGGGACTACAGGTGTGAGCCATTGCGCCCGGCCCATACGAGCCATTTTTCTAGTCCTCAGTAGCTGGTGGCTCCCATTCAGTCTACATGTAGTTGGTGGCTCCCATATTTATCATGGTAATAACAATTATTATTAATCTAATATCAATGATAACATCATTATATCAATACTAAGAATACTATATTATTAAATACATAAAATATTAATATATTAGTATGGTAAATTAAATATTTATTACATTAAAATATAAAATTTATTAATATTTAAATTAAAATGTTAAAATTTTAAAGATATTTAAAAATCTACCTCTTGAATTCATATTATCTGGTGTCTGATACATTTGAAGGCCTAGGAAGGTAAAGTCTGCTTTAAAATGTTTTACTAACTCAGAGAAGAAACAGTTGTGAATTTCTCAGTGTAAGAATACTTCAAAGAAACCCACTGTTAAAAGATAATTTTTTCAAGAGTAAGAGACTGTTAGGGAGAAACATTCTTTCAGGTAGCTTTTTGGGTGTGTACATAAGTATCTGTTTCTGTATGCCTATAAGCACACTACTAAGAAAATACAGCTGTATTTTTTTTTTGGTCCACCTTAACTTGATAAATTGTGGAAGGAATTTTAGTGTAATATAAATTATGAGTTTTTAGGTCAAGCATCTTGGCATAGATAAAGATAACTAACAAAAGGCAAAGCAAGTCTCTAATATTAGGTTTTATCTGGAGAAAATGCCTTCAGAAGCTTAACTATTTTGGGTGATTTGAGAATTTTTGAATTATACTTTATAAATTTTAAAAAATTATTCTAGAATGCCTGCTAAATTTTATTTGACATTCATTTATCTGCATGTAAATTATTTCCATGACATACTAAGCATCTCACAATTGATTGATCTACATATTTAATACTTTATACTAAATCTTGTATAAAATGTTCAATTTATGAATGTAAATGTATAGTACTATAGATGCCCAAGAACTATTGATAGTAAAAATGATTAATTTCATAGGTTTGTATGATACAAGTATTTGTAAATAGTTTTTCAATATGAAATTATATTTTATTAAATAGTTTTTCAATATGAATTATACTCCCAGAAATTTTTGTTTTCCTAGGGGACCACATCTGATTAAAACCCATGCTGAGAATGATCTCTAAGGCAGTTAGAATGCAGAAGTTGATTAGTAACAATAGACTGTGTAGTCTAACTTATGAAAAAGATCTATTAGCTATGATCCTTAAAGCAACATTGGCCACTTGATATGATTAAAATGAAGTTTCTGTAATAAAATATTGTCACTGGATTGAAGATTCTTGTTTGGAAAATGTTCCCATTTGCCATTACATTTATATCCCTTAAATGTTTTGCTACTTCTCTAACACAGTTTTATGAATTCGTATTCTCTTCCTGGATAGCCTCTAACTTTATGCACAAAGTGTTACTGGAGCATAATTATTCAGAGTGTATTTGAGATTTCACTCACAGGATTATTTCAGATCAATCCCCTATACTGCATCTTATGTGCCTGCTGTGTTGATCATTTCACAAGCATTTAATGGCGTATTTTCTTTTTCAGGTATTATTCCCCTGGATATTCAGATACACTTCTGCAGAGGGTGGACAGCTATCAACCACTTAATAACTAAGCAAAGTTATATTTTGATACTCAAATTCACAGCAGAGTAGTTATGAGTAACAGTAATTAAATCTTCCTAAATATTTGAACTAAGTATATTCTAGATTTATTTAATGGGAAATACCTTTAGATAATATTTTCTAAATTTATATAATACTTTAAACATTAGTAGCTTGAATATATGAAGAACTATTCCTGGTCATTCGCATGCATAGGACTTGCTCTAAAAGTAGATTTTAAAAACACGTTAAAGGGTTTTAAGGCATTTATTACATGCAGACACCTCCGATGAGATACAGATAAGAGATGGCATTCAAAAACCCTAAATTATTCTAGCCAATTCGTCATAGACATAGGCAAGGAAAGCTGGCCTTGCTAACTATATAGTAGGATACAGAAGAGATATCTTTGAAAGAGGAAACTGATGACATATACAGGGCACTTGAAGGAGACTCTGATGCTAGTTACATGAGTGTATTAACTTAAGACACAGACTGTGTGGGTAACCTGTTAGGTTTTGCCAAGTTTAGGAAGAATTTACTCCTCTTTATCACAAGTTTTCCAAAATCCCTTCCCCACCCTATCTAAAGTGTTCCTTACCTTTCATGGGGCCAGTGAGGGTAGAATTCAGAATAAAGAGTTATACTCCTGTATACATGCTCTCCTTCTCATTGAAAGGTTTCTTAGTCTAGCTCTGCTCATGAATAAACAAAGAAGCAGGCATGTAAAATGGATCCTTGTCCTAGCTTCACTTTCCCAAGTTTCAAAAGTCACATTTTCAGGTATTTAAGGAATAATTTGAAGATAATACCATCAGGCTCAGACTTCAACATGCATTTTCACTTAGGAAGCGGTAAACGGGTGAAAGAGGGTTTCAATAAAATTTTAAATAAAAACAGCATTACAATTGTCCTTTTCATTTTTCCTATCCAGTGTGTTACTGACCTTGGGGAATATGTGATTGGATTTATGGGTCTTGATTAGTTGCTGTGTGTGTGTCTTTTGCTTTAAAGGGATATTACTTCTGCTGCTCTCTCCTGGAGGAGGTGAGTGGTAACCCCCACAGCCCCTATGCCACGGTGTTTCCAGTCTGACTCTGTTTTCAGGTTTCCTTCTTGGACTCTCTCTCTTTTTTTTTTTTTTTTATTTTTCATGCAAAAGGAGCTACCTATTTGTTTTTTGTATTTTCTGGATTCATCTCTGTCATCATTATTTCCTAACAGTGCATAACTTTGTTGCGTCTTTTAAAACTTCATAATACCCAAGATTACCCCATTTCGTTTTGCCTTATATCCGGCTAAGATTGTTGGTGATTTCATTTTTTTTAATACTTCCTTGGGCCTATTTTGTTTCCTTGCAGCAATTTCTTTGACCTGTTGAATAGGAAAATGTAATTTGTATTCCCAGTTTTATAGCTTTCCTTTCTTTCCTTCATGCCTACATAGCTTGTCTTATGAATCTTTTAATTGGAGAAAATAAAAGTAGTTTTTACCTTTCTTCATTAGGGCCATTCTTAGATGTGTTGGTAACGACAGAAATTAGTTTGTCTGGGTAAAAACCACCTCAGATATTGTTGGAATGTCAAATTTCCTAGTTGAAGTTTTTCACTTCATAGATAATTTCATACTTATCAAATAGTACTAAACAAATAAGTAATAAAATACTTAATAGTGTTCAGATGGGTGTTATAATCTGACCATATGCATTGTGGAAAATTTATGCTGTGAAATGTTTCTTGACATAAAACACTTTAAACAAAATGAAGCTTTACTTTTTGAAAAGTATGTTGTGAGATTTTAAAAATATATATAAAAACAAAATCTTTTTCATTTGTCATAGGGCAAAAATAATGCCTGTTATTAATGATATCCACTGATATTTTCCACCCCCATGTGAATTTTGTCAATTCCCTGTGCAAACAAATCCCTGTCCCATTGCTCCCTACCCACCCTCAACCCCAGGAGTTTATTTAAAATTTCCCTGTTCTTAGGAATTCTCAACTTACATGAACAACTATTTTTAGGACTTCAGTTCAGGAATTACTTGGGACCTTATTATTATAGATTCAGTCCTTTCATGTGTTGTGGAAATAGATGAAATCAGTGGTACCTGAAAAGAGATGTTGAAAACATGGTTCTAGTCTCTCTCTGTTAAGTATTATAGTAAGGGTGATAATAGTTGCTCAGCTTACTCATAAGAAGCTTATGAAGATAACCTGCAGTGGTGAACATAACAATGTTATAAACAAATCCATTTTATACAAACTCGACATCTGATTAATGGAAAACCTGATAGTCAATGGCAGATTACATATTTTAGCCAGCAATTGTGCAGTATTCCCCCAGGTCCCATACAATCTTACATAAGTGTAGTTCAAGCCAAATGATTTGTGATTTAAAAAAAACCCCTACATTTCCTGCCCTCATGGAGTTTTCCAATATAAACACATTTGCCCAGACACAGGCAGTGGAATAGGCACAAGACACTGAACACAAAACAGGCATATTTAATGTAGTATGGAAAAACAAATGACAGCCCCATATTTGCAGGATATTGACCTGTTTTTCTAACCCCTTCCCTCTCAAAGAAAACCCTATTCCTTAAAGAAAGGATGAAAGGTTTGCTTGTTTCTAAACTTGATTTGAAGTCCTGCTTAACATAAACCCTGACCTTAAATTCCTGGGTGAGGCCCATTTCCTATCCCAGATGTCAAGTTTAGAAACTAACCTTGAAAGAATGAAGAATTTTTCTGTTGTGTTTTCAAATAGCCAATTCTTTGATTAAGATAGGTGCTACCAAATGTTGAGGTTTATGTACACTGTGGCTTATTCTGCCACAGAATTCACTGTTTAAAAAATGATTTGTAGCTTTCAGGAGATTAAAAGGATCAAATGGCTGTCCTATAATTATTACATTTACCAGTTGTTTAAGATACTTTTGACTTTTAAAATTAGATTTGTTCATGCTCTTATTTTTCTAGTAACATAAATACTCATGTTGTTTTGTTCTTACGAGGCCTTGATAGGCCATAAAATTAGATGCATATTCAGTAATATTACTTTAAAGAATGGTGGGTTTTATTGTTTTGTAGGTATCAATAAGTTAATATTTTTAAAAAAATTAGGCAGTATATGAATGGATAAAGAAGCAAAAATATGACTCCAGATCTCACAACCCAAAACAGAATTGTCATTAACAAGGTGAGATAATTCCAAATAGCTCTCCAAACCTTTGTACAGCTAGAAAAACTCTGGAAAAATGTATTCATGCTACACATGTTATTTTTAAATTAAAACCAAAAGTTACCGCAGTTTGCTTGTTTCATGGAAGATAAGAGTTTTCACTGTGTTTTTAATTTTAATGGGTTTAGAAAAAAAATATTTCATTGGAGATTAAGTTAGAGGTCAATACAAAATATTTATAAATGGGCTTCTTTTATTCATGATTGATACATTTTATAAAGTAGATTTAAACTGAATGCTGGATAAAGAACATTATACCAATATATATCATTATTGCAAAGTGATTTGGTATAGATATTTATACATTAAATAAAGCCTCTAAATTTCCTCACGTATATAGAATTTGTGGTAATACAGTCTTGCTAATTTTGTTTTTTTATTTTTTGTTTTTATTTTTTTTGAGGCGGAAGTCTCGCTCTGTTACCCAGGCTGGAGTGCAGTGGTGTGATCTCAGCTCACTGCAAGCTCCGCCTTCCCAGTTCACGCCATTCTCCTGCCTCAGCCTCACGAGTAGCTGGGACTACAGGCACCCGCCACTATGCCTGGCTAATTTTTTGTATTTTTAGTAGAGACAGGGTTTCACCGTGTTAGCCAGGATGGTCTCGATCTCCTGACCTCATGATCTGCCCGCCTTGGCCTCCCAAAGTGCTGAGATTACAGGCATGAGTCACCGTGCCCAGCCCACTCTTGCTAAAATTTATGCATTACTGATAGTAAATGTTTACTCAAAGTATTTTTGGATATAAAGAAGTCCAATTCTCTGAACTACTGTAACCGATATTGAGTGTTCTGTTTTTTATATTTCTGTTTGCATATGTAGTTTAAGTCATACAAACAAGTGAGTAAAGTGCCAAAGGGAATGTCAACGTTTTCCCATATTTTTCTTCACTAACTGAAGATGACCTTTTACTTAGATGAGTGAAATGTGCCCTGTTCTCAGTCCCCAGTGTCACCCAGCACTGTGATGAGCACACAGGAGAACTAGCAGCAGGCTGGACTGAGAGTAAGGGCCTCTAGGCTCCTGGTTGACCTTAGGTCACGCTCACTCTGACCACAGCAAGTCTCCCCAAGTCTCTAGGCCTTAGTAGACCCGTATAAGAATCTCAAAACTACTACCCCAGTCAGTGGCCTTGGCAATTTGCTAATAGCACCCACTTCATCAGATTCTGAGGATTAAGTGAGGATGAGCAAGCAGAAGGCATGGCATGTAGTAAATGGTGCCACTGTTACTCTATATATCTTTGTACAAATATAAAAGGTGCCCAGTCCTCAAGATAGTTTATTTCCATCTGGCAGAAATTATTGTAATAGTCTTATTTTGTTAGAGCAACACACTTTACTGCCATCTGCTGGAAAATTCTCTATAAATATGCAAATCCATGATGTCTAACATGTGAACTGTGCCCCGTTAGAAGTGCTGGTGCCCTTGTGAAGTACACAACCTGTGTGACCGTGCACATAAGTGCTTGATAAATCATATTTGCTACTCTTCTTCTCACTTCTGTAATGAATTTCGAAGAGAGTTTCAGATAAACAATGCTACTGGATGAAGAAATTTATTTAAAAAAATCAAAGAGTTAAAGTTAATATCAATAAAAAGAATCAGCATTTTGTTGCAAAACCTGGAAACATTTGTGCCCACTGCTTCCCTCACTTCCCCCTTCCCCCACAGAAAAGTGTGCTCTACAATAAAACCTGCAATCTAAGTTAGCAGAGATGCTAAGTAAGCCATTATTCTTGCATTTATAAACACTGTATGCAAGAACAAATTTGGAGCCACATTGTATATATGCAAAACCAATGCACATTTTGGAATAACCCATATGGCCTTTTCATCTTGACTTTAAAAATTGAATAAAAAATACTATATTAATCATGTATCATCACTGCAAGATGGCAGATCTCCAGAAAGCAACACTTCTAGGCTTCATTTTCTTCATCTCAGAACCTGGGCTGGGATGCAACAGGTGTCCCTTTCTTCTAGCCAGACAATCCTTAATGAAGGGATGTTATAGTACCATTTTGCACACAAAAGGAAATATTTGGCTCATTTTCATAGATAGCTATACAGTCATGGAGAAGACTGACCAAATTTGGATAAAGGAGAGTTTATTGAGAATGGGAGCAGTCTCCCAGGACACAGGATTTATCACTCTGGCAAGGGTGATAAGATGACTCTTGGAAGCTCGGAGAAAGCAACAGCCCATGGTAAGTGAAGTGGAAATGCCATAATTGCCAGGGCCAACTGGAAGAGGTGTCAAGTGACTCAGAGAGGTGGGCATGCTGGAGTGCATAGCCTGTGTGGGGATGGAAAACCCACTAGCTGACTGCATTCTTAAGTGAAGGCAGGGAGGACATACCATTTACCAAAGTGATAAGAAATGCATTGTTAAGAAGGTTACTGAGAATCTTAGTGGAGGCACTCTTCTGTATGCCAGGGTTGATTGGAGGAGACACTGCTACAGAACTGGGCTCCTTAATAGAAATAAGTATGATAGGATCCTGAAATAACAGAGGCCAAGTAGCAAGACTTAACTGTCAGAAGCAAGCTGTGCACAGTTTTTGCAATGAATGGTAAGATTGATGTGGCACCCAGGGCCCAATCTACAGAGAGCTGTGAAAATGCTTAAAGAATTTCCTAGAAGCAAGATAAATGGGCAGTCAACAAGTATCAATTTATAAAATAAAAATAAATATGAGGCTGAAGGCAGCTGACAAGGTAAAAAGTCAGTCACTAGCTCAGTTTCTAAACCTGAGTCAGATCTCAGATCTGGGACCCATTCTTTGAAGGAGAGGATAATCCTTATGCCAACAGAACCTAAAGCACCTGAGCAAGTATATTTAGTAATTATTTCCCCAGCACTTCAGAATATTGTTCCAACCCTTTTACCAGATGATAGAGCTCTATGGCAGGTCTAGACAGCAGTATAAGAAGCCCTGCTATATCCCTCAACAGACCCCGTATTAGAGGAATCTGTGGTGGGAAAGAATGCTCGGAATAGTTGCTGGTAATCAATCTCAATAAGAGAATCACAGCATAGACCCCCTAGGATGCTGGAGAAGGCCATATTATCTGTAGTAAACAGCAATATACGATTCTAAAGTTCTTGGCTGGTTGTGGTGGCTCACACCTGTAATCCCAGCACTTTGGGAGGCTGAAGCAGGAGAATCGCTTGAGCCCAGGAGTTCAAGACCAGCTTGGGCAACATAGAGAGACCTCATCTCTACAAAAAATACAAAAATAGTTGAGTGTAGTGGTGTCTGTCTGTAGTCCTAGCTACTTGGGAGGCTGAGGTGGGAGGATCACTTGGGCCCTGGAGGCCAAGGATGCAGTGAGCCGTGATCACCCCACTGCATTCTAGTCTGGACATCAGAGAGAGACCCTATCTCAAAAAAATAAAGGAAATTCTTGCAGACCCCTGATTGAAATGAAGCACCTGACCATGAGACATCAAGTAACTATGCAGCCTGAGATATTCATCATGAGCTGGCTCTATCAGACCCACCAAGTTATAAAGTTGGGTGGGCCTGGCAGCAATTTATCACAAAATGGAAGTGGTAGATACAGGATTGGGCATAAGTTGGGTCAGAGGACACAAGTAAGTTGTACCAGTTGACGGCCCAGACCTACATGTCATCCACTCCTATTGCACTGGTGTTTATAACTATGGTGTTCACAACTATCTCAGCTCACAACCATAACTGCATGGAGGTGTCCCTTGTGGCCAGCTGATGGAAGAGGAAAAGGGCCGACCTTCATTCATAGCTGGCTGGCTCAGCATAAGAGTGCAAGCCAAAAATGGATGCTGCTGCACTACAACCCTACTTAGGGTGATCTTGAAAGAGGGTGGTGAGGGAGAAATCCTTCCAATGGGCAAAGTTCCACTGGATGCACTTGGTCATCCACTTTGTGTGAAAAGAAGAGTGGTTCAAGGTAAAGAATATGTGCAGGCTCATGGACAGTGGGGGATGGGGTGGTGGTTTGGTCAGGGGCTTAGAAGCAGAAGGACTGATATGGATATAAGGTGTGAAGAACTTTGTGTCATACGTTAATGCACATCAAAGCAGCCACTACCAAAAGGCACTAAACAACATTCATGTCTCAGCCATGCGTGCAGCAGCCTCTCTCGTTGGCTACTGTAGTGCTGGCACAATGGGCACATAAATGGAGTGAGTAATGGAGTGAGTAGCCATGCTGGCAGGGATGGTGGCTATGAATAGATATAACAGCATGGACTTCCATTCACCAAACCTGATCCAGCTACTGCCACTGCTCCTGCCAAATGTCTAACCTGTCAATAACAGAAACCCCAACGTAGTATCCCTCAAAGAGACCAAACAAACATTTGGAGGTAAGTTGACTTCAACTTCTTCCACCCTGGAAAGGGCAGGAATTCATCTTGATTGGGATTATTGTATATTCTGGCATGAATTTGCCTTTCCTATCCATAGGACCTCAGCCAGTACCACTACCCAACGACTTAAGAATGCTTGATCCACTGGTGTTAGATTCCATATGATACTGCTTTGGATCAGAGTCTACTGGTACTATCACACATATTGCATCATTCCTGAGCCACTGGTATGACAGAATAGTGGACTGTCCTCTTAAAGACGCAACTGAGGCTCCAGCTTGGAGAAGATACCCCCACAAGGTTGAGATACCACCCTAAATCAATTCCATTATATGGTGCTATGTCCCCAATAGGTAGAATACATAGGTCCAGAAACTATAGGAAGAAGGGGGAAGTAGGCATGGCTCTGCTTACGGTCATTCCTAGTGGTACATTTGGGGAATTTGTGCTTCCTGTCCCCAAAACTTTAGATTCTGTGGGTCAAGTGGTCTTGGCTTTCACTGGGGTAATACTTTATCAGTGGACACAAAGTCCCATTGTACTTCACACTACAGCTGCCACTCAGTCACTTCAGTCTCCTTATGCCAAGAGACCAGTGAAGAAAGAGTCACTAAACTAGCAAGACCATTGACCCTGATCATCAGGAGGAGGTAGAACTTTGTCACAGAACACAGAGAGGGAAGAATGTTTGGCACACAGGTGATATGATGGGATGTTTCCTGATGTTCTCATGTCTAGTTTTAACAGTAAACAGACAAGAACAGAAGCTATGGCTGGGATAGACATGGGGACCAGGGACTCAGAATCTTGGAGACAAGGGTCTGGGTCACCCCATCAGACAATCTGCCTAGACCAGCATGGTTGCTGGCAATGGCTGAGGCAATTCTAGAATGAGGACAGGGTAGAGAAGAGGGTGAAATGTCAGTTACCTCAGGCTTGAGATCTATTGCAGCTGCAGTGACTATAATTTGCTGATTAACCTTATAAGTTTCCCAGTAATAAAGGCCAATGAGAATCCTGGAATTGCCGAGTACTGGGTGGATGAACTTACCCCAAGCGGCAAGTGGATCTGAGCAGCACAAAGGGTGGCCCACAATATTCTAGCGCTCCACCCATGTCTCCTTTTTAGGACCAAGGGCCAACAAACCCATCCTCCAACTGCTGTGATTTTTGGTCACACGTTTTATATCCTTACCCACAAATATGAACTGAATTAAATCCTCAACCCACAACCAGAATGGTCTTAATAATTTGCTAAATCTTAAAATTGACACCTTAATTTGAGCACCCCCACTCCAAATTTGAGAACACATAGGCAACTGGTTCAAACTGGAATCCAACCAAACCAGAACATCAAATTTTCTCAGATGTGAATCCAAACCAGAAGTTCAGACACTTAGTATACACAGCCCAGGTAGACTCTCTGTGGCCTTAGCAGTCCTTGCTAATTAGAAGCTTCTGTATTACCACTGGGAGCTTAGCTACCAAGCATCTTTCCAACTGCGCTCCCAAATGAAGGTAAGGTAAATGGCTAGAATTTTTAAAAATTAACTTATGCTCAGTTATCTATTTGGTTCAGAGGAGAAAGAAACATCAGTGATGTTTCAAAAGGTAATTCCATATCCACCACCATCATACCCTCCAAGTCACATGGTAAAAATAAATGATGCCTGGCTATGGTTAATTGTGAAGCCATCTCAGTTCTCATCTGATGTAGCCTAATGAAGGCTCTGAATACCAAGAGTGAAATCTTAACCTTAACAAATGACCTTGCCTCACAGTTCAGGCACAATTTTTAGGTTTCTCGTCCAAGGAGGGGGGGATTTAAAAATCAGTATTCATATGAAAAATTATTATTGGAAGCCCTTGAGTGTTGCTCACACAAGAGATGCAGGTCTATGTTTATGCACCATGAGGACGGGAACCATGCTTGATTCATCTTTGTATCCGGCACAACACTTAGCATAGTTGCCTAGTGTGCAGCAGGAGATCAAGAAATAATTATTGAATAAATGAATGAGGCTTCAAAGTTCCACAAGCCATCCTAGTTACTGGCAACCCTTGAGGGGAATTTTGCCAAGATACTTTAAAAGTGTAGCTTGCCCAAGTAAGAAAAGGCTGTTTTCAAGATCTACTCTGTCAGGACAGCTGCCACTTTGTTTTCATTGGGCATGGGAATCTGGCTCTACCATCCTCCACACCCGCTCAACTCAGGTTAACAATGGTGTCTGAAGTAGTTCTTCTTAGAACTTTAAAATGGTAGCAAAAAGATCAGTTTAGAAGGAATGAACCACATTGTAGGATGATTTTCTGAGGTTATTTAACAGCTTGTGCATGTGTGTGTGTATGTGAGTGCATGTGTATATGTGCCAATCAGATTCTCCCAGGAACTTTAGATGTGCAGAGAGACAGTGGTTGGCAGTTGGTAGCTACATCATTAATGGCAGCCAACCCTTTGGAGGAACTTGCAGATTTCAGCCTCTGAGGTCCTGGGAACTGCCCTGGGCCACTTCTTCCTGAGGGAGGTTAAGTTATTCAACTCTTCCTTGTAAGACTCTTCCTTCCAGTAAATTTACACTTTTACCTATATTCTTTCCAACTGTTTTTTGTTATCTGCAAATGGAAGAAAGGCATTTTGGAGGAAACCAGTGAATCTGAGCTGGGCTCTGGAAGAATGGTGGGGTGGAGGAAGGAGAGCTGAGTGGAGAGGTCAGGGCAAGGCTCTTAAGGCAATCAATCACCTTTCTGCGCTGAGTCAGCTAAGGACAAGAGGCTGCCAAGCAGAGAGTTGACTCAGCAGAAGACTGCAAGGGGCCACCCTGAGTGAGGCTGGTTTTTAAATATTCATTTCAAAAGCAATTGAATGCTCTCTTTCCCCTCTCCTGTGCTTAGGTATGACTTCTACAGTTCTTGTTCCAACCACTTGAACTCTTTTGTGTCTCCTGCCTCTGCTGTCTTCCAAGGCACCAACTAATGTCCAGCGAGGCCACAGGGTCTTCTCTTTGATCCCAGGATATTTCTGTGAATTATTAGCCTTTTTATTGAACCTAAGGAAGGAATTCAAATGGTGATTTAATTCGTGCCTTTTTCCCCTCCTGCCCCTTCCCAAGTATCCCATTGTGGGAATTTTGGAGACAAACCCTGCCTCTGATTCAAGCCATGTATGGAAATGAATTTATTGGATGCCACTGAGAAGGCTACATTAGGAAAGGGAAGAGAGTTGTGAACTTAAGAAAAACTACAACAAATCTGTGTGGGAGGAGGGAAGGAGAAAAGGAGGAATTTGGACCATTTATTTGCAGCATGTCTTACTGACAGTTAAATACAGTGGTTTGTTCTGTTTTCTGCCACTCGAGGGTTATTTAATTAAATTCATGACCTAGGATGCTAACCAGCCCCACATCTAAAATAATTGCTTCTCTGTTGGTGAGATGTAAAGCCGGGATTGATTTTCCCTGGCCGATAGCTCTCCTTTCTGACTCATGAATGTCATCTCCACTCCCTGCCCCACGTAATTTGATCTCTGTATTTGATCCCTATTTAGTAGTACACTTCGCCAAACAGATGTCTGAGTAATTAAAATCCCACATGGGCACGCTCGTCAGTGAATTACATCTATTTAATAGTCAGCTTAGAAACTTTTCACCCTTCGGCTTTTCTCCCATTCTGGTGTCATATGTCAGTAGCCTTTAGCAGGATTTAACTATTAGAATTCAAACCTGTTTGAACTCTAAAATGCAGTTTTAGCGTTGCAGTTTGATTTCCTGCATTCATAGAGACTCTCTCTTCATTTTCTGACTGCATTTTCTTCACAAGTCCCTGATCTCTTTTTCCTTCAACTCACCTGAATTTTCTCTATGGTTTTACACCAGCATTCAAATTCTCATTGGATGAGTCATCCTATATTTCATTCATGCCAACACTGGCAATTAAAAAAAAAATTAGAACAATGTTGTTATAACCATGGATTAAGAGTGCCTTTTACTTTTTACCCTGGAGGCATGGCCAAAATATTTCAGTCTGAACAATCCTCCGATTTTTTTAAAAAACTATTTGAGATCAAATACTGAAAACCTGTTTGGTTGCTACAGGTCACTGAAGGATTTTGATGGAACGGAATTATAGAAGGAAAGAACACATACAAGGAAGGTCAAGAAGGGCTGATTACAGGGAATTTGTTCACTTTTGAGAAAGGATTTAGACAGACACTTATTTAGAAAATGTTGAATTGAATATGAATACTACAGAAACAATGTTCTTATGATAAATCCTATGCTACTAAGTAACATTTCATAAAACTTGAGGAGAATGCTATAATTTACTATAGATAAAATAATTTTCCTTACAGTTGATGATGCATATTGATTTTAAATTCCAAAGAACTAAACATTGTGAACTAAGTATAGAATACATCTAAGTATAGAATACATATGCATCTGTTCCGATACCCATCAAACTGGACTTAAACAAAATCAGATAAATGAGTAGGTAATAAGTCATAGCAAAAGGATTCTTTATTTTCCTACTTTTAAACAGATGGAGTGCTAGTGCATTTAGCATGAATCATTTTATAAAAGTAAGTTTCTTAGAACATGCATGTTTCTTGTGAAGTTCCTTTGTACTCACAGTATTTCAGAATAAAAAAATAATGTGATCGAAAAAACAAGCAACAAGTTCACAGGTTAACGGATGTTGTTTTAGTTCTATGTGAACAAAGTTTAAAAGTATTTGTACAAACTTTATTACCATGATTGTATTTAAAAGCTAGGTGAAAATCCTATTGTTCAGTGGGAACTTCATCTTAGTGGTTTGTACACAACTTCTGGTCTTGTTATCTAAACTAACAAAGGTCATGTAAATAAACAGACATAAATTAACAGCATGATTCTTAGATAAACAGTGACGTGGACTAGGAGTTAGTATTTCAGGAAGTTAGATAACTTCTAAATAATGGAAGTGCTATGGGTGTGATTTCTCTCAATGTTTATTATCTAGTATCATTCTACCCATTGCTGGCTCATGAACTGGTATGCTTTTCATTCTTGCTGTGCTCAAGATAACCTTCCCCTGCCTGTTCCCCAGCTCCCTTGCCTTTCATGCAGCTTGTGTTTAATCTATATAAAGTTCAGGGCACTTTTTTTTCTGCGATTCAAGTTTTTTAAGCCTTGTTTTCTGTCCAGTCATTTCTTATCACACGTCTATCCATGCCCTGCTGTCTGTCTCTTTCAGATATTGTTTTAAAAGGTGATTAATTCCAATAACCCATTTCTAGCTTCCCGTTGTCTTAGTGTAAATTGGGGAGACTATTTCCTGACCTCAACATGAAGAAGTTGTGAAGGTCAAATGAGCTCTTGTGTATGAAAGGGCTTTGTACATAGCTACTGGCTTCACGTAGCCAAGGAGCTTCCGCTCTAGCCCCAGCTACCTGCCTGTCTCAAATACAGCTTGTACCATTTGCTAGCCGTGTGAACTTCAGCAAGCTATGTAACTTTTCTGTGGAACTTCAGTTTCATAAAGTGGAAAATGGGAATCATAAATGTACTTAAATCCTGGGGTTGTTTGGTGATGGTGACACGAGATGATTCATACATATTATGAGGTCAGAACATGATTAGAACAGTTTCAGTTGTAAGCCCCCAGTAAGTGCTAGTACAAGTGCAGGGATCAGACGGTGTTTCTCCCTCGATATCGGTGTACTTCTTCACAGGCTCATCTCTCTCTAGCCCGAGGCGAAAGCTGGGCTATATCCCTTGGGCGTGGTCTGTCACAACTAAGGATAAGGGCGGGTGTAGGGATCCTGGCTGAGCACATGTCTTTTGAGGATTGCCAGGTACTTTTAACAGCTGTCTCTCTTTCTCTAAATAGTGTTCACTTGGCTTGGATTATCCTTTAATGACTTTATTTAGAATGACTTGTTTATGTCAATTTTTTCAATTTGCCGCCCATTTATGCTTAAAGCCACAAAAATACACCCTTCCTAATCTGGAAAATGGGAATAGTAAGAGTATCTATCCCTGGGTTTGTCATGAGATCAATTGAACCTCTTCCAAAAGATATAAGGAAGTATAATATTCTAGGAAGCTTTTGAAAAATAAACTGGAGAAAATAGCATTTCCAAATGTTACTTTGAACACAGGAAATGAGGTGAGAAGAAACAAAACATACAATAAAAACCTAATATTCTAAAACTTCAGTAAGTTAGTGATTCTTCCAAATGAACTCTCCTCTCATTGTGGTTCTCTGAATTTAAGCTCAATGATGCTGTTGTTGCCCAAAATGTTTTGGGATTTCTTCTTTCAGAAGGGTTGTTAAGGACCTGGATGTAAATACTAACTCCTCCACTTTACGATAGTCATGACAAATATCTTCCTACTTCACAACTTCTTATTTGATATTGTTATAATTTTTGGTATACAGATGCTTTAAATAATTATTTCAGATAAATCTGTGAGTTCTTCTATTGTTTTGTGGTTCTTTTCCATCCAAAAATCAATTAGCTGTCCATTTAGATTTTGTTTTTTTTAGTTCTTTTCTAGTTCAGTTTTCACATTTATTTCTTTATCTGGAATGTATTTCAGGAGACTGCATGAAGTGAACATTTAATCTGACTTTTTTCCCCCAAATAGTTGGCCAGTTTTCCTAGTGCCAGTTATTGAATAATCCATGTCTTCCCCATTAGTGACGCTTCATTTATTGGAATATTGAGTTTTCTTTCAGGGCTATCTGTTCTGAAATATTTGTCAATCTTTCTTCAGTAGTTCAATATTACTGTAATTATTATGGCTTTATAATATGTATTAACATGTGGTAGAGTAAATCTCATGTTATTATTCTTCCTTTTTGAAGTATTCTGGCTACTCTGTTTTTTCCTCCAGATGGAAATACATTTTTTCAACTTCTAAAAATGTCCCGTTGGAATTTTAGTTACAATTGCAAATTAAGGGATAGATATCTTTGTCTAGGAGCATAACATATTTCTCAATCTATTCAAATCTTTTTTATTTCATTTTTTCTCTTTTTCTTTGTATAAATCCCTTTCAGTTCTTGCCAATATTATTTATATGTGAATAGAATCTTTTTAAGAAATATATTTGTTCCCAGGTTTCAACACCCCAAAAAAGTTATATTTCCCAATAGGTTATTGCTAGATCAGTAGAAAGTTATTGATTTTAATAATTATTTTATAAGAGATTTTCAATCAAGTTTCTTAAGTTTTCTAGGCAAAAAGTATCTGCAAATAAAGGCAATTTGTCTACTGCTTTGCAATATTTTACTTAGTATTTCTGTTTGTCTTATTACAGAATGACTTTGCATAATTTTAAATAATAGTGGTGAAAGCAGGCATATTTATACCTGCTTTTAATGAAAATGGCTGTCTGTCATTGAGTATGGAAATTTAAAAATACACACAAAAGTAAATGAAAGTCTAATGTGCCTCTCACCTAGCCTCAACAATTATCAACATTTTTGCAGACACTTTTAGTGGAATTATAAATTAATCCAGTCTTTCGAATATTAATTTGGAAGTATCTATCCAAATATTGATCTGCAATTCCATTGCTAGGCATTAATCCAACAAGTACACCTGCATCAATAGGCAAAGACATTCAAGGATGCTCTAACTGTATGTAATTGCAGAAAATGAGAAAATAGTCTAAATGGTCCCTAATAGGTGAGTGAAAAATATGGTTCCTTCATATAACTGTACTCAACCACTATGAAAAATTTTGGTAGGTCTGTATGTGCTGATGTAGGAAGATGTACAAGGTACTTTATGAAATTAAAAAATAAAAAGCAGGCCAGCTGCGGTGGCTCACTGTAATCCCAGAATTTGGGAGGCCAGGGAGGTGGATCACCTGAGGTCAGGAGTTCAAGACCAGCCTGGCCAACATGGCGAAACCCCATCTCTATTAAAAATATAAAAATTAGCTGGGCATGGTGGCATGCACCTGTAATCCCAGCTACTCAGGAGGCCTTTGGAGAGAAGGTGTAAACTTAATTTGACTGTCTTACCAGTAGCATTATTATTTTTATAAAATTTTATTAAAAGATATGATGTTGGCTATCAGTTTAACATTTACTAAAAGTTTTTTTAAAAAATATAGTTGTAATTGGGAATAGGTGCTAGATTTTTATCACTTATCAAGACAATAAGGTTTTTATTCTTATATAACCTAAATGTATTTTTATATAAACTATTTTCCTAGTATTGAAATATCCTGGTATTTCTAGGATAAGATATACCTGATTGTTTAAAATGACTGACATTATTGAATATAATTTGCTGGGGTTTTTTTGGTATTTTGGGGTGAATTCTGGCATTGAGTTTCTTACGTGAACTTTTATTTTTTGAGTGTCCTTTCTTTATCTTCTTTTTTTTTGAGATAGGGTCTTGCTCTGTTACCCAGGCTGGAGTGCAGTGATGAGATCATGGCTCACTGCAGTCTTGACCTGTCAAGCTCAAATGATCCTCCCACTTCATCTTTTCGAGTAGTTGGAACTGCAGGAGCCTACCACGAGGCCCAGATAATTTTTTACTTTTTGTGTAGATGGGGTCTCTTGGAACTCCTGGACTCAAGCCATCTTCCCCCCTTAATTTCCCAAAGTGCTGGGATTACAGGTAGGAGCCGTCATGTTTGGCATATACCATTTTTGATAGGTTTTATAATAAAAAAGAGTTTCACTCACAAAAAAAATTAAATTTTAGTGTCTTTACTCATTTAGAAAGGGGATTTTATGTCTTTCAAAATTTGCAAGAATTTGCCTAAAGCCTCTCTCAGTCTTTAGGCCTTTTTAAATTTCTCCCCTAGCTTTGATCTACTTACTTTTTCTACTCCTAGATTCAATTTGGGTGATTTATGGTTTTCCAGAAAAAAATGTTTAGAACATAGCTAATTTCATATAGTAGTCTCACATAATTTACAAAAAGTCTCTTTGGCGGATCAGGAGGTCAGGAGATTGGGACCATCCTGGCTAACACGGTTGAACCCCGTCTCTATTAAAAAATACAAAAAATTAGCTGGGTGTGGGGGCGGGCACCTGTAGTCCCAGCTACTTGGCAGGCTGAGGCAGGAGAATGGCGTGAACCCGGGAGGCGGAGCTTGTAGTGAACCGAGATCGCATCACTGTACTCCAGCCTGGGTGACAGAGTGAGACTGCACTCCAACCTGGGTGACAGAGTGAGACTCCATCTCAAAAAAAAAAAAAAAAAGGTCTCTATATCTTTATATCTCCTTTTTCCTTTATATTTTCTTTCTTTTTTAAATAGATTCATCAGCGATTTCTCCATTTTCTTGATCTTTTTCCAAAGAATTACCTTTGGAATTGATCAAAAACATTATTTGTTTTCTAATTTCTGCTCCAAACTTTCCCCTAATCCTCCATTTCTTAGAGTTTAATTTTTTAAAAAAACATTAATCAGTTCACTTATTTTTGCTCTTTCTAGTTCAATTTTTCCCTGCCAAATGATGTTACTAAACTCAGTGTGGTTTCAAATGACTTGGGTATTTTTTCTAAAAATCTGCTCTCAGAGGAGGAAGATTTGCTATCACTGATGATGTCATTTAAAAGAATGTGACTCAGACTCTTGTGGCAAATTTCTAAAGAATTCTAAAAATGTTTGAGTAATGGGAACGCAATTGCAGCAAGCTTATGACCTACTCTGAAGGAGCCAATTTGTAAAACCTGCACGTTTGCTGAACATTATCTGCCCTTATATATTTGGAAATAATCAAGTGCTAGGATTTAAAGAGGAGCTTTCACTTTTGTTTATTGGGATGCCTTCTGATATTGCATGTCTGTAAGCCAAGATATTATTAATATTTTTCTTTTTGTGAAAATGTATTTAAACACATCATATATAGAGTCTGGCTTCATTTTTGCTCCCAACAGAAATTAACCTCAGATGAAACATTTTTCAAACAAATATTAAAAATTGTTCACATGCTAGAATGACCAGGTTTTCCTTGCAAAAACCAATTCAGTAGATTGATGATGTGGATGAAGGCAGAATGTGTTATTAAAAATAATTAAGTGCTCTGATAGGCCACAATTATAAGCAATAAAAATAATCTCTAATAAAATGTATTGTGCCAATAGAAAGGTAGATTTAAGGTGTGACCTTTGCCAAGGTATGCAGCAGAACTTATTAGAGCCATGTATTTGTAGATTATGTAACAGTTTTTAAGTGGTCAGGAAGGGGAGGATTTTGTGGTCAGAAAAGTGGAACTGTCCTATTTAACATATGACCCTGGCCAGTCCCATCTCAAATTACTGTTGATCAAGTTACAGATGGTTGGGAAGCCCAGGTGGAAGGGAAGCCTAGAATAAGCCCTGACAAAATTGCAATAAACAGTAGGCCACAAAGCCAGTGGCCGTTATCATTAAACATTTACTGAAGTATTTAATATAGAAAATAATGCAAAGAAAAATTGTTTCGCAAAGCACTATGAACCAGAAATCACTTAAAAAGGCTTTAACATATCCTCCCCTGATGTCTTTAGGAAAGCTAGAACATGACCAAAACCATAAATAGACCCTCAGACTAACAGCTTTATGATCATGATTTGAAAGCATTTTGTTTTGCACTTGCATGCATCTCAGGTTTAAGTTTCCAAATTTTTAAAGCATTTAAGTGCCTAATGATTTAGGAATTTACTCTTGAGAATAAACACCACTAGGAACCAATAAATGGAAGCCCAAACTTTTATTATCTCTAGCAACTTCAAATAGGGGCACACGTATAAAAATTTATATATTCAGCATTGGTCTCAATTGGTAGCCTTTTACAGAAGCACTTTAATGGGACAGTAAACCAGAGCCCAAACAGAGAAAAAAAAAAAATCCTAATTTTGTGTTATTGTGGTTGCAAAATTTTCAGAAAGGCACAGATCTAAAGCCCAAGCCTGCTAAATGATTCACATGAAGGCAGAGCCTGAGGCCAAGTTTAAGTGCTGATTTTACTAGGAGGTACAATTCCAGGGTTTTAAGGGTGAAAGGAAAGGCGAAGGCAGGCAAATACAAGGTGGTACATTACTGAGCTGAAAACAACTTCACATGCAAGCACAGCTTCCAGACAAACCATGTAGAACCAGCATACCTTGGGACTGTGTGGATGGCAGGGAGAGGAGTTTCTGTGCTGGCTACTTCATTCTTTCTGTGCCCTTTGGGGAAAGTATGCCTCATGGGGCTCTAACTCTCTCAGTCTTCTGAGGGCAGCACCTGATCCCTCCAGGTAACTGCTAGGGAAGAGCATTCTGTTCCTTCAAATTTCTCACCTGAGTCTGAGAGCATCCTATCATCACAGCCTCTGTGTCAGGGAGGCAGTGCTGAAGCATGACCCTCATCTGGGGGAGGCTGTCGGGAGATGGCACTGGAGGCCAGGCCTCTACCCTAAGCAACAGTTGCAGGCCGGCGTGGAGGTGGACGGTAGGACCGAGTAAATCCGGGGAGGCACATCAACCGGGTCTGGTAGGGCATAGCCTTCTTGGACCTAAGCCATTCCTGCTGCTGGTGTTCACTGCTTCTCAATTCAGAAACAGCACGGATTTAGCTCTCAGATTTTGTAAACTATGATTTTCTCCCTTATTCCTCAACGATCACCTAGCCACGACCTTCTTTAACTCTTCCCCCCACCCTCCAACTTTTGAGGAAATGACTTTTCTTATAATTTGAATGTTAATAAACCGCACTTATTTAGAAACTACGGTTTGATGATCTTGGGCAACTGTATACGTCATGTTGACGCCACTCCTATCAAGACATGAAATTGTCCCACCACAGCCCCAAAGTTCCCCCGCTCCTGTGCATTCCATTCTGTCCAGTTCCACTCCTTTGTAATTGCTTTGAATCGCTACCGTTGCTTCTTCTAGAATGTCTTATAAATGGAATCAGGCCGACCATAGCTTTTTTGGGTTCTTCCCCCCACACAGTATCGTGTTTTTCAGCTCCACCCACGTGGTTTCGGGTATTAATCCCATGGTAGGACAAGCTAGACGCTGGAGAACTCATTATGCGCCATTAGGTAATTTTAACCCGCATCATCTCATTTCTATTGTCACAATAGAAGAAACTGAGGCGCGCCCGGCGTGTGGGCGTGGGAGGGAGCACCCGGGCTGAAGGCCGACTTCCGCCGGTCAGTCGGCCTGGACCTGCTAGCATCCGCTGTCAAGCCTGAGGGGACAGACGGGACCTGGCGTCAACGCAAGGCACGGGCTCGGGCAGACGCACAGCCCAGGAAGCAGGCGCGTCGAAAGCTCCACGCCCAAGCCCAGGCAGAGGGCTCGGCGGGCGCGAGGCTGAGGGCCCAAGAGGCCGGGGTCGCTATCCCCTCGCCACCGGGACGGCCTCCGGGTCTCCTTGCCCCACCAGAGAGAACCGCGGCGGCTACTCAGAGGCGCAAGGGCAAGGCCGCAGCGGGCAGCGATGGACCAAATGCAGGCAACACGCGACGCGGACAGACGGGAGCCACCGCGGCGTCTACGAAGGAGCAGTTCTATAAAGGCGCGCTGTGCCGTATCACGCTGCGCGTTTCCTTCCGCGCGGGGCCGGCGCTACTTCCCTCCCAACCAGGCCGCCGGGCCCGGCGGAGCAGAGACGTCGGCAAGGCAGCAACTGCCCGCAGTCGCTTTTCGCCTGCTTCCTCCGCTCGCTCTAGAGGGCACAGCGTGGCGCGGGGCTCAGCAGGCCGCTTCCCCGCCACGGAGGTGGCCGCCGCGCTCCGGCCTGCTGTAAAGGACCGAGCAGGAAGAGCGGTCTCTGGTTTCTGTGGTATCTGGAGACAGTTTCCCGGCGCGAGGGAAACAAAGATGCTGGCGTGGAGCGGCCTGCCCACCGCTATTGTCTGGCTGCCTGTCAGGGAGCAGCCGCTTTCGCTTTCTTCTGCCGAACGGAACGTGGTGACTCGGGGGCCGCGGAGCGCCTTCGAGGCAGCTTTGTCTGCGGAAAAGGAGCGCGGCGGGCGGCCTGTCGGAATGGTCACCGCCCGCTTTCCGCGGGAGGCGCGCCAGGGACCGCGGGGCGATTTCTCCGCCTTAGCGAAAGAAAGAAGAAGCCGGGATTTGTGGCCGCTCCGTGTTTGTTCCCATTTGAGCTCTGGCGTCGGCGGGAGGGGACAGTGCTGTCCGCGCGCACTCCCTCCGTCGCCGTCAGGGTCGTGCTCCTTAGGTTTCCTGCGGTTTTTCTGCTGCTTTGAGAGTGTCTGGGACCAAGTTCTCACAACATCGTCTTCTCTCGCAAATAATCGTTTTACGATGTTTGTTCTGCTGAATCCACCGGGCGCTTCAGACACGGGCCCTGACGGCACCACCGGCCTGAGGGAGGTGGGAGGGCTGTGGGGCTGCAAGCTGGTTTGGGGATCCCATAATCTTAGAATTTTAATGCAGAGCCAGTGGAAGCGCCTGGTCAGAGAAGCAGGAGGCAACTGAACCTAAGAAAGGGGCTTGGAGTCAGCAGTGAAGCTCTATTGTTTATTTTAGTTTTATTTTCATAGATTCAGGAGGTAGAAGGGCAGCTTTGTTACTTCCAGGTATTGCAGAGCGGTGAAGTGTCTAGGCTTTCAGTGCTGCCCCCACCTAAATAGTGTCCTTTGGACCCATTAGGTCATTTCTCATCCCTCAGGGTGACTGCTATTTAAAAGGCATCTATTGTTAGAGCAGGCAAGCTGCAAGGGCAAAAAACGAAACAAAAAACAAAACCGGGTTGGGGGGAGCATAGAGTTGTTGTTTTGTTTGTTTGTTTTTTTTTTTTTTTTGACAGCGGCGTAGTAAAGTTTGGATTTAGAGCTTTTTGTTACTGCCCATCTCCCATACTCCTGTTTTATTTCTCTTTGTAGCATTTATAACCTCCTGGTATGATAACGCATTTTACACGTTTATTGGCTTCTCTGCCCACTTGATTTTTATCTCCTTTTGGAGAGCAGGAAATTTTTTGTTCCCTGGGGCCTAGCACGGTACCTAGCGCAGTGTACTGGGGGCTTTGTAAATATTTGCTGAATCAGTGGATAAAAAAGAAACAGGGCACATTATCTAAAGTTATTGTGAGACAAGCATAAAACCAAAAGGCGAATGATGCAAGGCGAAGTTATCTCTTTGAACCTGTTCTTTGTGTTTTGGAGCAGTAATACATTAGGACTAGCTAAGAAGGAGTCACGCCAGCATTCCATTTTCCAAATAAGAAAGTGAAACAAGTGAGCTCTCACTTCTGGGATGCTTTCCACTTCATTAGAGGGATTGGTTCTCTGAGGTCAACCCATCAAAAATTTATGAATAAAATGGAAGCCATTTATTACTGTTCCTCTGTTACCCTCAGACATAATCTCATTTCCAGCAGCAGGGAGTTATTTATGGTGGCATGCCTCGTGAGCAAAACATGGGGCTTGGGGACATTCAGAACACCTACAAGATGGTGGTGTACACAGTGCTTGGAGACATATCTGGGGAGTGTTTCAGATGAAAATTGGCCACATCCTCCTATTACCTGTTTCAAAAATGGCCCCACAAGTTCCACATTTATAACTGGTGGATTTGTTTTGAGGGAAGTGAGAGGGAGGAGTACACTTTGTTTTGGAGTGAAGAGGATCAGGGTAGCCAGCTCCTCTGAGAAACTACCCCAGTCTCAATCTCCATTCCTTTGGAACTTTTTGTTAGGAAAAGGCCACATCTTGACTGGGAAAATTTATAACACCTGTCACGGTACAGTTGGAAAGCTCTAAATAAAAAACAAGTTAAAAATTTCGTGTATTCCTCAGTCACCCAGTAATTATAGCATCCTGGTACACAAAACTGGAGGTATCCTTGGAGGTCATTTATTTATTCAACAAGTACACTGTATTTATTGAACATTTTTCATCTGCTAGGCATTGTTCTAGATGCTGTAGATACAGCAGTGAACAAAACACAAAAATCCCCTCTTTCATATTGTTCCACTCCCAGGGCCCTTTCATCCTTTCAATATGTTGTTTTTCTTATTTTAACATTTACCACAACCACCTTCTTTGCTAGTTGGTTCCCTTTCTTCACTAATTTTTTAAAACCTCATTTCTTCAGTCCCTCAACTCATCTGAGATACGAACATATCAAAAATATATGATGAAATACAATTTAAAAGTCAGATCCTTTTTTTAAAAAACTTTTAACCAGAACGAATCCACTTCTAAAATTTTCTTTTTTATGCCTGTAATATTTAAAAAGCCTAAAAATGATCTTGCTGGTTTTCTTCAGTTGACTGTTGTGTAAGTGAAAATTACTTCCCAAATCCTACTACTAGCTGTTATAATCAAATCAGCTTTCACTCTTCCATGAGAATATTTCCTTCACAAGACTTTGGTTGACCATAACCAATTTTATAGTAATATACAACAAAAAATGTGGAGAATAGCAAAATTAAACACATTTTTTTGAAAAATAGAGGTTTCTTTTCCAGAATTTTTTAAAGAGAGTAAATAATGTTAGCTTGGAGGCTTAGAACGTAAATGTATGATGGGATTCTAGTGCACAGCACAGCCCCATAAGGAATATTCAAGCCTAATTTATCTTAGTTGTATTATCTCTGACTCTCTTCCACCGGTTTTCTCTAAACTTATTTCCTGTCATTCAGTCTAAAATGCTCACTGCCTCAAATGTTCCCTGAAGACTATGGCTTAACTATAATTCTTCCCCTTCCACATTTCACATTTAAATGTGTTTTATTTCAGACTTGCTTAAACATTCTTGTGAACTATCCCTACTTCCCTGCTTATCCTCTTCAGCCTAAACCGAGGAAGCATCCTGAGCTCCTCACTTCTCTCCCCCAGGTTGCTCAAGCCTAGGAATCACAGCCAGATTACCTAAAATGCTAGTGATTCTCAATGCTGGTGGACATACTAGAATCACTTAGGAGACTTTAAAAATACTGGTTTCCTGGCCTACCTCTGACCAAATAAATTAGCATCTATGGCATTGGAGTCCTAACACTGATATTTTTATAAAGCTTCCCAGGATATTCTAATGAACAGCCAGTTTGACAAACTGCAGCAGGCAGCCCAAGTATCTGTCCTCGGCAGTGATTCTCAAACTTCAGTGTTTCAGCATCGCCTGAAAGGCTTGTTAAAACACAGATTGCTAGACCCTACCCGCTGAGTTAATGATTCAGTAGATTTAGGGTAAAGCCCCCAAATTAGCATTTCAAACAAGTTCACAGGTGATGCTGATGCTGCTGGTTCAGGGATCATTTTTTGAGATCCTCTGTTCTCAGACCAACAGAAACAAAGACATGCAAGAAAAAAATGAGAGAAAAAATTGGAAAGATTTTATTTGGTATTTCAAACAAAGCTTTGAAGCAGTTATAAAGGTGCAAATTAGAAATGAGCTTTTTAACCTTTATTTTATGGTTTAGTGTGATTTTTAATTTAAAATTGTATTTGGGAAAAGAGGACTACCATAATTCTTTTATGTTGGGGTAGTTTCTAGAAGTCTTAGGCCCTGTGCATTTTTTTTTCATATAAACCTCACCTTTCACCCTCCATGAGAATGTTTCGCCCAGATTTTGCCTGACCATAACGAGTCTTACAGTAGCCCACAACAAAACATTTGTGGAGAATAGCAACATAACACACACACACACACACGAGTGATAGTGGAAGAGAGAGATCTCACTTCCAGCAAAAATGCATAAGGCAGAAATAGTGTTTATCTTGTTTTCCTGGTGATAGGCAAACCTTATCTTGCATGTTCAAGCCTGTGACAGAGAACTTGACACATGAAGGGCATGCAGATATCATTGCAGAAAACTTGTCCGAGTTGTGGAAATAAAGAGTACTTTGCTTTTGACTAATTTTCCCATCCGTTTTTGCAGTTTATGCTCCCTCTACCAGCTCATGAGATTACATGGAGAAAGTCAGGTGCAGGAAGCTTTCAAACTTGCCTAGAACCTTATAACTCATTAGGTATAAAATGAGAGTTCTTGGCTCCCAAACTCTTTATCCTTTTCTCTAGAAAATGCTGTAATTCAAATGCCAGAACACTGGATCTGAAGGGAAGAGAGAAAAGATTTTATACCCTTCAACCCTGTAAAGTGAAATGGAAGAAAAACACGCTCAGTTTTCAAGTTCATGAAACAGTTACAAGAATTTGGATGCAATTTATGACACCTAAGGGAGGAAAAATAGGAAAAGGAAAGAAAGAGAAGTAGAAAAGATTTCAGGGAAAACACCTGTATAGTTAGCTAATAGTCTTAGGGCCGGAAAGAGATTCTGTTGGACCTTAAGGAAGACAGGATAGAAGACTCATCATTTTAGGTTTGGTTCTTACGAGCCACCCAAAAATTTAGTGGCTTAAAACAAGAGCATTTTATTTGCTGAAAATTCTTTGGGTTAGGAATTCAGGCGGGGGTCAGGGAGGATGGCTTTTTTTCTGTTCCATGTGGTCTTGATTAGGGGTATCTCAAGGGGCTGGAGGATCCAAGTTTGGCCTAATCCACAAGTCTGGACCTTGGTTCTCCTCCATGTGCCTCCCTCTCATTCCACATGGCCTTGAGTAATTCAGTAGTCTAGCTCAGGCATTTTTACGTGGCAATGGTTTACCAAGGGGTAGAAGGAATCACAGAGCATTACTTTCATTGTATTCTGTTGGTCAAAGCGAGTCACAGGGCCATTCTGGATTCAAAGAACTGGAAAATAGATTCTACCCTTGATGGGTGGATGGTACAGGCACATTACAAAAGGAATGTGGTTAGGCTAAGTAAAAGAAGCCAGACACAAAAAAGCACATATATTATGCTATTTGTATGAAATTCTAGATAAGGCAAACTATAGTGACAGAAAGCAGATCACTGGTGGCCTGAGGCTAGAGGATGGGGATTGCCAGCAAAAGGGTATGAGGGAGCTTTTTGGCATGATAGAAGTGTTTTGTACCTTGATTGTGGCAGTATATATACAAATGTATACGTTTGTCAAAATGTATGCATTTTATTGTAGTTATTTAGGTAAAGCATACCTTTTAAAAAAAGGTACGAAATAGGAGGTAGGAAGGATTGTCATGACCACCATCGGAAATGATCTACCACACATAAAAAGTTAGATCTGAAGGGACCTTAAATGATCCTGTGGTCCAATGTCTTCATTCTACAGATAAGAAAAGTGAGGCTCAGAAAGTGGACCTTGCCAAAGGATACTCTGCTAGTTTGTGATAAAAGCAGGATTGGAATCCAGACTCCTGACCACAGTCTTCCTGTCACTCCTTCCACATCCTCAACAGGATCAGGGAAAAGGATGCCCTGGCCTGTGTCCCACTGAAACACAGAATTTCCAGGGGTCAGTACAAACAGTCAAGAACAGAGATTTCTGTGCTCTGTTCCTAGTTCTGAGAGACTATGGACACATTCCTGTAACTATTCCATGAGTCAGTGTCTACAATAAAAGTGAATGGAACAATGTTTAGAAATAGAATAGAAAACCATGGGAAAAAAAGAGCACCTATGCCACACATCTGTGGCCGGCAGTGCCATCTTGGGTGTCCTAGGAGGGTATTGATGGGAAAAGACAAGGAGGGCTCTGGAACGATTGAAATGTTGTTATTTACATAGATTTTACTAAATTAATAAACCCACCTTTCAGACTTGTAAGGTGAGAATTATTGCTAGCTTTTGTAATGTGCTCTATAGAGTAAGATAGAGTTGAAATAATAAATAGTATAGCAACCCATAGTAAAATGCAAATGTTAGTATTTAGGGAATTTGAAAAAGTGAATACAGTTTACTCTCTTTTTAGTGTACTTTCTTCACTCAGAAAAAATGACTTTGA
The DNA here is from genome assembly GCF_047675955.1 of Chlorocebus sabaeus. Lineage (NCBI taxonomy): Eukaryota > Metazoa > Chordata > Mammalia > Primates > Cercopithecidae > Chlorocebus > Chlorocebus sabaeus. The sequence goes on from NC_132912.1 coordinate 22,438,059, forward strand.
ACCTTGTCCAAAGTCTCAGACATTTATCAGATGTATGTAATTCCTTTGGATGCCAAAGATGCTTTTTAAAAAATGTCTACAACAGATGTTAAAATGCTGTCAGCTGAATGATTTGCCGCTGGGACATCGGAGAGTAATACCCTGCTGATCTGTGGCAATTACCTAGAGAACAATGGACTTGAACTTTGGATGGAATCTGAAATTTTTTCTAACACAAAGTCATATTTGAAAAATGAATGATTCAGCAGGGAAAGTTTTTTTCAAGAGAACATTGCTCTGATACATTTCTGAAGATTGAATTTTTCTTCATTTTCGTTTTGGTTGTTGTTACTTCCTCATTTTTCTAATACCTATATCTTAAAAATGATTATATAATAAGCATTTTATTTATTTATTTATTTATTTATTTTTTATTATTTTTTTTTTTTTTGAGACGGAGTCTCGCTCTGTCGCCCAGGCTGGAGTGCAGTGGCGCAATCTCGGCTCACTGCAAGCTCCGCCTCCCGGGTTCACGCCATTCTCCTGCCTCAGCCTCCCGAGTAGCCGGGACTACAGGCGCCCGCCACTGCGCCCGGCTAATTTTTTTCTATTTTTTAGTAGAGACGGGGTTTCACCATGGTCTCGATCTCCTGACCTTGTGATCCGCCCGCCTCGGCCTCCCAAAGTGCTGGGATTACAGGCGTGAGCCACCGCGCCCGGCTAATAAGCATTTTATTAAATGAGGGCTGGGACACTGATTTACATCTTAGAGTTGTGGCTTTTGTCTCATAGTTGCAGGCTGGGAGGAGTCTGCTCCTTCACAAACATGAAATGCAGTTGCAGAATAACTCTACTACCAAGTGGAAAGTGGTGCAATTATGGAAATAATTCAAGCCTAAAATATCTGCTCTTATTTGGATAACCCCAGCTGGCTACCGTTAGCTTTGGTATCGAACGGATTCCCCTTGCTTTAAGTTGGATTAAAGAGGGAAAAACAATGTGGAATGTAAAGAAATCAGTTTAGGGCTCTCTTAGAGTTTAACCTCAGCAATCCTACAAAATTTAGCTTCGTCTGGGCCCAAATATTTCAGTTAAAGACCTTTAAAAAAGCGATATTTCCACTCTCGGGGCTGCCATTTTTTGAAATATCTGGACTACCCAACATGTGATATTATTCATTACCCATGCAGACTTTTTACTTAGGTAAATGCACATTTTGCCAGTGTTTTGTTTTTTGTTTTTTTTTGTTTTTTTTTTTCCAATCAACATTGGCAATCACGTACAGGTCACCAGTACTACCTTAGGGCCTCAGGAGCCCAGCATGAAATGAGACTCACGACAGAGACGAACCAAAATTTCTAGGTCTCCTACATCCCTGCCGGGCTGGCTCCGACTTCCCACCATCACTGCTATTCCTGTGGCACCAACGGTTTTAGTCACCTCCTATTTACCACATTGGTGAGGAAGGGGTTCTCACCCTAAGGTTATGCCGTTGGCCAGACACACAGCACCTGACACTGGACACTTGGGGTTGACAGCAGCTTATTAGTCACATATACTCATAGCCAGGGGAGAGGGATAGGGCACACAAGAGCAAACGAAGGTTGTCCTCGGGAACTGAATGAATAAGCAGGGGCTTGGGAGGCAGGCTTTGTGGTAACAAGAGGGTGGGATGCCCCCTGCTTCCTATAGGATGATGTGATTGGCTTGTTTCAATTCCATGGGCTGGCAGGGAACGGAAACCCAATGCTCAGGGATAAGCAGGAACAGCATCTGATGAGGAGGGTAGATTGGCTAGGGGACCTTATCTGCAGAAACAGAGAGGGAAGAAGACTTTCAATTAGGCCATTTGAGGCCGGCCCTCTCGGTTTTCCCCAGATGACAAGTAATACTGCTCCTTACTTTTAGGTCTGACACCACAATAGCAAAGTCAGGACATTATTTCTAGACCACCATCTACTATGCCCTCTTATAACTGGGAGGAAAAAAAAGAGATGGAGTGTGGCAAAGGATGCAGGCCAAATGCTTTTAGTAAATACTTTCAATTTGTCAAAAAAACAAATGTTTACAGAATATCTTGATGTGCCATCACTAGAGTAGGCACAGGGACTTAGAGAGGAGTGGACCACAATCTTATTTGGAAGGAGTCACGTGGAGGAGATGGGGAGGGCACAAGTAGATGATTATAATACAGAGTGATGGGTGTGGGAATTGGGATTTGCACATGTGCAGTGAGAGCACGGTGATGGGAGCATTTATCCAGCAAGGTGAAAGGTCACAGGGATAAGGGACAGTGGCCCCTGAGCTGGCTTTGAAGGATGAGTAGGAGTTTGCCAACTGGAGAAGGAGAGAAATGGGAGCATCATCTCAGGAAGCAACCAGTAGTTGGGAGCATTGTTCCAGAAGGGCTGTTCAAGGAGCTTTCTACTCCTCTCACTGCTCCCGCCCCCACCACCCTGCATTTCCCTTTGGTCCTTCTTTTTCCTCCAGGTATCTTCTCATATTTGCAGAATCAGATTCTTTCCTCATATTGTTCAGGGTCATTGCTGTTGGGGGTGGAGGTGATGGGAGCAGGAGCAGAGAAAATGAGAGAAGTGTGCCGAGGGGGCTGAGGACATAACAAGAATGAACTTTACTCACCTGACCATCTTACCAAAGGCTGCCTTTGAGTGCATGTGTAAAACTTGCCAGTCACTGGATATACCAAAGACCCCAGTCCTGGAACAGGCCAGCTGGGCTCTGTCCGAAGCACTGTTATGGAGTAGTCAGATTCCCTGACCACTCATCTGCTGTCATTCTCTGCTGCTCTTGGAATTCTCTCCATACACTGCTCCTCCTCCCCTTGAACGAGATGATCAACTCTTTCTAAAAGCCTTAAACTTCTCTAGAGACTGAGGAGGCAGGAACCAAAGAGTTTAAGCTCTTTTCATCCAGTCCAGGGGCACTGCCGTCAATGTTTCTACTTAGATCAGTGAGCTGTATTTATTTTCTTACATGATTTTCTGCCTTCACATGTGCTGATCCCTTGGACTGGAAATTGCCTGCACTTCCTCTCTTCCTCTCTCCCTATGTTCTCATCTGGAAAACTCCTACCCATTATTTTTCAAAGCCTAATTCAAAATCACTTCTTCAGTGAAGGCTCCCTTGACTCCCTTGACTCCCTCAGGCAAGCTAGTTGCTACCTCTCAGGGCTCTTTTAGCAGCTATTTTAAACTTCAAACACATTGATTATAATTCTGTTTGCATGCATTTCCTTCACTCATCTAAGCTTCTGAGGCATTTTTGTTTTTATAGCAACCCACAGTAACAGACACATAGTAGGTATTCAGTGAAAGTTGAATGAATGAAAGGAGATAAAAGCCAAAGACAAAACCCTTAAAAATCTTACATATATATAAAACTTCCAACTATCAGTTTGCAGAAAATAGACTGCAGAGAAAGATGTTAAACACTACCCCAAAGTGCAATCAGCAGAACCCGAAGAGGGGAAATTCTTTAGGACAAACAATCTAGTTTTCTGAAAAATAAATTACAAAGAGGGAAGAAAGAGAGATGGAAGATGGCCTCTAATTAAAAAGAGACTTAGAAGACATAACAATCAATTGCAAAGCATGTACTTTATTTGGATCTAATTTTTAATAAATTAAATTATGACATGAGACAATGAGAAATTTAAACATTGACTGGATATTTGATAACATGAAGGACTATTAGTTATTTTAAGCATGATGATGATGTTATACTTATTTTGACAGGAGAGTAGCCATTATATTTCAGTGTTAAGTAATGAAATGTTTACAGGTGAAATGATACAATATCTAGAATTTGCTTCAAAATAATAAGGGAGGGAGGAAATGGACAACAGTGTCAATGAGGCAAGGTTGGCTTTGGGATTGGTGGTTGTTGCAGCTGAGTGATGGTCATACAAAGAGTCACTATATAAATATTGTTATGTGTGCTTGAAATTTTTCTTGTGTTGTTTAAAAACAAAAAATAATCATTTTCTGATAGTATTTTAATAACAGAGTTAAAATGATTACTCCTCACCTCAATGTGAAAAAGTTTCTAAGTTTAACGTATGGTTATCTGCAATTTTAAAAATGTATTTATATATGTGCTAAAATATTCCCCAAAGGGACATAATTTAGAAAAAAATGAGTAAATCCAATTAGGAACATCTGTTTTTCAAAGTGATATCTATATAATAATATATCAACTAGCAAGCTACTTTATTTTACTATTATTACTGATTGCAGGTTGTTCTTAGGTGCAAAGCAAATGTGGAAAAATAGTTTCTAAGCACCATCACCAACAATGTCAGCAATAAGTAGATTTTGAAGTTTGTTCACTTCCACAAAGTCCAAAGTTCTGTAAGTTAAACAGTGGGTTTCCAAGGGTGCTTATCAGTGTGGTTAAACAAGGTATGGTGATACTGACATGGGCAGTGCTTTTGGAGGGGGAAAAAAAAAAGCTTCGTTGATCACTTTATACAACATAGGTTACTTAGAAAGAATATTAAATGTTTTATCATTTGTATCTTCAATTTAACATTACTTTTTTTTATGATAAATATTTTCCCAAACCTAAAGATTGTGTGTCAAAACTTGTTTTTCTTTTTTAGACTTGCCCAGTAGAGTCTGAGGATGTGGGCTCAGTACCCTGCCTCCCCTGCCCCCAAGAGTATGGATGTTCTGAGTCCCTTAGTCCTTGTAATTGATGGTTGTCATTAAATGTGTGTTTAGTTGAAATAGTAATGTCATATGTAAACGTTTTAAGTTTTTAGATTAATTAAAAATATTTCTTAGTTCTAAATATATCTGAATTTTTCAGGTGTATGTCTACATGTATGTTGCTGTATAACTGGGAAGCAGATGTAGAAGGTTAAGACCCAACCTTTATTGAATGGCTATTCTGTTAGCTAATGTGCTAAGTGCTTTTCAGGTGTTGCTTCATTTAACCCTCCTGACACACAGTCACGAAGAATTTTACTGTTTCCAATTTGTACGAAATATTAAAGAAGGGCTCAGAGAAAATAAGACACTTGCCCAAGGTCACACAGCTTGTAAGCAGGGGGAGCAGGGAGTTGGATGCCCATTACCCTGGTTTTTACCGTTTCCCCCCTTGTACTCCGATTAATCATTTTCTCCTCAAGACTGTGAACACCTCACTCCTCCCCCCTTTTTTTTGTTTTTTTTTGTTTTAAAAAAAGAGATGGGGCCTTGCTTTGTTATTCATGCTGGAGTGCAGTGGCACTAGCACAGCTCACTGCTGCCTCAAATTCCTAGGCTCAAGCAATCCTCCCACCTCAGCCTCCCAAGTAGCTGGTACTACAGGTGTGTCCCACCACACCCTGCTAATTTTTAAAAATTTTTTTGGCCGGGCGCGGTGGCTCACGCCTGTAATCCCAGCACTTTGGGAGGCCGAGGCGGTCGGATCACAAGGTCGAGATCATCCTGGCTAACACGGTGAAACCCCGTCTCTACTAAAAATAGAAAAATTAGCTGGGTGTGATGGCGGGCGCCTGTAGTCCTAGCTACTCGGGAGGCTGAGTCAGGAGAATGGCGTGAACCCGGGAGGTGGAGCTTGCAGTGAGCCGAGATCGCGCCACTGCACTCCAGCCTGGGTGACAGAGCGAGACGCCGTCTCAAAAAAAAAATTTTTTTTTTGTAGAGAGATTGGGTTTTGCCATCTAGTCCAGGCTAGCCTTGAACTCCTGGGCTCAAGACATCTTTCTGCCTCTCAGCCTTCCCAAGTGCTGTGATCACAGATGAGAGCCTGTGTGAACCCTTAAAGAGCAGCCTTCCATTAATCTTTGGGGATTTCACAACTCCTTAACTAAAGTGGATATTTAATAAATATTTGTTAGAAAATCTCAGCAAATCATTCAAGTGTCAGCTCAGGACAGGAGTTGAAAGCTCTTTGCCAGCATATTTTAAACTCACTTTTGGGACTGACCATATGTGATTATTGAATAACCATTTAAGAAAAATGTTTGAGAACACATTTGCAGGCTTCAAACTACATAAAGAAACGGGAGAAAAGGAATGATGCCAAAGACTGGGGTAAAGGTTAAAAAAAATGAGATTTAAATTTGGAAAATGATAAATTAACCAGAAAAGTTTATGTATTCGGGGTTTTACTATGTGATCTTGCTGCAGGAGAAGTGGAGAAACTAACAACCCATGGAAGAAAATTCATATAATACTGGGATCAAGTCAAAACACCTGATGGTTTTAGAGGACAGAATTTTCAGAGAGAAAAACACAACCAGATGACTCTCTGTACCCCTTCCCCAGGCCATGGGTGCCTGCCTGATTCCTATAGTAATGAAGGAACGTTTTCCTGATGTGACCATATTCATGGTGTCAGTGCAATCTCAGCAGAGATGACGCTCCCCACTCAAGCTGCCATGTGACTTGACAGGTGAGACGTTAAGTAATAGCTAATAATATTATCTGCCATTTGTTGCATGCCCAATATATGCCAGGGGCACTAATAAGTGTTTTACATAAGTTATCTAATCCTTCCAGAACCAAACAAAGAAACTGAGGCTTAGAGAAGTTGGGATTTTGCAGCTAAAAGATCTTTCTCTTGGACTCTAAAGCCCAGGCATATTCTGGCAGGGATTATGGTAGCTGAGGGTGACTAGTAGTGTTAGGAAGGTGAATTTTTGTTTAACAAGCCCCAACGACAAAAGTTTGTAAGCATTTAGACTGTTTCTGAGGAGCCATGCTCTAGAAATATCTAGAGACAACTAAGAAGGTGACAGGCCAAGGAGTTGGAGGATTGCTGGCCCAAGACCCCCAAGGACCTCTTTAGCAGAAACTCAGCATTTAGAAGCCAGGGTAAAAAGCCAAAGGTAAACTAACTTTAAGATGTCTGAATTTTCAATAAAGGAAACACTTCCCGGGAGGTGTTGAGTAGGTGAGATCATTGGGAATTTGCCCTGTTGTTTCTGGCACCTGCTTCTGTGTGTCTGGACTTTGTAGCACCTCCTGGCCTCAGTTCCTCCCTATTGTAGTTTGACATGCCCAGCCTGGCTTCCAGAGTCACCCCTCCAAAGCACTGAGGTTACTGTAAGCTCTTTGAGGGCAGAGGCTTGGTTACTGACAAGATTCCAGTATGGGAGCTGCTCAGTAAATATCTATGAACTGTTCCAGGGATCACCAAGTTCCTGTTGTCAAGAGAGAACCCTGGGCAAGAACCAGGGCCATGTTCCTTCCTGGTCTTCTTTTCCCTACTGCCTAAGGAGCTCAGCCATGGAACGTGGAAAAGCTATGGAGACAGTAACTCTGTAGTCATGCCAGTCAGGTCCTTTTCTCACTTTTATTGCAGACTGAAAGACTGTCCTGTCCTGAGGACAGGCTTAGCATTTTCCAGTATCATGATATGTAATGTCTATTTTTTATTTTCTTAAAATGTTCGGTGGGAGAGTGTCTACAGTGAAAAAGGTATATAATATCAAAGGCTGGTGAGGATGTGGAGCAACTGGAATGACTACACTCAGCTGATAGGAGGGAAAAGTAGTACAACCACTTTGGAAACCTGGGAGAATCTGCTAAAGCTGAACATGTATATACCCCAAAGCCCAGCAATTCCACTCCCAGGTGTATGGCCAACGGAGAGATGTACACATGTACTAGAATGTTCATAGCAACACTATTCATATTAACCTCAAACTGGAAACAATAAGTTCATCTATAGTATAATGAATAAATTGTGGCATATTTATATGTGGGACACAGTAATGACATGAAAAAACTACAACTACATGCAATAATATACATGGCTCTTACAATGCTGAGCAAAGAATCCAGACACAATAGAGTCCATAGTGTATGATTCTACTTACATAAAATCAAGATGTTTATATTAAAGTATAAAAAACAATTTTTGAAGGTAAACTCATCTATGGTGTTAGAAATCAGGATCATAATTATGTGGGAGCAGTGACTAGGCATTATACGATTCTGGGGTGCTGGTAATGCTCTGCTTTTTGATAAAGTTATTCGTTACATGGATTTGTCACTTTGTGAAAATTCATCAAGCTGTGTACTTATGATTGGTTCACTTTTCTATATGTGTGTTATACTTCAATACAATTTACAAAAAGTGTACAGTGAGGTCTTTGGAACCTATCTGTTAAAAGAGGTCTTTAAAATCATGAGTTGCAGGCCAGACACAGTGGCTCATGCCTGTAATCCCAGTACTTTGGGAGAACAAGGCACGCAGATCACTTGAGCCCAGGAATTCAAGACCAGCCTGGGCAACACGGTGAATCTCCATCTCTACGAAAAAACACAAAAATTTGGCCAGGCATGGTAGCACACACCTATAGTCCCAGCTACTCAGGAGGCTGAGGTGAGAGAATCATCTGAGCCCAGGAGGTTGAGGCTGCAGTGAGCCACGTTCACATGACTGTACTCCAGCCTGGGCAACAGAGTAAGACCCTGTGTCAAAAAGTAAAAAATAAAAATAAATAAAAATAAAAATCACAAGTTGACTTCTACATCATTTCTTTACCAGTAGAAATAAAGTAAATTCTGAAATCTTGTAGCATACAAACGTGCCTTATGTGTTATTAAATATAACTAGTCTCAACATTTTTTTGTAAAATGATAGTTGTCTATTTAGAAAGAAGCCCATTTGCTAGTATCTTTTTAATAAGTGTTTAGTGAGAAGCATGTGTGTTTGTTTTATGTAGCCTGAAACTAATTGTATAGTGTGTCTGCTTCCTTAGAACAAAATTGGTTGCCACTTTGTTAAGCAATAGTAAATAGGTCAATTTCTGAAGGCCAGTAACAGATCATTTATAATTCATCAGATTGCTAATAAAATAAAATTGGGGGTCTCAGTTGGGCTGCAGTAATAGAATACCATAGACTGGGTGACTTACAAACAGGAGAAATTGACTTCTCACAGCTCTGGAGGCTGGACATCCACTATCAGGGTGCCAGCATGGTTGGGTTCTGGTGAAAGCCTCTTCCAGGTTGCAGGTGGCCATTTTCTTATCATATTTTTACATGGTACAGAGCAGAGAGTGCTCTCCTGTCCCTTTTATGAGGGCACTAATCCCATTTATAAGGACTCTACCCTCATGACCTAATTTCTCCTAAGAGTCCCACCACCTAATATCATCACCTTGGGGGTTAGGATTTCATATGAATGTGGGGTTGGGGACACAGGCATTTATTTCGTAACAATGGGGAATCAAAAAATTTCTGGCATCACGGTGAAGTTATAATACAAAAGTCCTTAAAACCACGAGTAAACGGATATCAAAAGTGTTCCCCACCACAGTGGGCCTAGGAATCTACATTCATCCCAATGTAAGGTGTGCCGCAGAGGCTCAAAGGGGGCTGTGCTATAATGCAAAGGGGGGGATCGACAATGCTTTAAATTCAGACTCTGTTGGTAGTGGTTGCATGCTTATAATCAATATGGATGTAAGTATTAAGTGAACAATAGCCAAATGCTATGGTAATTTAAAAGACACAGATATCCAGTTGGGCCTGGTGGCTACTGCTTATAATCCCAGCACTTTGGCAGGCCAGGGTGGGAGGCTCACTTCAGCCTATGGGTTTGAGGCCAGCCTGGGCAATATGGCAAGACCCCATCTTTACAAAAAATAAAAACAAAAATAACAAAGTATGTTTAAAAAACACAGATATCACTCAAATATAACCCACTAAAATACTCCTCCTTCCCCACCAAGTTGAAGGGTAAGTCTGTTTTCAGGAGCTGATTTATTTCTTTCCACCTCTCCTAGGATATTTTGTTGAGTGGAGAAGTCAACTTAAAATTCAAGGCCCCAAGCCAACTTTCCAAAAATGATTCCCCATTTAGCCCAGTGTCTCAACAAAAACCCTCAGCATGTTCCTTCTTCCACAGGGTCCTCATGTAATAGTCCTGGCAGTAGTAGTGGTACTAATTATAACAGCTAAATTCGTATAACACCTTCTATGTATTAGGAACTGTTTTAGTGTTTTCTATATATATACAAAACCATTTAATCCTCCCAACAACTCAGTAAGGCAAATATTAAACTACCACCCTCATTATCCCATTTTATAGAGAAAACTGAGGCCCAGAGAGGTAAGGGGATTTGTCTGAGGCTATACAGCTGGTAGGGGAAGAAGTCAGCCTTTAGGGTGATGATTCTTGACTTTGCTTGCACTTTGGTATTTTTGTTTGTTTGTTTTTGAGACAGGGTCTCCCTTTGTCACCCAGACTGGAGTGCAGTGGTGCAATCATGGCTCACAGCAGCTTCAACCTCCTGGGCTCAAGTGATCCTCCTCTCTCAGTCTCCCAAGTAGCTGGGACCACAGGCACACACCACCATGCCTGGCTACTTTAAAAAATTTTTTTGTGGCCGGGCGTGGTGGCTCACGCCTGTAATCCCAGCACTTTGGGAGGCCAAGGCAGGTGGATCACGAGGTCAGGAGATCGAGACCATCCTGGCTCACATGGTGAAACCCCCTCTCTACTAAAAATACAAAAAATTAGCCAGCTGTGGTGGCGGGCACCTGTAGTCCCAGCTACTTGGGAGGCTGAAGCCGAAGAATGGCGTGAACCCAAGAGGCAGAGCTTGCAGTGAGCCAAGATCGCGCCACTGCACTCTAGCCTGGGCAACAGAGTGAGACTCCGTCTCAAAAAAAGAGAAAAAAAATTTTTTTGTGTGTAAAGACAGGGTCTTGTTATGTTGCCCAGGTTGGTCTCAAACTCCTGGGCTCAAGCAATCCTCCCACCTCGGCCTCCCAAAGTGTTGGGATTACAGGTGTGAGCCACTGTGCCCAGCAGATTGCACTTTGAATACCCGGGTCTCACCCACTAATCACCCAACCCCCATTCCAGATTCTAATTTAATTGACCAGGGATTTTAAAATGCTCCTTGGGTGATTCTAATAAGCTGCCAGAGTGGGGGCCACTGGTCTGGGGCCTGGCTTTGTAGCATCCTACTATGCAGCCCATGAGAAGTGATTGAACAGAAGCTACATCTGGGTTTTTATGACTTTTCCCTCATTGGGAACAACTGGTTAAAGGAACAGTCAATGGCAGAAGTTTTGTGGATAAAATAATGACAGCTGGATAGATATTTAGCCACATGGTCTTAGGCCAGTGACTCAGTTTCTTCATCTGCAAAACAAAGGGTTTGAAATAAGAAATGATCTCTTGGTTCCTTCCAGTGCTATGAGTCTATGAAATCAATATATGAAACCCTGGATTATCCAGGAGTGGATGATCCAAGGAAATTGTCTAATCTGAGGACCAGTGTCCTTCAGCCAACCTTCTCATTCATTGGTGTGTGCTCAAAGAATGCACATCAGTTTTATTTTTGGCCTAAGCAGAACATAAATAGGAAGGAAGAAATCATGTGTGTACATGTGAAAATCATTCAAAAGATAAATTAAATGATTTGGAGGGATTATCTGCTGTTTGGGATTACCCACATCACTGCCCCCTCCAATAGCGTTGATAATTGAAAGATGCCTGTAGGCTGATTGCCGACAGCTGAAGGATCCATGTTGCCAAGGAACCTATGGCTGAGTGCCAAGGAATGACCTGATTAATTATCCTTTTCTTTGTGCCATCCTGGCTCTTCATACCCTTCCCTCACTAGAGTGGTGTCCAGTTTTAGGAGCACGGAAGAAAACAGTTAAGTCCCCAAAAGTGAACAGTCCCTATTTCTTGAGGCAGAAAATACACTGGAGACCTTTTCATCCCCCCTCAGGTCCTGTGCTGGCTGCTCTGCTTGGTGACTAAACCTCAGACCATAATGAAATCAAAGATAGTCTGTCTAGTCACACTGGCTTTCCATGTGGAGGGTTTTGGCAAAATGTTCTCTCTTCTTCAATTGGATGCATATGGAGGTTGTAATGTGCAAGACTCCAGCATGAGAAGCACAGGCTACTACGGTCAAGAGGCTAAACCTTATTCCCAGTGGCTTTATACTGACTGGGCTTAAACTAGTCATTATCCTCAGCACTTCACTTTGACTATGGAGTGTCATATAGAATTCTTTTTTTTTTTTTCTTTAAATCATGAACCAGCATGCTAGGTGAGAAGTATCTTTATTTCAGGGGAATTTGGGAAAGAGTTTGCACAAATTCTGTGCACTGGTTACTTAGCTAAAACCAGGTTACATAACTGTTTAAATTTGGTATAAGCCATCTATCTGTACATCCTTAAGCAGTGTAGACAAGCTGGCCCCAGGGCCTAGCCCCAGAAGTTTCAAGCTTTAAACAGCACATTGCAAATTCCAAATTAGCACTCCCATCCTTATCTTGACCAATAGTCTGTACTCGACTTATAGATAAGCATAAAGCTTTCTCAGTTCAGCTGTAAGATAATCTTGTCTTATACATACTATAATACAAAATATGAAGGAATGATTCTTCCTTCCTGAATTCATTCCATCTAATTCACAGTTTATTTCACAGCCATGTAGAATTCTGAGTCTTTTCTAAAACTAGTTTTTAAATTATTGGCTTTTACAGGGGTATTCAATAGCTATTGAACTGATGGCACCAGACTGCTTATTTTTATCATTTTTTTTTTTAATTTTTAGAGACAGGGTGTTGTTCTGTCACCCAGGCTGGAGCGCAGTGGTACAATCATAGATTACGCAGCCTTGAACTCCTGGACTCAAGGAATCCACCTGCTTCAGCCTCCTGTGTAGCTAGAACTACAGGTATGCACCACGATCCTCAGCCCTGGTGTTTTACTGGATGTGCCGGCCAAGGGCCAGCTCTACAGTCTTCTGCTGGGGCTTCCCAATGCTGGCCCTCCATGGGTGGCTTCTGGAAACAACCCTCAGAAAGAAGGATGGTTCTACTCATACCAGAACCTTTTCCGTCATCTTTGCATCTTATAGAGGCAGGCAGACCTCAGGTATCTGCTCCATCAGAGGCTTGACCTCGCCTCAGTGGCTGTGATTATTGCCCAGAGAACCAGCCAGATTTTACGTAAATTTCAAACAAATCTTTTAAGATTAGGGTCCTATCCTGGAGGCAGCTGGAGGGAGAAAAAAATCCCTCTTAGAACTTGGCCTTTGAAGTGAATTCCTTCAGCAATCTTGCTCTGAGCTTTTCCTGAATACAGTTGCAAATTGATTTGGGGTTTGTCCTAATGGGCTGAAAAACATAGCTTTCCTGTGTTGGGTGGCTCAGTGAAGCCACTATTTTAAAACCACCCGGAGTTCCTTGAAAAGCCACCCTCCATGAGATCATTACAGATACATCCTGAGCTCAATAAAAAAGAAGTTGAGCCTGTGTTTCTATTGGTAGACTAGGCGGGTTTGCGGATACTTGGACACTGGTTTGGGCATAGATTTGTGCTTAAGCCATATGAACAGATTAGTCTGGTATCTAAGCCATATAGATACTGGATTTCACCCTCTATCCATGTCTATAGGTATACTTTATTAGCTTGTTAATGCCTTTCTTTCAAAGAAAAATTTATTTAGCCTTTAGAGAACACAGTGATTTTTAAAAATATAGCTTTATTAAAGAACTTTAGCCTAATCTAAAATGGTTTCACTGGTCTGCACATGCCACAGGTTTACTGGGGTGTAAAATACCAAATTCTCTTTATGTGTTCACTAAATTACTTTATCTTTTGCCCTGATAATACTTGTCACAAAATATGGAGACCTACTCAATTTTACTAGTCATTGAAGGAATATAAACTGAAACTAGAAGATAATGATTTTTTCAATCATCAAATAGTCAAGGAAATGAATATTGTCACTTCTGGCTGGTGTGACATCTAGGAACATATCTTGACACAGAATTATTCTTATATAGGAAGAAGGGTATTATGTACACAGTCACTTGCAATACTCTATAATAATCAAAATTATTCAACAAAGTCTAAATATCTGACTATAAGGGAATGGCTGAATGACTTACCATTTTGTAACTAACAGTGGCTCTCACGAACACATTGAAAAGGTTTCTGATATACAGCTAGGAGAAGAGCAGGACATGACACAGGGTACAGACTACAACAGCAACTATAGCATTTTTTTAAATGTACATATAAAATATGTTTCTGGTGACAGCCCCACTCCCTCCTTCATTGGCTGCTCAGTGCCTTAAGACGTCTGAGGTAATTCCCAGCTGGGACCCCTCCATGTCTGCACTGCTCTGCTTCTATCAGGCCACCCTGCTCTCCAGTGCATCCTGCCTCTGGTCTTTGAACTGCTGGTTTCCTGCCCTGATGATGCTTCTCTCCTCCTCATCCTCCTCATCTCAGGTTTTTTTATTTTTTGAAGACAGGGTCTGGCTCTGTCACCCAGGCTGGAGTGCAGTGGCACAATCACAGCTCACTGCAACCTTGAACTCCTGGGATCAAGCGATATACCCCCACCGCAGCCTCCTGAGTAGCTGGGACTACAGGAGCATGCCACCATGCCCAGCATTTTTTTTTGGTTTTTGTAGAGACAGGGCCTTGCTATGTTACCCAGGCCGATCTCAAAATCCTAGGCTCAAGCGATCCTCCTGCCTCAGCCTCTCAAAGTGCTGGGATTATAGGTGGAGCCACCATGCCCAGAAAACAACAAATTTCATTGTATCTTTTTTTTTTCTATGATTACTCTGAAAACACTGTTTGATGAGCCTTAGAAATTGATACCACTTTAAAACTACAGAAGAGTGGGTAGTCTGGAGAGACTATTTCACAACTGGGCCAAGGTGATGACTAGTTTCAATTTTGTGCTCTTAGGCCTCATTAGTCTGATTCTGAGGATGCTTTATTCTTCCCTAAATTGATTGTATTAATAAATAAAGCATGTGGAGGGAGGAATCTCTCCTAAAAGAGGAGCTCACTCATCCTTGAAAGTATATAGGATTTTTTTTTTAAGTGTCTGCCTGGGGAAAATGCTGTGGCGGCATTAATAGGCAACAGCATTTTAATTATGAATCTAATATATTTGTATCACAAAACCTGGCAATTTCAACGATAAAGTACTGTGATTACACAAAGCATTTTTAGAAATAATAAACCTCTGCTGAATATGCTTACAAACTGCATTAAGATTCCATTTCAGCTCTCCTTAGTAATATCAAATCATATGGGTAGGTTGGCTGTTTTAAAATGTATTAAATGTAAATTGATTTTGTATTGTCAGAAATAATATTTAGAGACATTCTGCAGTCTCTGTCACGACCCTTGCCTGATTCCTGCTTCATGTGTTTCTAATCCTGGAAGATTTATACAGCTTTTAAATTTTCATTATGTGTTCTCCTGCCTGCCTGGTAGACACTTGCTGTACTTTGCTTGCCACCAATCTTGGACTTGTCTAATGTGAGCCAGGATCCAGTCTGGGGACAAACACTGAGCACGAAGTTTGGGCAAAGCTTTGGCGAGGGGAGTGATCCCAAATGTAGGCTCAGGAGGCAGCTGCATCGCTTCCAAGTTTTTCTCACAAGGCTGCTGGCTCTGCTAATACCAGGGCCAGCAAACTCCCATCTAAGCCACAAACATAACATTAGTGTGCCACGCAATGTGAGTTAAGATTTGTCAAACACACCTTTATTTCATATTTGGCTGGATCATAAAGCACTCATTGCAAAGTTCCCTGGGGCCTGCAGCAAGGGACCTGGGTTGCTGTAACTCTGGTTTGTTCATGAAGTACATTAGTGAGCATAATAAAGTAATTACATGCCTCCTACGGGTTTTTGTCTTGTAGAGTATGTGAAATCTGCCCCAGATAAATATATATATTTTAAAATGAAAGCACATGAGATGTTAGAGGAGAATGCAAGACCTTAAATGATCAACTACGTGGCACAGAAAACACTTGTAAAGAAGGATGGGGGAGGCCAGGCACAGTGGCTCACGCCTATAATCCCAGCACTTTGGGAGGCTAAGGTGGGAGAATCACTTGAGTCAGGAGTTCGAGACCAGACTGGGCAACGTACTGAGACCCTGTCTCTACAAAAAGTTTTAAAAATTAGCTGAGTATGGTGGTGTGTGCCTATAGTCCCAACTACTCAGGAGGCTGAGGTGAGAGGATCGTTTGAGCCCAGGCGTTGGAGGCTGCAGTGAGCTGTCATTACACCACTATACTTCAGCTGGGCGACAGAGCAAGATCCTGTCTGAAAAAAAGAAAAAAAAAGTTTTGTTTTGTTTTGTTTTGTTTTGTTTAGGTTTCAGTATGAACAGACTAACCCTGTTTAAAGAGGGATGAGGAATGAGGATCTTCATCTGCCACCTGCAGGGCTCTGGGGAAGGACAGGATTCCAGTGCATTTGTTGTAACTGGCTGGGCACAGGAAAGCTGGACTTATAGGCAACAGTACCGCAGGGTGGTCCTGTGTAGGAAGGGCTGGGGAAAGAGCCAGGGAATATTCCTCCTTGTGTCTCTGCCCTCTACAAACTAGGTGGTCAAAAATCTCTCAAGTTTTGGGTGATGCTGCTCCTGGAAAGCAACAGCATATTTCACCCGTGAAAACAAGTGCTCACCTCAGTGCCTGCAGCCTAAAAGAGACCAGACTTTTGAGCTTCAGGAATATCAGGCATTCGACCCTAAAGGTGAAACTGTGCCCAAAGGGTTAAAGAAGTTGGTAACAGGAATTCTTGAGCTTGTCTTATAGGATGGCGTATAAGGAAGTAGCTTGTAACAGTCCCCTCCACTTACAACAAAACTGGCCAACTGGGGCAGTTGCAGTGGCTCAGGCCTTTAATCCCAGCACTTTGGGAAGCCAAGGCAGGAGGATTGCTTGAGCCCAGAAGTTTGAGACCAGCCTGGGCAACATAGCAAGACCTCGTCTCTACAAAAACAAACATGAAAAGCCAGGCATGGTGGCACATGCTTGTAGTCCCAGCTATTTGGGAGGCTGATGTGGGAAGATTACTTGAGCCTAGAAATTCAAGGCTGCAGTGAGTGGTGATTTCACCACTGAACTCCAGACTCTAGCTTGGGTGACAGAACAAGAACTTATCTCAAACAAAGAAGCACAACAATAAAAAACAAAACCAAAAAAACTGGCCAAACTGGCTGAAACTAATTGCAACCAATATGGCTGGCTATAGTCTATGCAGAATGGTCTTACTTTGCCAGATGGGTGACCTTTTGATGTCACAGTCTGAATTCATACCATATGGTTCCTACCAATTTCCCCCAACTTTGCACATACAACCACAAAGAAGCACGAAGAGACAACCGCACCCACTTAAGGGACTTTGCAAACTTCCCCTCCCCTTCCTCCAATCATTCACCAACCCCAAAACCCCTCCCCCAGAATTTCTCCTTTCCATGTACTGCTTTGAGACCAGTACAAGGAGATGGATTTGAGCCCATTTCCTGTCTCCTTGCACAGCCACCTTGCAATAAACCTTTCTTTCTACAAAAATCTGGTGCTTCGGTGTTTGGCTTTTCCTTGTGTGTGGGCAAATGGACTCAGTGCAATTAGGTTACAAGGGCTCATAATATCCTCATATTCCTGTGTATCCTGTTTTGCTACCTTTGGTTTGATTTTCATGAAAATTCGTACTGGTAAAATGGAATTGACTAGAGCAGAGGCATCCAGCCTTTTGCCACCAAGAACTCTTTATTATTCCTAATCCTCATCAAGAGAAAAAGGAAGTTATGACTAATTGGTTTTCCACTTTTGTTAGACACTCAGTGCATCTAACCAGCAGGACCGACAAGTACTGCCCCAAAAAGCTGAGGTACTTCTAGCCACACGTCAAGGCTCATGGCATTTTAATAAGACATGGCAACCTTTACAGCAGGCCCAGCTCTGATTGTTGTTAGACTTTTTGAAATACTTAAAATCATCTGAGGGCTCCTTTCACTGTCAATGAAGACTCTTGGCCAGCCAGGCACGTGTGCTGTTAGGCAGAACAGAATCTGGGAGGAAGAACAGCTGGAGCGGGCCGATGTTGAAGCGGTGGGTCAGACAGCAGCGTTGGGCCCAGGACTTTATACACTTCCTATAAGAAGCACTAGAGCTGGAAAATGGGAACTCCTGCAGTGCTGAGCCGATCTGTTTCCAGGAGTGGGGAGAGTTGTTGAAGAGATGGAATGGGAACCGTTAACCTAGCTAGAAGCTCCAGGGACACAAAGGTCAAAATAAAACAAAACAAAATACAACCCCTCCCCAAAACCACAATGATACATCTCTTAAAAGCTATCCCAAAAGCTTAAAACACACACACACACACACGGGGAGAAAATATAATCAAGTGTTGCCTTCAGACCGTGGGTGACAGATACATATTTATTTAAAGAGGGGAAAGACTGTGTCGGCAGGGGAAGTCAGTCCTACTGAGAAGGTGTTATGTGCCAGGCATTGTGTAGGTGCTTTATAGGGTTGAAGGTTCTTTTAAAAGTGTGGTGCTTGTCACTCACAATATTCTCTTGCCTTGTCCCAGTGAACTCATAGTTAAATCCCAACATGAAGGGGACAGTGGTAGGAACAGCAGTAACATAACACTGACTACAACAAAGACAACAATAACAATGTTTACTGAGTGCCTTACAAAGATCAGGCGCCATGGCAAGTGTTTTACACGGATCAATTAGTTAAGTCCTGGGGATATCCCTAGTCCTGAGGTACTATTATGATCATCCCCATTTTATAGCTGGAAAAACTGAGGCTCCATGACTGGCCCTAGGTCACACAGCTAAAGAAAAGAGTATCTAAAATCCAAATCCCAAGTCTGTCTGACTTCAGATCGCTTGCTTATAATAGAGTAGACTATCTTCCATTAAATAGGAGGGAATAAAAACTAAGAGCTGCTTCCTTAACATTTCCATGTAACACAGGAGTCAAAAACAGCACTCTTGGTGGCCATGAAGACAGAGGCATTATTACTTTTTTTTTTTTTTTTTTTTAGAGACAGGGTCTCTCTCTGTCACCCAGGCTGGAGCGCAGTGGTACAATCATGTCTCACTGTAGCCTCCAACTCCTGGGCTCAAGTGATCCTCCTGCCTCAACTTCCACAGTACTTGGGACTACAGGCACACGTCACCATTCCAAACTAATTATTATTATTATTATTTTTGAGATGGAGTCTCGCTCTGTGGCCCAGGCTGGAGTGCAGTGGCTCAATCTCGGCTCACTGCAACCTCTGCCTCCTGGGTTCAAGCAATTCTACTGTTCAGCCTCAGAGTAGCTGGACCAACACGCACCTGCCATTATGCCCAACTAATTTTTGTATTTTTCGTATAGACGGGGTTTTGCCATAATGGCCAGGTTGCTCTCAAACACCTGACCTCAAGTGATTGACCCACCTCAGCCTCCCAAAGTGTTGGGATTACAGGCGTGAGCCACCATTCCCAGTTGAGACATCCTATATAAAGAGCCTTAGTAAACCCTGAGTGACTGAGGCAGGCCCTGCAGCTCCTTGCTCCCCCTGCTCCATGGCCACACATGACACCTTGCTGTGAGATGGGCAGAAAAGAAGGAAAATTACACAATGGTATGAGAACCAAGAGAGACAACTTCCACTCTTCACATCAGCCAAACACTGCCCCTGAAGTCCTGGAAGTGTTTGGGAGGAATCTGGGAATCTGAAAAAGAAAGGATTGGGAGCTACTGCCAGTGAGTCATACTGTGTACTGAGAAATATGAAATCGTGATTATTGATGGGATGCTATTTCTACTCCCAAATGAGTGGGCTGGGAAATACTGGTTACATTTACAGTGAATGAATAGTTGTCTGTTTGCCTGAGGGGTCTTGTATCTTTTCCACATCACTGCAGGTATTTTCTGAGTTGGAGTTCAAGGTTCTTTTCTGCAAAGACTTCACTTGCTTCTTTGTAAAGAAGTTTGCAAAGTGTTGCATGAGTGCCAACTTTTTATCTGTTTTTTATGATGATGGCAAATATTAATGAGGGATAGGATCTTCTTCTTAAAGCTTTTTAATTCCTGGGGCCTCCTTCCTTAACAAATCCTTGGTATCTGTACTTTTCCTAGAAATGAGAAAGATGCTCCACTGCATTTTTCTTTTTTCTTTGAGACAGGGTCTTGCTTTATCCCCCAGGTTGGAGTGCAGTGGCACAATCACAGCTCACTGCAGCCTTCAACTGCTAGGCTCAAGTGATCCTCCTGCCTCAATCTCCAGAGTAGCTGGAACTAGAACTACAGGTGCATGCCACCACACCAGGCTAATTTTTTATTTTTTGTAGAGATCGGGGTCTTGCTCTGTTGCCCAGGCTGGTCTTGAACTCCTGTCCTCAAGTTATCCTCCCCACTTCGCCTCCCAAAGTCCTGGGATTACAGGCATGAGCCACTGCACCTGTCCTCCGCTCCCATTCAAAAAGTTCATTGATTATGTTCACAGTCTGTTAGTTCCTTTGTCTAATACTGACACGTCTTAGTTTTAGTGGGTTTGAGCCCCGTCTAGGCCATTTGGCTGTTCTGCCATCAGGTAGATTGCTTTATGACCTGAAGTGATTGTTATAGACTACCAAAGTGACCAGAAGGAGGCCACAAGACAGATGGGGTTTCAAAGGATCTCACTGCATCAGCCTGTTCTAGACCTTACAGTGGCTCCCCATGGCTCTGGATCCACCTGAGATTCCATTCCACACTCTCACTCCTCTTCCCACCACCGCCCCACAGGCTCCTTGCTGTGTGCTGCAATTCGTGCCTCAGCCACATCTGCTCTGGGGCCTCCACCCTATGGGAGCTCAAGAGGAGAAATGTGCTTCACTTCCCAGAGACGAAATCCTATGGAAACTAAACAAAGACATGCTCCAGCACTTGACAACTAACACACTGTTTATGGCCTGAGCAGCATCAAGCATTCCGAAAACCAAAACTGGGGCTTTGTATTACTTTGTTTCCGAGAGTAAAGAGAGAGAGACATGGCAACCCTTACAGCAGGCCCAGCTCTGATTGTTTACCTTTGTCAGCAATTCTACCTGAAGTAATAAAAACAAGCAAACAAACAAACAAATAAACAACCCAGGGAACAGAAGCAGCCTCGTGAAAAATGGCCTGTTCAGAAGCACTGAGACATATGAAAATACAAGCCAGCACAGACTTCCTGTCTCTTTAAAATGTTTTGAATCCCAGATGCCAAGCAGGATGCTAGGGGCTTCTTGTAGCTGGCCACAAGTGTCAGGAAAACAAAAAACAAACAAACAAAACCCCCTACATGTTGACTCAGTTGAAATAAACATTTCATTACTCTCATAATAAAGACAAGTTCTTGACTGAGTGCATGAAATTCCAGGTAGTCAGATTTCTGGATTGTACTGTGCAGGAAATTTCCAGAAACACTTAATAATAGTGTGCATGATAAAGTATTGAATTTGATTGGCTAGAGGGAGATGGAAGGAGAAAGCCAGCATTGTGAGATCACCTGATAGGTGCTATTAGGGTATTGGATAAATGATTGGACCCACAGACTAGCCCGCATTGTACTAGGTGCTTATTGTCAACATCCAGAAGCCTACAAATGAACCACTTGTTGAAAACATGAGGAGACAGTCTCTACGGACATGCCAGAAAAATAAATCTCAGGTTAGTTTGTGGAATTAAAAATCAAAAGATAAGAAAGGGAGAGGGGGAGAAGAAAGAAGAGAGAGAGAGAGAAAGAGAAAGAGAGAGGCAGAAAGAGATGGAGAGAGAAAGGGAGGGAGGAAGGAAGAAAGGAAAAGGGGGGAGAATAAATGACACAGTGGCTTTGTAATTTTCCTCCCTGTTCACACGAGTAGCAAATCATCCCTGCATTCTTCAAGCCATTTTCCTCATATTTTATCTTGTTTTATTCTTACCACAACCTCGAGGGAACCCTTTTTAAAAATTTTTCGTATTATTTTAGTTTTTTTAGAGACAGGGTCTCACTCTGTTGCCCACACTGAGTGCAGCGGCATGATCATAGCTCACTGCAGCCTCAAACTCCTGGGCTCAAGCAATCCTCCCACCTCAGCCTCCTGAGCAGCTGGGACTACAGGTGCACACCACCATGCCCAGCTAATGTTTTAAAAATGTTTTGTAGAAATGAGGTCCTGCTGTGTTGCTCAGACTGGTCTGAAACTCCTGGGCTCAAGAGATCCTTCCATCCTGGCCTCCCAAAGTGCAGGGATTACAGGCATGAGCCATTGTGCCTGGCCTTATATAACTGAACACACAGAGGTTAAATTACTTGCCCAGGATAATACAGCAAACAGTCAAGGGGTGGGCACCCCATCTAATCTCTCCAGTGAGCAAAGCCAGGATGGCCTGTTTGTTCTGTGCTGTGAAATTAACCCCAATGTCTCTTGCCTGGGCTCCCTCTGCCCTCATGTTGCCACTGGAGTCAACATATGGAATGATTTAGAGACTTTCTCTCTGAAGGCAGGGGATGGACTTAATGATACCCCGAGATCCCCTGCCAAAGAATGGTTTTCTTGTAATTCTAAAGATACATAGTGGGCCTCTATGGAAACAGAGTCCCATGTGCAGGAAGTGGGGACTGGGCCCCATTTCTTGTCATTGATCAGTTGCATATGTCAGGAAAGGGCATGAAAGGCAAGAAACAGATGTTTCCTGATGGGGCGCCTTCCTGATAAGGGGATCTCCTTGCTTGTCCACCAGCAGCCCTACCTGAGCTGTAAAGCCCCAGCCAAGAGTTGGCAGAACCCCTAACTTAGGTTGCTTCCCCCACGAGTCTGCCCCAGGGACTCCTTGTCCTCTATTCTTCCTGGCTTAAAACTGTGGAAGCCTACACCCCTCAGCCCCTATGGTAGGCAGGGGAGGGAGGCTCATTTAGGGAATGGGGGCTGGCAGGGGTCTTTGGGATGGGTTTCTCTTTCTGACATGAAGATCATTTCCTGGAAAAGCAAAACACAGCAAAAAAAATCTGCTGCCATTTTGACTCTACAGCCACTTAATGTGGTGAAGAGTTGCCGTAGCAACATGATTTCTGCCTCAGCTTGACAGAAATTCATGCTTGCCTGGTTTGAAAAGAAAAATTGGACATTCAATCTGCACCAGAGAATTTACACATAAGAGCAGATAGTAGCTATACAGTCTGCCTTTATTATTATTTTTTAACTTTTTAGTATGCATTTCGAGTACATACAAAAGTAGAGAGAATAGTATAACAATGCTCCTTGTACTTATCACCGGGTTCCCGCAGTGATCAGCATACGGCCAAGCTTGGTTCATTGATCTATTCACTCATTCCCCAGCCCCCACCCACTGTATTAGTTTTAAACAAATCCTGGATATCATATCATTTCACCCACAAATACTTCAGTATGAATCTCTAAGAGATGGGGACTCTGTTTTTTAATAAATGATTCTCACACGAATAATAAATGAAAGAGAATGAAGGAAGATTTCAGAATACGATTTCTGCCTTTCTTCCTAAACATTTTTAAAACTGCATCTATTCACTTTTTAAAAATATCCTGCTGGGTACAGTGGCTTGAGCCTATAAATCCAGCACTTTGGGAGGTGGAGGTGGGAGGATCGCTTGAGGCCAGGAGTTCAAGACCAGCCTGGGCAACATAGTGAGACCCCCATCTATAAAAAAAAAAAATTAAAAATTAGCTAGACATGGTGGCTGCACCACTGGTCCTGGCTACTCTGGAGGCTGAAGTAGGAAAACCATTTGAGTCTGGGAGATTGAGGCTGCAGTGAGCTGTGATTGCACCACTGCACTCCAGCCTGGGTGACAGAAGGAGACCCTGTCTCAAAATAAAAAACAAAACAAAAATCTCTACTTTATCTCTACTGTAGACACTATGCTTTGGCTTAAAATATATAGCATTATGCAGCAGGCAAAGTTCCAAGTTTACATGGATTATCTCATTTAATCCCTACAACAGTCCTAATATTATCCCATTTTACAGATGAGGAAAATAGGGCCTGGGGAGATTAGTAACTTGACCAATATCAAACACTTCAGTTAGGTAAATAAGCAAACACATTGTTTTTAGTTCCTAATCAGGCCTAATCTTACCATTGAAAGGCCTGCATATTTAGGTTACGACTTGAAACTCGTCAGTGGTGCATGCTTTCTGGTGCTTTGCGTTTTTGTACCCACTCTTCAGACGTGACATTAACATCTTATTGAGCAGATCCCTGTAAGAAGCCACTGTGTGGTTTAAGGATTATTCTCAAAATGACCACCGATCTTAATCCTCTCAAAGTCTATTTTCAACCATTGCATATATTCTATTAAACCCTAAGAAGTCTCCTTCAGTGGAAACTTGGGAGGTTTGATCCCCGGGAAGTGGTTCTGGGAGGTAGATGCCATGTTAGATGAGGTCACTCAACCACTTTCTGGCTGTGTGACAAGGTAGAATAGCTAACTGTCCCCATCAGAACCTTGCCACATTATTTTGCAGTCATCTACTTACTGGTTTGTTTCCTTAGAGGCTCCTTAAGGCCAGGAGCCAAATTGCCATTTGTTGGTTTGGCTGTTTGTTCTTTTTCTGTATCTGAGCATTGACACTGGTACACAGTAAGTACTCAGTAAATATGCTTTTCCAGATACAGTTCTCTGAGTTCTTTTTATTTTTCTTTCAAACTGAACAAACAATGACATATCTGGCCATGACTAAAATACAGAATACATCAAAGCAGCCATTTAATTCAGGGAAAGTTAACATTTCTTAATTAAGGGAAAAGGTATCCTTTTCTGATTGATTTTCCACGATGTCTGCCCACACTGACATTGTTCAATGTGCAATTGCCCAGTGACTTTATTGTATTTTTATTTTTATTTTTTGAGGCAGAGTCTCACTCTGTCACCCAGGTTGGTTTGCAGTGATGTGATCTCAGGTCACTGCAACCTCCACTTCCCGGGTTCAAGCAATTCTTGTGCCTCAGCCACCTGAGTAGCTGAGATTACAGGTGTGTGCCACTACGCCTGGCTAGTTTTTGTATTTTTAGTAGAAATGAGGTTTCACTATGTTGGCCAGGCTGGTCTCGAACTCCTGACCTCAGGTGATCCACCTGCTTCAGCCTCCCAAAGTGCTGGGATTACAGATGTGAGCCATGGAGGTCAGCCCAACCAATGACTTTATAGAAATAGTCTTTGGAGTTTGACTTGGAACAAGTTAGTGCTGTATTATCTGAAGTTTAATATTTAATGTTTTCATAGTTAAGACTCTTAAGTTGAATTCTCATTACTAATAGTAATTTTAGTTTTATAACAGGCGAATGCACACAATAAGAACTTCAAGGAACAATTTAAGTCAATATTAAGAGTGTTCAAGTATTTCCAAGTCATTCCAAAATATTTTCCTCACACTTAATAGTACCGTGAAAAAGGTCATCTGATTCTCATAGACTGTTCGGAATTTAAATAGTTGTCCCATTTCCCCCCGCTTGCATTTACCAGGTCAT
The DNA here is from genome assembly GCF_047675955.1 of Chlorocebus sabaeus. Classification (NCBI taxonomy): domain Eukaryota; kingdom Metazoa; phylum Chordata; class Mammalia; order Primates; family Cercopithecidae; genus Chlorocebus; species Chlorocebus sabaeus. Next base: position 22,463,338 of record NC_132912.1, read on the forward strand.
ATGCCAGGTTTGGGCTCAGAAGATATCATTACTGCACGTAATAGGCTAATAACAAAATCAGACTTATACATTGACTTGACAATCATCCTTATTTGAGCTTGTACTTCTTTATTTTTAAGTTTTTAATTATTTTTAGAGATGGGGATCTTGCTATGTTGCCCAGGCTGGTCTTAACTCCTAGCCTCAAGTGATCCCCCCACCTTGGCCTCCCAAAGTTTTGGGATTACAGGCATGAGCCACCACACCTGGTCAGCCCTGCAGCTTGTTCTTTTTACCATATTTTACTCCATGTGACAGCAAATACTCAAAGTATCTCATACTATGTGTGTTGGGATTATATTGAAAATTATTTCTCTAAAAATGTGACTGTATTCTATATAGTTGAAACTATATTTCCTGGGAAATAGAAATAATTCTAGGTAGGTAAGTACTGTGTAAAAAAAAAATCAGAACTCTGGTAATTTTCTCTGCTCTTTTTGCTTATTATAAAAACAAAGGACAAATTTTTTAAAAACCACAGGAAACAATTTAGCATTTGACATATATGTCACCCATCACCTATTTTCTGCACTTCTGTCAAGAAAGAGTCTAAAAATGGTATTTTTGATACTGAAAGGTGTGTGTGTTGGTAGAACTCAGAAGTAAGGTGTTTGAAATTGCAGTTCAGCTAACTAACTTCTTTGCCACCATTAAGAAACTGCTTATTTTGGCACGGTTCACTTTAACCTACCAAAAATGAGGCAATGTAGGAGTCTTCCCCATGAGGTTGTTGAGGATTGTTGAAGATATGACATTGCAATGTTAAATGATTAGGAAATACAAACACATGTCTAGGCAGCATTGACTGAGCATTCAACAAATATTTATTTGATAAATATTTACTCTTCTGCCTAAAAAATAATCATGGGTGTTATTCCAGGTTCTTGGACCCTTCACTTTCTAACCCCAGGATTAGGTGAGGTCATTCACCCTAGAGCTCTTTTTTAACTCAAGGAAAATAACCAAGCAACTGGAATGTTAAGTGTACTAAGAGCAAAAGAAAGGTCTGGTACTGCAGAAGTCACAATGAAGGATTCTGGAGTGAGCAGGAGGGAAAGCATCTCTGCTGCCCACTCACAGACCCTGGGTGATATATTGGTGCCTAAGAGCTTGAGAACAAAATGCTTCATTCCTCCTGGGATCCCCACATCCCTGTGGTGCTCTCCTGAGCCTGGCCCATGCTGGGAGGCTCTGGCTCTCCATGGAGACTGCACACGAGAGTGTTGGTCTTACACAGTGCACAACCTCTTGCAGGCGTTTGCCCCCAGATCTTTTCTCTGCTGGATTGGGGGCTGGATATTGGCCAATTGCCATTATTGCTAGGTGCAAACTTTCTGTTAAGTTAAATATGACCCCTTGTCAGAAACGAAATTGAAAATTGTGATTTCAGGCCAGGCACAGTGGCTTATGCCTATAATCCCAGCACTTTGGGAGGCCGAGGCAGGAGAATTGCTTGAGCCCAGGAATTCAGCCTGGGCAACATGGCGAAAGCTTGTCTGTAAAAAAATGAGCTGGGCATGGTGACATGCGTCTATAGTCCCAGCAACCCAGGAGGTTGAGGTGGGAGGACTGGTTGAGCTCAGAAGGCTGAGGCTCCAGTGAGTCATGATCTCACCACTGCATCCCAGCCTGGGTGACAGAGTAAGACCTTGTCTCAAAAACAAACAAACATAAACAAAAACACAAAGAAAGAAAAAAAGAATATTGTGCTTCCTTTTGAAGCTGAGTTTTAGCATGCCAGGGTCAGAGCAAAGAAGCATCTTCACTCGTGTTTAATGGAAGTACCTGATGCTTGCATAAGTTGTTGACACAAAAGCCAGCCTCCCTCATCCAGTCTGCTGGAGGTCACCCTGCAGCCCTCTTTCAGGAATGTTTGGAGAGTTGACAGAAGAGTCAACCAAATCTAAATTCAGAAAATGTTACATTCATCAGAGAGGAAAGAGCTTTTCCTTGTCGCTGCCATTATAGCTCAGGAGAGGCACAGAGTGAGGTGTCAAATTTACCTAAGAAATGATACTCAAAACTTTACATTTGTTTTTATCAATTTAAAAATTATAGCCCTTGACATAAATAAGGCCATTCCTTCCGGTATCATTCATTTTAAATGCAGGCATAATTCTTTGTACAATAGCAAATCCTGGAATGACTTGTTGGAAGAACCAGACTTTTGAAATAAATAATTTAAAAGATAACAACTCTCTGTAAATAAAACTTGGCACCAAGAGAGTTAAGTGGGTTATCAGCACTAAATAAATATACTGAGACTTACTATGTTGCAGGTACTGTGCTAAGGATATTACATGGAGGACTGCCTTAGTCTATTCAGGCTGCTATAACAAAGTATCTTAGACCTAGTAACTTATAAACAACAGAAATGTATTGCTCATGGTTCTGCGGTCTGGGAAGTCCAAGATCAAGTCATAGATCCAGCATCTCATGAGGGCTCAATTTCTGCTTTCTCGCTGGTGCCTTCTTGCTGCATCTTCACATGGCAGAAGAGACAAACAAGCTCTCACCTATTTTATAAGGGCATTAATCCCACTCATGAGGGTTCTGCTCCATCTCTTAATACTGTTGCATTGGGGATTAGGTTTCAACATATAAATTTTGGAGCGACATGGACATTCCCACCACAGTAATTGCCTAATTCAAACTTCATTACATGTAAGATAAGTACTATCACTGTGTCCAGTTTCTAGAGGAGAAAACTGAGGCTTGGAGGTATGTGCTTGCTCAAGGTCACAGAGCAAGCAAGTGATAGAGCCTGGCAGGGCTCACATTACCCCGGCTACTCTTACACCTGTGCTCTTGTCTGCCATGCCACACTGTCTGTCTAAGCTACAGGAGTACTTTCTCCTTCAACACTCATGCCAATCAGGCTCTGAGATACGGTAAGAGTGATTTCTTTGTTCCTATGAATTAGAGCTTTATAGTTGGGCATTCGTATTCCCTGAAGAATAAGCAAATGAATTGGTTAGAGTGAAACACATTTATAATAATCAATTTTCACAAATCTTAAAACTCCTTGAGAAATTTTATATGGGTTAAACACTTTAATCCTATATGAGGGAACTAACTATAATTCTGTACATACTTTATTTTAAGATTGAAATATGTGTCAAATTTGGCTCTAAAGTGACTTTCTACAGAGTGAATGCTATTTTTTCTTTGAGATTTTTCCACTGGCTAAAGCCGTAAGTCTATTTTTCATGGGAAATTATCCTGACCTAAAGGTGTTAGGATGAGGAAAGTGATCATATTCTAGAAAAGCTTGTAGCAGACTTTAAGTTTCTAGGTCAAGTATCTCCCCTTCACCCTATTTTATTTTTCTTTTGTTTTTGTTGTTTTTTTGTTTTTCAGATAATGTCTCACTCTGTTGCCCAGGTTAGAGTACAGTGGCGTGATCATGGCTCACTGCTGCCTCAACTGCTTGGGCTCAAACAATGCTCCTACCTCAGCCTCCCATGTGGCTGGGACTATGGGTGTGCACCGCCACACTTGGCTAATTTTTATTTTAATTCTTTTTAAAAAAATGTTTGTACAGATATGGTCTCCCTATGTTGCCCAGGCTGGTGAACTTCTGGGATCAAGCAATCCTCCCACCTTGGTCTCCCAAAGTGCTAGGTTTATAGGCATTAGCCACTGTGCCCACCCCCCATTTTCCTATTATTTTGTCTTCTCTCTTCCCGGCTACAGGGATTTCTCTCAAGAGATAGGCTGGCTTCACGTGCAATTCTAGGTGCTCTCTTTGGGATAAGTATCTATTGTACCTTCTAGAGCTGGTAATTGCAATGTGACCACCATGGACACCCATTAGCATGCCTGCTCCACCCCTTCTTTGGGTACATTGCCCCTCTGGTCCCCCAAACAGAGACCTGGGGCCTTCCTTCACACTCTCCTCTCCCTTCTTCCCCACATCCAAATGATGACCAGGATTTGCCTTTACCCGGGAACCTCCTCTCTATGCACAGCCCATTCTCGACTCAGGTTCTCCTTATTTCTCACCTGGATTAATGCTATGGTTTTTCCTCAACATCTATGCTTGGCCTCTTTTGTGGGAGGCTTTTCTTGTCCACCTGCATCCCTCAGTCTTGGCAGAACTGCATCTTATCCCATGTACACTGATTACATATTTAATTTTGTCTCTTTCTCCAATTCACCATAAGCTTCTTGAGGATGAGGACTGTGTTTTATCCTTGAATGGTCAGCTCTGAACAATGCCCAACACATCGCTGATACTCATGGTCTGTTGAATAAATGGAGGATGATTTGCAGTTGGTGCTGTGTTCTGTGTTCCTGGGGGAATCTTGTCCTGAGGGATCTGAGCGTGAATACACAGCTTCTCCATCTGTGGCTTTGGGTAAGTCCCAGTTGTTTTTTTGTTTGCATCTCTTTTGCAAAAATGAATGAGAACACAGCAAAATCAATGACATTTAGCACAATGTTATGAATATTACAGGTCAGAAATAAACTTTTTTTTTTTTTTTTCCTGAGCCAGGGTCTCTTTCTGTTGCCCAAGTTGGAATGCAGTGGCGTGATCACGGCTCACTGTAGCCTTGAACTTCTGGGTTCAAGCAATCCTCCTACCTCAGCCTCCTGAGTAGCTGAGACTACAGATGTGTGCCACCACACCTGGCTAGTCTTTGTATTTTTTTTTTTTTTTTTTTGGTAGAGATGGGGTTTCTCCATGTTGCCCAGTCTGGTTTCGAACTCATAGGCCCAAGCAATCCTCCTGCCTCAGCCTCCCAAAGTACTGTAGAAATACACTTTTTAAATTAAAACAGGCAGGTTAAATAGGGTTCAAACCTAAGGATTTAGTTTTTAGGCTCTGTTATGTAGAAAAACATCTGTTTTTTCGATATTACCAAAACCTCAGCATATGATATAGTATAATACCTGGTTATAGCAAGTATTTAAAAACAGTAAATAATAAAAACAATGATAATAAGAGCTATCGTTTGAATGCTTCCCATGTGCTATGTACTTCCTATTCTGAATATGATGTGAATATTTCATTTAGTCCTCACAACAGTTTTATGAAGTTAGTATTATTATTATCTCTAACATTTGAGAGCAACAGGACCCAGAAGACTTCAGTGACATGGTTAAGAACATTCGCAAGTCAGTAATGGCACCAGATATGGACCTGGTTGTCTAATTTCAGAGCCCACTATGCCAAAATCTGTGCACATGTGACTACATCTATGTCATCCTCTACTCAGCTAACTCTCAGCCGGTGAGAGACAGCTGCTGAAATCTGATTTGTAGCAGGCAGAGAAAAACCAGGATTTTGTTTCTGACTTCCTTTCTGATAGTCATAGTTAGCTTATTCAAATTCAGGCAAGTAATTGAAATAATCACACATGCTCAGGTGTGTTTAACATTATGTGTTTTCTTAGCTATAACTGAAGGTAGACTTCACTCAAAGGCATTACTCCTCAACATCCTTCTCAAAATTATCATTCTGGAAGATATTTGCTCATATTACTTGATTTGTATAGGAGTTGAGGTTTTTTAAAGAATGGATGCAAAATACATTTACTCTAGTGCTAAAACATACGGATTTTTGAATCTTTTCTTGTCATGGCAGAAGAATGAAAACCATCTGCCTACAGCCACCCACACCTTTGGAACAGTATTTTACCCTAGTTGGCTTGGTTTTTACTTGTGGATTGAGAAAGATAAGTATAACGTGGCCAGAATCCTGTTGGCATGAATATGGTCTGACTCTAAAAGCTATTTTAGCCAAAAACTTTTAAAAGGCAGCTCAGGGAATTACCGACAGATAGGTTCTCGGATGACCAGCTTTACCTAAACGTGGCCAGAAGGTCTACACCGCACTGGGCAGGTTTGTGGGTTCTTAAAAGTAGTTGGTAAAAAACATCAACCTTAAATTTTACCTTTTCTCTCTGAAGTCCACCACTCTGTATTACCAAGCCATAAAAATATGATCCACTGAGCCTACTTATATAAAACATCACAGAAGTGAAGAGGAAATTAGATTCCATTAATTTAGTGCTTTACTCAGTTGTTTAAAAAATGTGTCTGCCTCAAGCTTTCGGCTACAATATGGTTCACAATGACATTAATACTTTTTTTTTCCTTTTTCCTCATTGTTAAGCACCAGTTCTAAGTTTTTAAACATTACTTAAAAATACATCTTTAGGGGTTACACCATGTGTCAAATTCTCAAAGATTTAAGGACACATGGAAGACTTTTTTACAATTAGGAGATTCAGTTATCTATGACAAAATTCCCAATGTGATACAGAAAAACTTTTCTTCCAAAAGCTGTGCACAAATAAATGCATTAATTATTGCTTTAATATTCAGAACTAAAAAACAAAGAAACTGTTTTTAAAATTTCAAAGCCACTCCAGTATACTTCCTGGATTAATTTATCCCCCAGTTTGTCTGGTTTCTTAAGGAGCATGCCTGGACTGTACTCTCTACAGACAGGAAAATGTTCTAGAATAAAAAACAATCAGTAGCTTAACTTGTGTCCAAAAGAAGGCTGTTGAAAGTAAACTATCAACAACTCATAAAGCTACTATTATGTTAACAACTCTTTAACGACCTTTGAAATGGAAAAATGTTAAATATTAAGTGAGAATTGAAAAGTCATGGGAAAATTTTTACTACAATGTGTATATATGTGGGAGAAACTAACACATAAATACCTCTGCAATATTTCCGTGACAATATTTTAAATATCAGACTTGATGTTTTCTGGGCAAAAGGAGATATCAAGAGTATGCAATGGTTGAAACTCTTACAACTATAAGTTCAGATCTTTGCATTTCATTATATGTAAATTATACCTCCATTAAAAATAAAAACCATCCCCAAAACGCTCAAGGTCATAAAAAGCAAGGATAGCCAGAGAAACTGTCACAGCCTGCCTAGGAGACATGAGGACTAAATGTGATATCCTGGATGAGATCCAAGACCAGAAAAAGTGAAAAATAAATGAAATCCAAAGGAAATATGGAGTTCGGTTAATAACAACGTGTGAATATTGGTTCATTAGTTGTGACGTGTCCCACACTAAGATGTTAACAGTAGGAGAAACTTTTCTGTAAGCCTAAAACTATTCTATAATTTCAAAAAGCTTATTTTTAAAAATATAAACAAGGAGGATAAGAGAGAAAATAGTGTGACAGTCACGGAAAATACTGCAGGAAGGTCAAGAAAGTGAACATTAAAAGAACAGTATACATTATCTATTTCAAACAATGTGTAAATTAGCCACAAAGGGCAAATGTTTTTATCTACTGGGTATTGGTGCTGAATACTTCTTCATCACGTTTACTTTCCCATGATAAAACAGGTTAGGTAGTCATTATCCCATTATGTTCTAGCTGGTTAATGTTAATAAAAGGCTTGGACGCATGCAAATGAAAATGACCTAAATAAACAATATAGCTTTTATTTTCAGCACAAACATAATCCTCGTGTAAATTATCTAATGCCACTAATCTATCCTGCTGAACCGCACCATCCAGGAGTTACACACATTCTTTACACACAAAAAAGTCATTTTGTGCAGGCCAAAACGTTTTCAGGTATGAGTGCGTGTGCGGAGAGATGCGTAAAGAATACTCGATTACCATGCCACCTACATCTTTTTGTTAAAAATGACTTTATGAAGGCTATAATCCTTATCAAATTAAACCCTGCGGATGCCCCTTTTAATACACAGGGAGTCTTCCTCCTCATTTATGGGCGTCGGCGCTAACCAGCTCTGGAAACGGCTCGGAGGAGCAGACCCAGCTGTGCAGCAATGTCCGGCGTCGCCGCATGTGCCCCGTGGGGTGCAGCATGAGTCTTCCTTTGTGGCGTGCGGCTCCGTCGGAACGCGCGTTGTGACGACAAATTCCATCCCTCCCCACCCCCAAGCCGCAGTTAACAGTGCTGGGGCAGAGACTGGTGGAGGGGCCCAGAGCCCACGTAGACCGAGATGAAGATGAGGAAGACCATGAGCAGGAAGAGGCTGGCGGCCGCGGCGGCCACAGGGAAGAGCTCGGTGCGCGGCGCAGCCTCCCGCGACCGCGACTCCTGGGCTGCGTCGAGGAGCCGCGTTGCCATAGGAACCGTGGCGGCGCCCCCAGCGAAACCCTGCGTTTGTGACAGGAGAAGCTAACCGCGGCCGCCCACTCCCACCCGCGCTTCCTTCCCGCCCCCACCCGCAGTGCGCGAAAAGCAGAGATCCGAGAACCGCGTGCAGTACAAACGGCAAACGCTTTTCACAAATTTCCCGGGGGCTGAGCGCGCGGCCGCAGGCCGGGAACCCACCGCTCTCAGGCTCCCAGCCCCGACACTACGACCCCGTGGGCGCCGCCTGCGCAGCCCCTCCTTCCAGCCCGGTCGGGCGCATCCCCCAGGCCGGGGCAGCGATGCGGACACTGGGAGCCCCTCCCTCGGGTCCCGGCTTTGGCCGACACCCGGGGACCATGGAGTGGCAAAAGAACCGCAGCGCGGCACCTGGCCGACCGCTGACGAAGTTCGAGGCCGGAGGGCGTTTTATTTTTGCAAAATTGCCCCAAAGCCAGGGCCGCATGTACTCACTGTCTCCTTTGCCCCGCATGCTCCAAGAAAATAAGAGACATTCTGCCCCAAGTCCTAATTATTGGGTCATTTCCTTAACGCACGGTGTGTCCCCGTAGCCAGAAACACACTGCGAGATGCAGTGTTTGGGTAATTAACAAAGAGACGAGACCTAACGCGGCTTCCGAAACGCTAGATACTGCGGCCCGGTCGCCCTGCATTCGGGCATCGCGCGGTTCCCGGCCTTCGGGACGTTCCCGGCCCAGCCGGACTTTTACCGCTGGCGTAATTAGGAGAAACGCAGAAGGCGGACGCTCCCCAATTTCCCCAATCGAGCCTTCTCCTCCCGAGTCATTGCGAAGACCCTGGCTCCGGAGACACCGACTCCGCGCCTGGGCCTGCAAATCCGCCTCCAGCGAGCGCAGGCCCTGTCGCTCCGGGCTATAAATATTAATAAGCCGCGCGGCTACGGGCTTAATTATCTTCCTTTAATTGCAACTCAACAAAAAATCCAGTCTCCTGCCACTCAGCCCCCCTAGGTCAGGATCGTTTGGTTTCGGTGTCAGGAGGCTACCCGGGCTCAGAGTCGTTCTTTGTATTCCGCAGTCCAACCCGGAAACCATATGCTGCACCTCTGCGCCGGTTAAAATCACCACCAGACAGATTCGAGCTGCCGCCTCTTCGCCTTTTATTCTGTCGCCCGCGTCCCCAGCAGCCCCGGGTTCCCAGTTCCCTCCCCTCTGCCAGAGGATCCTGCCTCTATCCTTCCCCGCACAACTAAAGCAATGGTCTGAGGGGTTTGGTAAACCGAAGCGCCCCGGGAGGGGGTGGGATTCGCCCCGGGTGTGACCCAAAGGCACCTGCGGCGGCCCAGGCCCTGGGTGAGGCCTGCCGGCCTTGTAAAGGCCTCCGCGTCTGCGCGCGCGGCAAAGCAGCCCTAACGGTTTCACCGCAGCCCACGTCTCTCCAGTCTGCAGGCCCGGCCTGCCCTCCGTCCTTCCCCACAGCCCCTGCAGCTTGCTCCCTCCCCAGGGGCTCATCTTGTGCCCCTAAGGGGCTACACGCGGCCGAGTAGAGGTGCCCGACTGCAAGGAACTCAGCGCGCTCTCCCCAGGGTGGTCTGGAGGCCCGGGTGTCGTGCACTGCTGCAGTTCCTCGTCATCCACCGCCCTCTCTGGAGACGCGATGACAAAGCTGAGAGCTGGGGCGGTGGTGGGGAGCCGAGGTGTCGCCGCGACTCCGGGGACGCCCAGGCTGACGCTGGCTGCGTCCACTGCTCAGGTCTCCCTCAACTTAGGCTCCTCTTCTTATCCCAGGGGCTTGCGACGCCCCGGGGAGGCCGTTTCTCGTCCCCCAGGAGTGGAGCCGTCAGTAAGGGGAGGTCTTGGGGGACCCCAGCCGCGTTAAGCCCGGGAAAGCTGGTGGAGGCGGCCAGGAGCCCGTTCGGAGGACACACCTGTCGCCGCCTGAGAAGGCCGGGCTCTCCATGCGCAGACCTGGTCGCACAGACTCCTAAGGCACCACTGTAGGCCGAGAGGCGCTGCCTAATTATGTCTTACCTTCTTACTGCAGTTCGAGACTTGTGTGCCGGCAAAGCGCTGCCCAAGGTAGAGAGGTGCTGTCTGCTCCCTGGGGATTATGATGGTCATTTAAATACATAACTGTCTGTTTACTTGATACATTTCCACTTAAATTACAAGAGGAAAGTTCAAATTGCAAAATAAGGATCCAGGTAAAGCACCCAAAGAAGTTAAATTAGCTTTAATTATATTTCAATTTACAATGCAGACCCAATTAAAAGACACTAAGTGTTCCACAACCTGAAATTGTCAGTGATCAGACTGTGATGGTCACAGAGGTTCATGATTGCTAACCTTCCACTGACATGAGAAACAAGAAATCCACCTGAGCTGCTTCAAGACTGTAGCTCTTGTGAGCAGTTTCTGAAGGTCATTCCAGGCAAGGTCAGCTTTTTTGCTAAATCAAAGTTTCCTGTGTAATTAACACAGGCACAAGGCTCTGGCAGCAAGTAGTTAACTGAGTGAGGCCCAGAGCTGGGGATACCCATTTTGGTGGGCAGGTGGAAGGTCAGTGCTACTCTCATAAAACCACTCTGGTTTGCATCTTCCCTTTTCTTCCCCAGTCCAACCCCAAGTCTAGCACTCAGGTCACCTGGGTGGGAAAGGAGGCTGCCTGATGGGCAGGAGTTGGTCGTCTGGGAGGAGGAGGAGGTCATTGAGAGCAGGAGCAGCAAGACGATAGGATGGCAGCAGTGGGCATTTGGGCAGGTATGGGTTTTACTTATACCTGCACCCAGCAGTGATTCAATAAGTACTAAAGGACCCAGAGCTACATGAAGACCACGTGGGGTTGACCTTCTCTAACGGGCTGTTGAGCTAAGCCACTTCATTTAGAATCAGGCTTCGAGCCTGCATGGAGTAAAGTGTGTTCTGTCCCACTTTTCTTTCTGCTGTGGTGTGAGAGGCAGGCAGTGGTGGGAACCAGGCAGTCACAAAGGCCTCCTGTCCCTTTGGAGCACAAGATGGCATCTGGAAATCTGCTAGTGGGAGTATTTCTTGGAATGTCTTGGAAGCTCTTTCATCTCAACCAAGAAGGGTTGCACAAGGCTGGGATAGGCGTTTCAAAATTGTTCTTTGCTAATGACAATCCTGTGTGCGCTTTCTCTCTCTCTCTCTCTCTCTCTCTCTCTCTCTCTGCCCCTCCCTCCCCCCGCCCACCCAACTTTCTCTGTCTCTCTTCTCTCTCTTACACTCACCCACATATACACACTTACAAATCTGCCATTTTTGTATTTTATATTGCCCTTTTTAGCTTGATAAAGATCAAAGTCACATACCAACTTGTCTCTCGGAAATGCTACATACAACCCCTGGTCTTCTCTGGCAGTAAAAGTCTGAAAGCTGTTTTTGAATTCTGCTAGCTCAGCCTCACCCTGCTCCTCCCCAGATGATGCAATACTAGAACAGGGCCCAGAAAGCTGCTGTGTCTGTCACCAGCTGGCTGAGTCTTGCCTCGAGGTGCCACAGAGAACTGGACCAAACAAGAGCTTTGCTGAGTGATTTTCCCCCAACCGCTGGAGCTGCTGCAGAAATCACAATGAAACACCCTTTGTTGTTTTGGGACTTTAGATCTGACATAATCTTTGCTGGTTCCTTATGACAGATCCTTATTATCTGCATTTAAAGGTGAAGAAACTGAGGCCGAGAGAGGTTAAGCAGTTAGGCTTAGGCCATATACAGAGAATGGGGGTCTTCTGTGTCTGTCTTGGGGCTTTAGCTACCACACCCATCACCATCACTATAGAGTCAACAGGAGACACTGAGCTATAATCGTTTTTTGGAGAGATGGTTTTGTCTTGGAGTTCATATTGCATCTTCACTGTGTTTTGCTGTGTTTGGCAGGAGGCGCACAAAACACAGCTCTCAGCGGCAGAAGGACCAGTGGGTGCCAAATATGGTTTGGCTCTGTGTCCCTACCCAAATCGCATCTCGAATTATAATCCCCCTGTGTCCAGGGAGGGACCTATAATCCCCATATGTCAAGGGAAGAAAGTGAATGGATCATGAGGGTGGTTTCCTCCATTGCTGTTCTCGTTATAGTGAGGGAGTTCTCACCAGATCTGATGGTTTTAAAAGGGGCAGTTTTTCCTCTCTCATTTCCGCTCTCATTTCTCTCTCCTGCTACCTTTTGAAGAAGGTGCCTGCTTCCTCTTCACCTTCCACCGTGATTGTAAGTTTCCTGAGGCCTCTCCAGCCATCCAGAGTGGTGAGTCAATTAAGCCTCTTTCCTTTATACATTACCCCTTCGCGGGCATTTCTTTATAGCAGTGTGAGAACAGACTAATACAGTGCCTGACAAGAAACCAGGTGCAGTCCAGGCCACAGAACCAAAGGCACACGTGGGAGCTAGGCCTTTCCACAGGACAAAGGTGTCCAGCGGAGGATGTGACATGCATAAGCTGGAAGCCCCCCTTCACAAAGATAAATAACAGCAGCAGCAGGAGGAGTCCCCGACACCCACCCCCATGGTGGCCATAGATCCTGTTTCTCCTCTTCCCTCCACTGCCCCTGATTGTACACAGGCCTGGGCAATTGCCCTTAATTAGCAGTGCAGGCCTGGGCTGGGACAGTTTTATTTGCCCTCAGAAGCTGCGGGATGTGCTATTTATCAACCCTAGATATTCAGCAATCTCACACCTATACAACTTATTTGATTTTATATAACATAGACACTCAGACACACCCGCCACTCATGCTCATAAAAACCAACGCTCATCTACACTTCACACCTGGTTAGAGCTTGTGAAAATGAGACTGGGATCTACAATAATTGGATACAGTCTTCTCTCTTTTACTTAGATTTTCATATTTGGTACTTAGAGCTGCTCATGTCCTAAGCTTGGTGGCATAGAAAATACTGGAAAGAACTAGGTAGTTTTTATAGAAGAGATGGTGTCCTTTGATGGGTAGGCCTGGGTATAATGAGCTTTTGCGGGGCGTAAAGATTTTTGTTGACTACTTATAAATGTGTGAAAATTAGTGCTCAATTGCCATTCACCAAAGCAGTGAGTCTGGTTGATAATGATAGTGGACATTTATGAGCACCCACTGTGTACAGGGCCCTCTGAGCACCTATTACCTCTTTTCATCTTCACCGCAACCCTATATGGGGTGAGTACTCTGAGTGTACCCATTTTACAGGTGAGGGAACTGAGGCATAGAGATGTTCTGTAACAATTTGACTAAATTCTGTTCACCTGTGAATTGGCACGCACAAGCCATCAACCAAATAGGTAAAGCCGGCTTCACCAAAGTTGTAGTCATTAATGCCAAGTGGCTTCATTTGGAAAGTAAGTCTTTATTATCTTGGTTTTATCTCAGCTCACTGCAACCTCCGCCTCCTGGGCTCAAGTGATCCTCCCATCTCAGCCTCCAAGTAACTGGGCCACAAGGCTTGGCTGTTTTTTTTTTTTTTTTTTTTCCGGTAGAGATGGGGTTTTGTCATGTTGCCCAGGCTGGTGCCAAACTCCTGAGCTCTAGTGATCCTCCCACCTCTGCTTCCCAAAGTGCTGGGATTACAGGTGTGAGCCACCGTGCCCCACCTAGTCTTTACTGTCTTTAAGGGAACACATTTCAAGTTATTTTTTTCCTCCTCTCACTCCTCTGAATAAGCTGAGATGCCTGTGGCCATGCCTGGAGGAAGGTGGCAAGTATTAAAAATGGGATGACTTGTTGTCCTTAGTTCCTCCTGTAACCTACTGTCCCACACAGCTGTCAGTCAGCAATGCCCTGGACAGAGTCTGGCTAGGCTGCCATGCATTAGAAAACTGCTGTCAGCCGTTTGACTCGCCCAGGCTGGAGTGCAGTGACCGGATCTCGGCTCACTGCAAGCTCTGCCTCCCGGGTTCACGCCATTCTCCTGCCTCAGCCTCCCGAGTAGCTGGGACTACAGGCGCCCGCCACCTCGCCCGGCTAGCTTTTTTTTTTTTGTATTTTTTTAGTAGAGACGGGGTTTCACCGTGTTAACCAGGATGGTCTCGATCTCCTGACCTTGCGATCCGCCTGTCTCGGCCTCCCAAAGTGCTGGGATTACAGGCTTGAGCCACGGCGCCCGGCTAGATGTGTCTTCTTAAGTCAGTAATAATAGTGCCTTTTACATGAATTACATGCATTTGCAGTCTACAAAGAAAATTCACTCATGGCCTCTCATTTTAGGTGTTTCCTCTTTGCACTTGGGGCTTTGTCTCTAATTGCAGAATGAAAGGCTGCTTCCCTTGTTAAAAAGATCCCAGGTTAGGCCAGCCTGCCCCCAGATAGAAGCTAGTGATTCATTGTGCCTTCTGAAGGAGGAAAATGCAAACTCATCAACCTCAGGATCAAAAGGAGGAGGGCAGTCCTGCCCAGACACTTTCCTATAGGGGGTTTCACCTTCTTTCAGCTTGTACTGGTGGCTCACATTGCAACTCATTTTTCCTAAATCGTTCTTTTCCTGTCTGCCCTCCCTTTCCCCACCCCCAATCGGAGTTGGAAACCCTGCTATCCAGGAGCCAACTGGAAGCATGGCTCAGAGCTGCTTTCCTGACTCTTCTGACTTAACACTCCTTTATCCCTTTCGGGTGACGTTCAGACAGGAGACCAAATCCAGACTGTCAGGGCAGTTTCTCCAGAAAGGAGATGTATGTGTTCGGCAACATAGAAAGAACAGTCACATGTAGGTTACTTGATGAGTGGAAGACTGGAGCCAGGTTCCTGTGTGTATAGACCCTTTACTGTGGTGTCAGTTTCCATTAGCTCTATTAGGAGCATTTCCAGCTTTCTGACCCCTTCCCCTTTTCACAGGGCTGGTACTAGGGTGAGGTGAATAAGACATTGGCCTTGGGCACAAGATTTAATGGGCTGCCAAATATTTCTCAGTGATCAAAATATTTTATTTTGAGACAGGGTCTCACTGTGTTGTGCAGGCTGAGTGCAGTGGCACAATCACAGCTGCACAGTCTGCCTCCTGGGCTCAGGTGATCCTCCCACTTCAGCTTCCGGAGTAGCTGGGACTACAGTGGCACACCACTACCCATGGCTACTTTTTTTATTTTTTTTTGGTAGAGATAGGGTTTCACCACTTTGCCCAGGCTGGTCTTGAACTCCTGAGCTCAAGCAATCTTCCTGCCTTGGCCTCCCAAAGTGCTGGGATAACAGGCATGAGCCACTACATCTGGCCTGGATAAATATTTTAATGCAATGTTTTTTTAAAACCTCAAAATTAACACAAAAATTCACGATCAACAAATAGTAAATTTTTTAACTAAAAATACTATTACTGATCTTTTCTTTTTGTCCCACCCTTCATTATGGCTTGCCATATCACTGCTTTTTAATTTATCTTTTAAATCAGAGGAAATGAACAGGAATAAAAACTAACTGAAATAAACCTGAGAAAGTAGATGTGAATGAAATGAAACCAAAAGTACAAGCATTGGAAATGAGAGAGCAAGAGAATGAGAGTGACTAGATTAATATATGAATAGTTTATAAAATCAATGGCAATTAAAGATTTTCATAGAGAACTGTTTGACTCTCAGCTATCATCTGGTTTTCAGCAGTTGTTAAAGATATCCCAATAGTTCACAATGGTTTTTTGGCACATATGTGTTTCCCTTAGTCCTCTAAACCTATTTTTTAGTAATGATACTCTGTTTTTAGAGTGCTTATTTACTTTTCGAAGTACATTTTCCATACATATCATTTCATTTATTCTTCTTATATTAAAAGAGAGAGAAAAAACATATTATCCTTTCTCAGAAAATGGGCAGGTGAGATTGCAGAAGAAAAACCAGTTTTTTGAGTGCTAGGCACTGAGCTTGGTGCTTTACCTACATTTCCTTACTTATTTCCCAGACAGCCCTGAGTTAGAGATATCAGCTCCCTTTTACAGATCAAGAAACTGAAATCCAGGCCAATTGGTTAATTAGCTAGAAATGTTCTCAGAATATTTATTTACTAAAATGTATATTTGTGCCCTTGTTTTAGTGCATTTGGTTGTTAGTAAAATTTTTTAAAAAGCCAATTACATTAAGAAGTTATATTCTAATACCAAAAAATGTTTTATACTTCCATATCTGGTTAAATTAACTCCAGCATTTTCTCTTTGCTTCTTCTGAATGGTCTAATACGTTATCTATGCCAGAATGAGTCAACCTCTAAAGTGCTAGTCTAAGATGAAATTACTTTGAATTAAGTAGATGTAAATGATTAGCCAGCAAAGTGATTGAGTATTTATTTCTTCTTTACAAATGCACATGGTTTATGTACTGCCATTTTGCCTTCTGTAGGGATTGCGATAGTGTATAATTCTGTTAGCACTGAACAAGAAAACCAGTTTTACCTTAACCTTGATAACATCAGATGTGTGATTTCTTTAAAAAGATGCTACATGGGCAGATATAAAATTGCTTCTTGGGGTTGTTTTAAATGCATATTTCTTTGATTACAAATGAAGACATATTTATTAGATGCTTGCTAATTTGTCCTTTCTCTTACCTGTGAATTGTAATTAATACACTTTGCCCATTTATCTACTGGTGACAATGTTTTTCTCATGAATTTGGATGATCTCTTTATATCCTATACATAATCTTGTCTTTCATATCTGGTTAAAATACTGTCCTACTCTCTGGTTGGCCTTGTAAGTTTTGGTAGACTACATTCAAAAAATAGTTTAATAATTTAAATGACTAATTTTTGCAGTCTTGCCAGATAACTCAGTGGTACTTTGATTATACAGTTTATTTATGAAAGCTAATTGAAGTTGATGAGTATGAAGTAGGGAGTAAACTACCTTAACTCTAACAAGTCAAGCTCAAGAAAAGAATAAATTTCTGCCATTTTCTATCATTGAAGTAAGAGATACTTAAATAAAATCAAGTAACTAAAGTAGACTTATGCAGCCTTTATGTTTTTCATTAAAAATAGTTTATTTTAACAGAAATTGACATGGGCATCTCTGATTTTATGCTTTTTAGTTGTAAAAACATTTCGAAGTAAAGAATAGAAATAATATTTCATTCAAGTCCACATGAGTGACCTGAAACGATAGATTTTGTTGTTAACTCAGATTTAGTTTTCACTTTTTTTTTTCCCTGGTACTTTCCCAAAATTGAAAAGAAAACATTTTCTGGATTTTTCTAGGTAGTCTTGCCGACAGCCTCTGGGGGACTACGCATGATTCTTCTGCTCTAGTTATAAAAAGGTTTTCTGAGTTGGAAATACCATTTATATCAGTTATTTTTTTTCTAATTTAAGGTGCAGTATCTGACCACATGCCCTAAAGTTGTGCATTTTCCCCATGCATGTGCATGCACATGTACACACACACACATGCATACTGAATCTTTTACAATCCACCCATGGAGGTTTTTATGGAGGGGGTGGCCATGGGGTTTCACTCTGTCACCCAGGCTGGATTGCAGTGGCGTGATCACAGCTCACTGCAACCTCCGTCTCTTGGGCTCCTGATCTTCCTGCCTCAGCCTTCACCCTCCCTAGTGGCTGGGACTACAGGCATGCTCCACCATGCCTGGCTAATTTTTGTATTTTTTTTAGAGACAGGGTTTTGCCATGCCACTCAGGCTGGTCTCAAACTCCTGGACTCAAGCAATATGCTCACCTTGGTTTCCCAAAGTGCTGGGATTACAGGGTGAGCTACCTCACCCCACCTTTTTTGTTTTTGTTTTTGTTTTAATCTGTCTACCCTTAAGGACCAGGAACACACCCATTAGTTGAGAGAATGTCGTGATTAAAAAGTGTTGCTCTCTCCTGCTAAGCTTCCCCTCCTCCTTATTATACACACACACACACACACACTCACACTCACACACTCCTGTTTTGTAAAGTGTCCAGCCCTGAATTGGTTCTGGGGAATTAGAGCTTTGCATTGAGTTAGACAATCCCTCAGTTTTTCCTTTTTAATATAGGAGAATATATGACTTTGACTGTCTTGGAAATCTCTTTGCTGCAAATATGCAGAGGAAAAATCAAACGATAAAAAGAAGTCAAGAAAATAAAATGTTTACAGACTAGTGCCAACTCTGTGTGAGGGGCCTGGCAATTATGGGTCTGTTGTCTTTTTGTTTCCTGTTTTTTTTTTCCCCAAAATTTTCATTTTTATTTTTGTAGAGGTAGAATACTTTGTAGAGACAGGGTGCTGCCATATTGCCCAGGCTAGTTGCAGACTTCTTGGACTCAAGTGATCCTAGTGCCTCAACCTCCCAAAGTTCTGGCATGACATGCGTGAGCCACTGCACCTGGTCACAGCCCTGTTGTCTCAATGGCCGCGGTTAGCGTTGCCACTTTTCCTTCTCAGTGCCGGGAAGGAGTCCCTTGTTTCTCTAAGAGACCGTCAACTTTTGCCAAAGCTCTCCTACCAAAATGGGTTACATATTCTCAGAACATCAGAGGAGCTTCCCCAGGACTTTGAAGGCAAAGTTCTGAAAATATAAATGAGTTGCCACAGATTATAGTTTGCTTCCAACAGATGCTACGAAGTTGTTCAAAGCACAGTAGCTTCAGAAAACAGGATATTCTTGAACCATGAAGTTAATTTAATCCATGTGGTGTCCAGAATACCAAGAAATCCATCCTGAGGCAGCTTTCCTGCCAGGGTTCTCTCTCTGCCATATTCTGATCTGCTGCACTAGATGACCAAGTCATCATTTGGCCTTCCTTCTCCAATTATGACATATTTCCAGATACTTTTCTTCCTGAAATATGCCAACAAGCTGGCTGTATGCCCAGGGCATGAAATATCTCCTTAAAATCTCAACATTCATGTATAAAACCAGTTTATAGGTACTTTTTTGAGAAAGAGTAGTTAGAAAACTGTGTTCTCTGATGGGTGGTGAATCTTTTTGCTAAGCAGATTTATTTGAAACAAACATTGTTCACATGTTTAAAGAGTCACCTGGCCTTCTTCCTACTTGAACTCCCCTTTATTTTTCCCTACAAATTATTGTTCCAGTGGCTGCAAACATAGCTCCCTGCAGCCTCAATGTCTCGGGCTCAAGCAGTCTTCCTGCCTCAGCCTCCCAAGCAGCTGGGACTATAGGTGCATGCCACCATGCCCAGCTAATGTTTTGATTCTTTGTAGAGGTGGGGTCTTGTCATGTGCCGAGGCTGGTCTCGAACTTCTGGACTCCTGCTGTTCCAGAAAAACCCTTATTGGAGGAAAAAGATAACTCATAATTCTTTAAGTTTGAATTCAATACCCATTATTTGCTGTACAAAATAGTTCTTACAGTCTCCTGATTACACTTTAGCTCCTCTCATTTATGGAAGACTCCATCCACGGTTCTTTGCAATTTTTGTAAAGGACCAGAACTATTTGCTCATCATCTCTGAGGTCAAGTAGGGAAGAGATTTTTCTGTCACAGACTTTCTTCAAAATGATACAGCTCAAGTGTCACTGGACTATCAAGCGGATGCCATATTGATTTAATAGACAGTGGCTCTTAAATGAAGTGAAAGGACCTTTGCTTAATTAATTTAGTAATTAATTCAGTACACATTTATTGTGTGCCTGTCACATGCCCCCACTGGAAGGAACATCTGCCCGTCATTCTGTGCTTACTAAACCAGAGGAATCAAACCCTGCAATAATACCTGGCATTTATTTGGGTTCATAACACATGTTGGGCTCTGTGCTAAGGATTCTTCACACATAATTTTATTTAATCTTCTGAACCATCTGTTCAGGTAGGCATTATGATCTTTATTTCAGACATCAGGAAGCTGAGCCTTACATGGTCTATCTCTTTGAAACCGTAACAGTACAGCTGGGGTTGGCCCCACCTGGTTTAAATCCAAGTATGGCCTGGAATTACCTTAGGTCCCTGACAAGTTATCCTTTGAGATAATTTTAAGAATGGAATAAAGATAAGATGGTTGGATCTGGAGAAATCATGAAAGGTGTGAAGTGAAGTCACTTTATAGCCTTTATTGTTAGCTTGATTGTGGCTGCTTATCTATTTCATAGATTGTATTTTTGTTTTGAGACAGGGTCTTGCTCTGTCACTCAGGCTGGAGTGCAGTTACATGAACACAGCTCATGGCAGCCTCAACATCCTGGGCTCAAGTGATCCTCCCACCTCAGCCTTTCAAGTAGCTGGGGCCACAGGTGTGAGTCACCCCACCCAGCTAATTTTTAATTTTTTTTTTTTTGTAGAGACAGGGTTTTGCCATGTTACCCAGGCTGATCTCAAACTCCTGGGCTCAACCAGTCCTCCCACCTCAGACTCTCAGAGTGCTGGGATTACAGGCATGAGCCACTGTGCCCGACTAGATTGCATTATCGATAACCCTATTGTTGCCTGTTTATTTATAAAGCCATCACTCCTTATTTTTAAATTGTTGTAAATGTATTGTTCCAGGCCTCTGATCAGCAGTCCTTACTGGTCTGTAATACCTTGCATCTTCCCAGGGCTCAGGTAAAGCTAACCCTCCTCTAAGAAGTCCTCCCTGATCACGCAGGTGATGCTGCTGTCTCCCTCCATGAACTTGTCAGCACAGCCACTGACACCTTTCGCTGCACATTGTTTAACATTTTCCTCTTGAGAAAGAGGACAGGGCCTCCTTTGTATCCTTCCTTGTGCTTTTCATGTGGTTCTTTCTTTCTTTTTAGAGCCAGGGTCACTCTCTGTTGCTCAGGCGGGAGTGCAGTTGCGCCATCATAGCTCACTGTAGCCTCAAACTCCTGGGCTCTAGCGATCCTCCTGCCTCAGCCTCCCAGGTAGCTGGGACTACAGGGATGCACCACAGTGCCCAGCAAATTTTTAAATTAAAAAATTTTTCTCACTATGTTGCCCAGGCTGGTCTCGAACTCCTGGCCTCAGGCAGTCCTCTTGCCTTGGCCTCTGAAAGTGTTGGGATTACAGGTGTGAGCCACTGCACCCTCCTACATGGTACCTTTATAATACATATTTGCTAAACGTAGGAACACCACTTACGACTTTTGAGGAATCACAGAGGTGAAAAGGGCTGAATAGTTTCAGGGTATGTTGAGTTATCTGCAAATAACAAGACCTTGGCAGGTGGAAAAGCTCTATCAAACATCACTGTCAGTTTGTTAATCCCTCAAAGAATCCAGCCCAAAAGAGATGAAGTTCATGTAAAGACTCATAAAGACCAAGTAAGTGTTTTATATGGAAAATAAATTAGCAAATTCACTGTCAAATTCCAAATGGCAAGGAAGCATGGAAAGTTGTAGTTTAATGTCCTCATCAAACTTGTAACTGATGGCCAGATGACAGAGCCTGTCAGAGAAACCAGGGGTCATTTTGGAAACAGACTGCTCTGATACACAGCATTCATTCCTGGGCCAGTCTGGAAGACTGGAAGAGAGTGTACCATGAAATCTCAAAAAAAAAAAAAAAAAAAAAAAAGAAAAGGTACTTGACTGTACAGAAGTTTTCTTTCAATTTTGAGGGTATTTTGGAAGCTGTGTGGATTCCAACTATGAAAAGGAGTACTTGTTATGGGAGTCTTTTATGGGAAGTAAAGTACATTTGAAAATCTACTCCAATTGCATCATTCCATGTAGTATAGGGTTTTTCTCTTGGGAAACACATTATGAGTCAGATAGGGCAGACCCAACTCATTTCTTTATCATCAAGACTTCCCAGATCTGGCCCTGTCTGCTAAGTATATCACTATTTGTTCAATGTAATGGGGAAGTAAGAATTGCCATACTAAAAATATGCCAAGGTATTCTGAGAAGCCTAAAGAACAATGATGAGGTAAAGAAAACAGTATGCTGATGGAAAGAAATGCTAAATGGAATAAAGGAACCTGTTCATGACCCATCTGTCTGATGACAAACATTTATTGGGACTGCAGGTACAGGCCACCACGGTTGGCTAATTTTTTTTTTTTTTTTTAATTTTCTTGTAGAGATGGGGTCTTGCCATCTTGCCCAGGCTGATCTCGAACTCCTGGGCACAAGCGACCTTCCTGCCTTGGCCTTCAAAGTTCTGAGATGACAGGCATGAGCCACCATATTTGGCCTTTCACAAAGTTTTGTACCATGTCCTGGGCCCTATATTAGGTTCAGGGCATGAAATGTGAGACAAAGCAGTCATGGTGCTTCTTTCTGACTCTTATAGTCTATTAGGTGAAAGAGACAGTAATAGAATAACCACATACGTTAATGTAAAATTGCAACTATGGTTGGTTCCAGGAAGGGGAGAGTACATAGTACTTTAAACCCCCCACAGAAGGAAAGTGTTACCTAATCTAGTAAAAACACTTGAAACTCAAGGATTAAAGTATCACTTCTCTTAAAAAAACAAAACCTCCCAGATTTAGCTAGAAGCACTGATGATCATATGTGTAAATGTGTGTGAATGCACTTTATATATATATATATATATATATATATATATAATTTATTTATTTATTTTAGAGATGGGATCTTACTCTGTTGCCCAGGTTGGAGTGTAGTGATGCAATCATAGCTCACCATAGCCTCAAATTCCTGGGCCCAAGTGGCTGGGACCACAGGTGTGTGCCACCATGCTTAGCTAATTTTATTTTTGTCAGAGGAAGGGTCTCACTATGATGCCTAGGCTGACCTTGAACTCCTGGCCTTAAGCAATCCTCTAGCCTTGGCTTCCCAAAGTGTTGAGATTACAGGAGTGAGCCACCACACCCAGCCTGTGATACTGATTCTCGCCTACTTCTAAGGTCAGCCTGAGAGCACAGTCATCACTGACATACAACCATTATGGCAGAGCCGAATGAGAAGAGCTGACGATTACATCAACATCTAGAGAGTTCTTATCATTGTGTCGTTATCTGAGGAGTTAACTCTTTAGGGAGTTCCAGTTCATGTACCAATGGAAAGGCTGAATTGCAGGGGAGGGGGACTGGAATGGAAAGTTCAAGCAGCAGCCTCCATGTTGCTTATCTAGTGTTCCAGTAGGACATCCCATGGGTTGAATTATTTTTCAGCTATACCACCTGGTACAACTTAGATTACTGTACAAATAATGGCACTTCTGCTGCTAAATGGGCTATTCAAATATGCTCAAAATTTTTGCAAATGAGCTACTTTTTCCAAGGTAGCATACAAATTCTAACATAATTCAAGTTTCATGAAGACAAGGCCTTGGCTGTCTTATTCTGCATCTGTAGCACCTGACAATCTCCATCCTGCCATAGGTGCTCAGTAAATAGTAGTTAAATGAATGGATTTATCTAAGTGATTGGCTGGATGTCACGATCTGCCTCCTGCATCCAGTTGCACTGCAGCAAATATTTCATCTTTTTCTAAAAGGAAGATCATACAAGGTTTCATGCTTGAGGAAGCATTTTCCCAACTCAAAATCTTCCTGTGTCTGGAGTCTACCATTGCTCTGGTTGCAAACCTGGCTTTGACTTTCAGCTCTGTAGTGACTTTTGGGTTGGTTCTCTGTACTTAGGTGGGACAGTTGTCTGGCATTAGCTCATCTCTCAATCACTACCTCTGACCTTTGTACACGCCCATATCCGCCTTGTCTCTTTGGTTTGCCCTGACACTCAGTTTGCAGAGATGCAGCCTTTTGTCTCTGGATCTTTATTCTCTCTCTCTGATCTCATTACCCACATGACTGTGATTGTCAAACCTCCAGCTTCCAAGGGGCAGCATGCCAGCAGAGAGCCATTGGGCTGAAACAACATGCATGGGGCCAGTTGCCTGCTAACTACAAAGCAACCGGAGTGTCACAGGTGCTGCTGCATGGCGCCATTACAGAGGGCCAAAGAGTGATTTTCTAGAACCACACTATCTAGGTGCAGAGTTAAGGGACTCGTCTTATTTCTTCAAGTTCTTTTGTAAATTAGATGCTAGTTTTATTTGTTGATAATACTTTTGCTTAAAAAAAGATGTTTTCTCTGATTATGAAACTAAAACATGTCTATTATAATTTGGAAAACATAAGGTGTTATAAGGTAAACACATGATCCCTGTCTTACCATCTAGACATACTTAGTAAACCCTGCTAATGCCTAGATCCGGTTTAGATGCCGTGAGGTAGGAACACTGCCTTGTGGTGTATGTGTCATATAAGCCGCAGGGACCACTTCCTTCCTATTTAAGGTGACTTCCACCTTCCTTCCTTCATGCAACCCCAGAACTGGGCATTATCATCTCACTACAGCAATGCTTTCCAGCAGCCAATATGGTGCCAGGCTTAGAGTAGCTTTCAGGCCCCTGCAACCTGTTTTGGAAGAAAGCTGTGTATCAATCAAGAAAGCAGCTGGCCTTGTGACAGAGATAGTTAGCTGTCTGCCAAAGCCGTAGGACAGCTCTCCCTCCGTAGGACAGACTTATAGCTAGGAAACAGTGTGCAAACATAAGCTACATTGCCTGGCCCCCTTTGTCACCAGGTACAAAGTCCTCATGTGACTGGTCCTCACAGAGACAATGTGAGCAGGTGTGTGGCATCTTGGGGCCAAGGCCTTTAAGAAGTAGGTGTGCCTCCTCCATCTCCTCCACCAGCTTGCTGCAGATACTTAGGAGTAGAAGATAATGGAGCCACACATGGAAGGAGCCTCGGTCTCTAGCTATCACATTGAGGAAGGCCACCTTGCAGCTAGGAACACCTACCAGGGACCACAACTTGAGCAAGAACTAAATTCTAGAGTGTTGGCATCATAATAAGTCTTGGGTCTATTTGTTACTGGAACCTAGGTGACCTTAACTAATATAGTCCCACCAAATGTCTAGTGAATGCATTAATAAATGAAGACACTAAAATCACATATTCTGCCACTGCATCGGAGTTTACAGAGGTTGAGCAGGAAAAACAAATACATCTTGTGAGAGGAACTATTATGGAGGTCTGTGCCTAGCTGTTTTCAAAATGTCCATTGAGTTCGTTATTGAAAAAACCAACTCATTTTAATCCTCTGTTCATGGAGCAATATTTCATAGGCTAAAAACTTATGCAAATTAGTTGCTGGAGAAAGAAATAGAAATATTTATATAGAAATATGAAATAGAAATATGCAAACCGCAACTGCCATTAGGAATGCCAGAGCCATTTGGATAAGCAAAACTAATTGATGCAACCAGGGGCCGACCATTCATGAGCCCATGCAATGATATAGATAGCTCAGTCCTCTTCTCCAATAAGAAAAGTCCCAGAGATTAGGTGTTTTGAGATCCAGCTAAACTGAAGTTCCAGTGTCAGGGCAGCTAGCAATGCTATCCTAACGGTAAATGAACGGGAGCTGAATCAGGATGGTTAACATGTGCCTTTCACGGCATTCTTCTTTTACCGGGAGGATGGCTTAATGTCTACCTGTGACCAGTGGTCCCTTATATGGGAAATTTGTTTATACTGGCAGATGCCCTTGTCTGACCATGGCTCTGGTCCTGGGAGCCTGACCTGTGTTCTCCCTGGCACCCAAGGGGAAAACTTAGCCTGGGGCAGCCCCTGGTCCTTCAGATGGAAGGCACAAATTCAATACACCACCACAGTAGGGAACAAATTAAAAGGTTTTTACCTACAGATTCTAGGCAACGAGAGTGCAATGAGCTGGGAGGGCAGTCCTCTGTCCCTGGGTCACCAGTGGCAGGAATGAAGAATCAGGCAGAAGCATGGACAGCATGCTGCAAGCAGCAGTGCAGAAAGTACCTGGCCTGTGGTGGTTTGACTTCCAACTTCTGGACTTTACTGTGGTGCAAAAGCCATGTGCATTCAGTAGAAACTACTTCAAGGACCCATACAGCCATTCTGTTTTTCACTTTCAGTACCGTGTTCAATAAATTACATGAGACATTCAATGCTTGTTATAAAATAGGTCTTGTGTTAGGTGATTTTCCCCAACTCTAGGCTAAGATAAGTGTTCTGAGTGTGATGAAGATAGGCTAGGCTGAGCTATGATGTTCTGTGGGTTAGGTGTATCAGTGCATTTCTACTTAGGGGATTTTCAACTTATGATGGGCTTATTGGGACATAGCCCCATCGTAAGTCAAGAAGCATCTGTATAAAGGAATAGGGCATGGGTCACTTTAAGTTCACTGGCGAATGTCTGAATGGGTAGTTTAAAGGAAGTGTCAGGAAAGTAGGGAGCCCAGCCTGCTAGGCGGGAGAGATGCTTCTAAGTGTTTATCTCTGGCCATTGGCTTAAACCATTTGGGTGTGGAGTAGAACTGGAAACTGTGTCAAGGGTGACTGAGCCTTGCTTCTGGTCTGATAAAGTTAAACTTCTATTCAAAATGGAGGCCAAGGCCACATAAAATAAGAACTCATTACATGAGGGCATTAAGTACTTTTATTTAGTACAGTACCCCCAGAGCAAAGTCCCTGCCTGGTAGCTAAACTGCAGCTATAAATTCTGTGAAGCGTGGTAGGTTTGGCTACAAAATTCTGAAAAACCCACTAGGCTTGGTTGCAAATTCTTGAAAGTCCATTTACTCCCAAAGCTGTGATGAACAATGAATGCAGAAATCTTAGTGCCTTCTTACTGAATTTTAAAGGCACAATTTAGCATTGCCCCTCAGATACCTGTGTATTTGTATTATGGAAAAGCCGTGATCCAAAGATTTATTCAACTAGGTGCAAAAGAGGAAGGATTTATTGTATAACTGCTCTACTCAAAGCCATATCTCCTAAGCACTATGGCTGGCAGGCACCACCTCTGCCATCATAGCTGAGGGAGGTATGTGCCTGCCTACTCTCTGCCTGAACCCCTACCAGCAGACAGGGGAGTGTAAATCACAATCATTCCAAATAGCTCAAGATTTTCATCAAACAATGCGATCATTGTCATGAAAAGTAAATCTAGCTGACATTTATCCTGAGTATTTAATTAGTAGGAATTACCCAGTAAGACATGACGGGTGGTGGGGTGTGTGCTGGTATTTTCCCTTCCCCAGGTAAAGGCACGGGGGGGTGTGTGTGTGTTTCAGTTGCATCCTATTCCAAAGCTTGGAGAGAGTTTCTGAAACATAGTATCCCCATGGCTAAAAACAAGGATTTGTGTGTAGCTGAATTCATTTGCCCTTCTTGGAGACTGCAAAGAGGTGATGAAGGAGGAGATACCAGCCACATCATGTCCCCTGTCAAACCCCCTCGGGCTTTCAGAACTGATCTCCAAGCAGACTATGCCCTCAAGCTTCTGTGCTTGGGCATGGGCATGGAATGCTTTTCCCTGATAACAGGTGAGGAGCATAAAAATAAATGAATGTGTCCCCACAATGCATTGGTTGCCGGCACCCCAGATGCTCGGAAGTTGGGATACACTTTCGTCATTGTCTCCAGGTGTGTTCCCCAGAAGGACAGCGGGCAGAGGGGCTGTCAGGCAGCAGCATTCAGTTTCAGGGAGGCCATGCATGCAAATTCTCCCACTGTGCCCTTGGAGGTCAGACAGTATCTCAGTTAAAGGAAGGGCAGCGTGATCCTAACTGCCTTCTGTGGGGCAGTCTCTAAGCCATCCTCTGCCACTGCCAGAGCATCTTTCTAAAGCACAAATCTCCCCTTGTCACTCTCCTGCTGAGGTTGACTGCGTTCTCCCTGCACCTTCTGGATAAAGTCCATCCCCTTAGCAGATGCACAAATCCTTTTTTTTTTTCTTTTTGTAATCAGCTTTATTGAGGTACAATTTACACACAATAAAATGGACTGATGTCCCAAGTATAGTTCAGTGAATGTTGACAAATGGATTTATCCATGGAGCCTCTGCCACCGTGATCAGGATCTAGAACAATTTGCTCACACCCTTTCATTTCCGTCCCCTCCCCTTGTCTCTAGCACCTGGAAAATATTGGTCTACTTACTGTTGCTGTACTTTTGTCATTAAAATTTTTGTTTGTTTGTTTTAGAATTTCACATAAATGAATCATAGAGTATGTAGTAGTCTGGCTTCTTCTCACCTATAAAGCTTTTGATATTTATTCATGATATGTGTATCAGATGTTCTTTTTTTGTTTTTTTTTTGGCTGATGAGTATTCCATTGTGGGGACATAATCACAATTAGTCTATCCTTTCACCAGTTGCTGGACATTTGTGTTATTTTCCAGTTTTTTATATTCTGAATAAAGCTGCCAGGAACATTCATGTACATGTATCTGTGAGCATTTTTTTTTTTTTTTTAAAGAGGCAGGGCCTCATTCTGTTGTCCAAACTGGAATGCAGTGGCCTGATTATAGCTCATTGCAGCCTGGAACGTCCTGGCTCGAGCGATCCCCTTACCTCAGCCTCCCAAGTGGCTGAGACTACAGGCACAGGCCACCACGTCCAGCTAATTTTTAAATATTTTTGTAGAGATGAGGTCTTACTATGTTTTCCAGGCTGGCCTCAAACTGTTGGCCTCAAGTGATCATCTGGCCTTAGCCCCCCAAAGTGATGGGATTACAGGCGTGAGCCACTGAGCCCAGCAGTAAGCACATGTTTTAATTCCCCTCAGGTAAACACCATTCCTGTACTGTATAGAAGTATATGTTTAACTTTAGAAGACTGTTGCAAACTGGTTTCCATGGTGACTGCAGCATTGTACAGTCCCTCCACTAGTGCTTGAGAGTTCTGGTTGTTTCATATCCTCATCAACAGCTGGTATTGTCCATCTTTAATTTTAGCCACTCTGGTGAATTACACGAGGCCCTGAAGCCCACCTGCAAGCGTATTGCCCTTTTCTTCAGGTGGCCCCTCCTCTCCAGTCTCATGGGTGAGTGCTCACTTTCAAGTCACCAGCCTTCCTGTGTGAGGCCCCTGCCGTTCTCAAGCTGCACTGGCACCCTAGAGCGGGCACCAGCAGTACCTGTGCACACCCATGCTTATAGTGTGGCTGTTGCTGTCTTTGCCTGTCTTCACCTCTCAACTCCAAGTTCAGTGGCAGGAGTGGGGAGAGGCAGGAAGTTTCCACATATTTGAATCCCAGTACCACATCTCTACAAAAACTAAACAAAACTAGACAAGTGTAGTGGTGCACACCTGTGGTCCCAGCTACTTGGGAGGCTGAGGTGGGAGGACTGCTTGGGCCCAGGAGGTCAAGGCTGCAGTAAGCTGAGATTGCACCACTGCACTCTAACCTGGGAGACAGAGTGAGACCCTGTCTCAAAAAAAAAAAAAAAGAAAACACATGAATCTCACAACTTTAAGGTGTCTTCTAATTGATGGGACTCATTTCCTATTAAAATGTGCTCTCCACCATTCTTCAAATAATGGATGTGTGCAGATCTCTCCATGGATGCTCCGGCCTTCATTTGCAGAAAAGCCGATGATCCATCCAGCCGCACACTAGGAACCAGCAACACTGAGCAGGCCTTAGCAGGACTGAAGTTTTGGCTTTATGCACTCTGCATCCACCAGAGCCCTTTGCTCATTTAAAGGTGGATATCACTCACTGTGTGCGAATGCTCTGCCGAGGTTCCGAGGGTCTGTGGAAGACTCCAGGGAAGGAGGAATGAGGGGAAAATGATCAGTAAAACTGTAGGGAGGAGGTGTGATTGGAGAGGATGCTGAAGGAATGGCAGCAGCTGCATGGATGGAGAGATGGGGGAAAGATGTTCCTGGTGGCAGAGTTCATGCTCATGGAACTGAAAGGTGATGTTAATCACTAGTTTAGGCGAGAGCATGGTTAGAGCAGAGGGTCCCTGTTGGAGAACTGTGGCATGTTTATTAGAGGGGCCTGTGACCAACTCAGGGAGGCTCCAGAATGTTTGAGGGAGGACACTGAATTCTGCCTTACAGGCCAGGGGGGCTGGGGGGCTAGGGGGCAGGTAGAGGCAGAGCCATTCACCTATTTTTAATGATGAGCTCAATATTTTAGAAAACGATGTCCATAACTAAGTGGGAGAAAGGGCAGGGAGCCTGAGCCAGCTCAGAAGCCATCTTAGACATCTGAGCTAGCCAGTGTCAGCTGTCTGTGCCCCTAGACCCCCCAGAAATGGGTCACACCTTTAGCAACTGTCCTGTTCATCACTCTACAAGAATGTTTCCTCAGGATGCTCACAGCTGCCATGCGGCTTCTCAGGTTGGATGGCTTTCTCTCTACCCTGGCCCCACCACCAATGGAGCAAAGCTATGGTGTGGCAAGTCTAGTTTTATTTGACCATACTCGATATCCATCAGATGAGAAAAATGAACACTGGCATAGTGATTTAGAATTTGCTAGATATCTGGCAGTTCCTAGGTACCTGGGAACCATGACTGTCACTAGGCATCTTGTAAAATTGAGTATGACCATTCAAGACTACTCTATGTATGCAGGTCAGCGGACCATTGAGGGGATAATTTGTGCAAAGTTCTACTTAGTGGTTCACAGCTTCTTTTGGTAGAAGTGGTACAAGCCCCCTGGGACTTGGCATGGGGGCTGAAGGGGGTGAAAGTGGGTCATTTCAATGGAAAAGACAAGTCGTGCCTTCTACACCATTGCCTTTTTTTTTTTTTTTAATTTTTTTTTGAGACAGGGTCCGCTCTGTTGCCCAGGCTGGAGTACAGTGGCATGATCATAGCTGGAGTGTAGTGGCATGATCATGGCTCACTCTAGTCTAGAACACCGGAGCTCAAGCTGTCCTCCTGCCTCAGCCTCCCAAGTAGCTGGGCTACAGGCATGTGCCACCACGCCTGGCTAATTTTTTTTATTTTCATAGAAACAGGATCTTGCTACATTGCCCAAGCTGTTTTCAAACTCCTGTCCTCAAGAAATCCTCCTACCTTGGCCTCCCAAAGGGCTGGGATTACAGGTATGAGCCACTGTGGCTGGCCAACTTTTGCATTTTTATCTGTTTTCAAAAGACACAAACTGCCTTTCAGAACTGGCCATATTCCCAGGGAATAGTCACTTCACATCTCACAGTAGAAACACCCTACCTGAGGGGCCTGTGTGCAGAACATTCTGCAAAGACCCCCACAAAGGCCAAATGGGCTTTGCTGCAGGCTTAGACAGTGGACACAGCCTGCAGCTGTGGCCAGGGCAGCACTGAGTTTTTAAAATTTTGATGGGCATTCCCAGCATTGCCCTTTGCGTTTAAACTATTAGAGCCAATATAAAACACTATAAATTCAAATAAACTTGAAAGGATTCATAGGCTATACATGGCTCCAGAGTCCCTACACAGAATCCTGTGGCCAGAGGGGCCTCTGTCTGGTCCTTGCGGTGGGGACTGTTTAATGTCCTGGTGAGGTTCTCAAGGGCGGGGGTGCAGCCTCAGACCAGGACTCGAATGGGCTAGAAAGTCTTTCTTCTCCCTCTCCGCTTCACTGCCCCAGCCTATTTTTCTCTCCTGTCTTTACTTGGAATGGAAAACAGCTGGCCAACCTCCTTCCTCCTTGAAGGTGGTTTTTGAACTCTGCCCTTTCTCATTTCCACCCACAGGCTTTGCCCCTTGTCACTTACTGGGCATCTGAAGTACCACATCAGCATGAAAACTCATTACCTGCCCACCTGGTTCCGCTGCCTCAGCTCCTTCTTGGAGGCAGGTGGCCTCTACAGGATGAATATGTTTAAAAGGAAAAAGAAAAAAGGAAAAAAAAGAAAAAAACCACTTCTTGTGTGTTGTTAGACTGGCTTCTTATTAGAGACACAATCCTCATTTCAGCCATGTATATTTAAGCCACACAAAGGAGCTCATGAATGGAAACATCTTTTTGTCAGGAATTGTCAGAGGCAGTGATTGAAAAACTGTAAGCTGCCAGGGGATTGATCAGCCAGCTCGGGGAGACATCAGTATCGCTTAGTTACAGGCAGACGGTGTTTCCATTTTGCTTAGTTACACATATGCAGAGGCATTTCCTCTTTCCACATGGAAGAAGTCCTGCGTGGGGGAGTAGGTTCCATGGAGTGAGCCAGGGGTACCAAGGGCTGTTGGGCAGAGACCCTGCCCCTAGGGGCACACTGGCCTGGCTGTGGGAGCTGACTTGGGGAGGCATGTGTGTGGAATAGTGACAACCAGCAAGATCAGGAAGAAACCACCTGGCACTTAGTGATGCCACAGTGATCAGTGACAACATTCAGGTCTGGCACAGATGTCTGGGAAAAACTTTGGGGCCATGAAAGAATAATTCTGAATGTAATCCTCAAATTAAGTATCAATTTCTGCCAGGCGCCGTGGCTCACACCTGTAATCCCAGCTCTTTGGGAGGCCCAGCTGGGAGGATCACTTGAGGCCAGGAGTTCAAGACCAGCCTGGGCAATATAGCAAGATCCCATCTCTACAAATTAAAAAAAAATTTAGCCAGGTATGGTGGCGTGCATCTATAGTCCCAGTTACTCTGGAGGCTGAGGCAGGAGGATCATTTGAGCCCAGGAGTTTGAGGCTGCAGTGAGCTTTGATCACTCCACTGTACTCCAGTCTGGGTGACAGAATAAGACCCTATCTCTAATTAAAAAGATAAATAAATTAAAACATTAATTTCATTGGGAGGCTGAGGCAGGAGGATTGCTTGAACCCAGGAGTCTGAGGCTGCAGTGAGCTATGATTGCACCACTGTCACCTGGGTGACAGAGTGAGACTCCGTATCTTTAAAAAATACTGACTTCAGTGACTTTGGATTAATTAGTTTCATTTCCCTTATATCCCTCTCACATTTTGGAGAGAGAAATATGGAAAAAGAAGAGAGAAAAGAGGGGAGAGAGGGATAAAAGTTCTCAGACATTGGTGAAGTAACTGAAAGACTACAGGGTGAAATTAAATGCTGAGAAATGCGTTTGTCCCAGGTCATTTAAGTTGTTAAAATCGACTGTCACTGGATAGTAAAGAAAGAGCTGTTTAAACTTTGGCAGCTTGATAGACTTTTTAAAAAGCCTCTTTTGCAAGGTTGACTTTAACATAAATCTTGAGCAAGCATAACATGTAAACCACCACTCAGGGCCATTACAGTTATGTTAAGGTTTTTATTTTCTCTCACCAGCGGGATTTCTCTCTCCACTGGTATTATATGTGCCTGCCAAAACCATATAAAAAGGCTTCATGGAGAAAAGTTTCCAGTGCCAGAAGCCAATCCAGTTTTTTCCCAGATCTGAAGTTTAACACCGGGCCTGGAAACTGTTAGGAAATAGATGTTACAAAAGATGCAGAGTGAGGGAAGCGGGGAGGGAAGATGAATGAATTCAATGTCCAGTGTTCCCAGGCTTCAGGGCAAAGGATGCAGATGCTTCAATTCATTACTGCGAGAGCTGAAGGGAGACAGAAGTTTGTGGTGTTTTTCAGTGACATTTATCTGCTTATCTGTCAGGAGTTTCTTTCTGTCAACAGGGATAAGCTGTTAAAAAACAAAACCACATGCAACCCTGCAGCTCACAATAATCAGTATGTACCTTGGCACTTTTCACACATATTTATGCCAACACAAGTCATCTCGTTTCCTCTCTCCCTCTTAAAATTCGGAATTACAGAGAGGACTGTACCAAAAAAAAGACTGTCTGTAGTAAATAGCTTTGGTGAAACACACACGTACACACACACACACACATCCTTCCTGTGGCATTTAGACTAAAACCAACCTGTCTAGAGCTGACAGTCATATTTTTATATTGTGACATGGGCTACATATTCAGGACCATCGAGATAGATAAGAATTTTGAAGGCCCCCGTGATTCTACTGAGTGAGGAAGGCTTTGTTTGGCTCCAGGCTCTGTTCTCAGGACAATGGGCTGTGAGTGATATATGCAAATATGTCCTTTTCCCATTACTGGAAGTGACCTTTATTATTAGATTGGAATAGCAACATCAATTCTTGGGTTAATACGACTTATTGGCCTAAAGGGAGGGAACACGTTCTCCTAGCAAGATTTAAAAACTGAGAATTAGGTACAATTCTTGCCTTCACCGTAGCTAGAGGATCCTAGTGTGACATTGGAGAAATGCATTACCTTTGTGTGTCTCATTTGCTCTGTTTGGAGAGGGAAACCACCTCTCCCAGGAGCATTATGAGCCTTTATTAAGGGTTTCCCAAAAAAGCTGGAAGAGACTGATTCCTGCAGAACAATATTTGGATTACTTTAAGCCCCAGTGCCATGGAGGAGGCCAGATTCAGAGAAAAGCATGTCAGTAAAAATCATTATTGATGAAGTCAACAGTTACTGCTTATTGGAAAGATGGTCCTGTTGCAACTAAATAGAGAAAGCACAAGAAGGTAATTTCCCTGATGGGATGGTGTTGCCTTGCCAAGCAAACTACTACTATCCCTAGCCATCCGGTAAGCCGGCATCATGAGGCCTTTAACAATGAGTCTAAGTATCATTTAAGTGCTCTTTTCAGACTCCAGTCTTGGTTATTTAATTATTTGGAGATGGAGCCTCATTCTGTTGCCCAGGCTGGAGTGCAGTGGTGGGATCTTGGCTCACTGCAACCTCTGCCTCCTGGGTTCAAGTGATTCTCCTGCCTCGGCCTCCTGAATAGCTGGGATTACAGGCACCCACCACCATGCCTGGCTAATTGTTTGTTTGTTTGTTTGTTTGTTTTTGTTTTGTATTTCTTAGTAGAGGTGGGCTTTCACCATGTTGGCCAAGCTGGGTCTTGAACTCCTGACCTTAGATGATCCGCCCGCCTTGGTCTCTCAAAGTGCTGGGGTTACAGGTGTGAGCCACCATGCCCGGCCTCATCTTAGTTATTTATTTGCCCCATGATAACACTTTACGTTTTAAAAATGCCTTAAAATAACCTGATCAGTTTTTCCAAGTCAAAATATATTAAGAGGCAGGGAGAAAAAGACTAACCTTAAAGACAGAAAGGCAAGTTAGTGTGTACTGACAAGTAACTCGGAGTCACTAGCAAAGTGAGCACAGATGAATGGGGTACACTTTTTAGGAGTCTGGGATTTCAAAAGAAGCAAATTAAAAGTAGTGATGTCATTGAAAGGAAGAAAGCACTGGCCACTGTGAGAGGAGGGTTGGGACACTTTAAGTCAAAAAACCAAACAAACAAAAGTAAAGACAAGGTCTGCAACTGTGTGAACATTTACACAGTGTGCCCTCATGGTCTACAGATAAATTGCTGTTTTAAAGCTCACCTGAAGTGTACCATCAAAAGAAGTTAAGATATCTCTTTGCTAAAATATCCTTCTACGTAAAAGAGGCATTTTTGGCTGGGTTTCCCATCCTTTGGGTTAAAATGATTAAGGATGTAATTGCTTAGGAAGTAATCCTATTATTTCAGATTTCATGCATAATAAATCTTTTTTCCTAATTTGAGGAATTATGAAGGGAAAATGAGATTCTCTGGTACATTTATTTTTGAAAGAACACTTGATAGATGTTGGAACTTCTAAGCAGCTCTGGTCAGGAAGAGGGTCTTAGCACCGGATTGAGAATTCCGTCTTGCAGGGTGAATATGTGAAACCCACGTGACAGTCAAATGAGGTGATGTCTACTTTTGGTTTAGAGCATAACATCACCATAAAAACCTGACTTTTTAGAAGCAGGGCATAAAGGAATACTCTGTTTCATTAAAACCTCTAATATTACTCATGGGAAGTTGGGCATTTGAGCAAATGTCTTGTCTTAAGCATTTAATAGTAAATTTGCACACCTAAGCATTTAACAGTAAATTTGCACACCTGTGAGAAGTTTGGGGAAACAGGGCCTGCCTTTATTTCATGGTTTTGGTCACAAATAACCAGACAAGAAGGTGATTCTAAACAGAGGAGAAGCAAAGGACGGATGGGTCAGGGGAGGTGTTGGATGAATAGAGGAATTGCAAGTATCTTGGAGCTCCCAGTACCTAGGGCAGACACTAATAAAGATTTGTTGCATAGATGGATGACTGGACAGACAGAGTGAAAGGTTTTGTGGCCTCAAAGAAAGGTCAGTCACTGCTTTTTCTTGTAGATTCTCTTCTCTTCCCCCACGATTGGGAAGTGGGGACTTCTGATTAAGTTGATTAATATGCCCTAAACGAACTACTTAATGTCAAAAAAAAAGTGTTCAAAGGCCTTAATAACATTCACACCACACAGACCAAGCCAACCATGATTTATGTGGCTCTTTGGTGAGTCATAAAGCCCTGAGGACACTGCAGTGCCTGGGTGTCATTTATCACCACGCAGCTTAGCAAAAGTATTCTGCGAACTCTTGTTTTCAGAAAACTTTAATTCTGGAGGACTAGTAATTTCTTTTATTTACATTTTAATTTTTATTTTTAGATGATGAAACATGCTGTTCTTTATACTTGAAATTTTGGCAAGAGTATTTTGCATGTTGCGGGCGTGGACACCAGTGTCGACCTTTGTGGATGGGTTTGGCCTTTGCTAAGTGGGATTCTCCTTGGGGGTCTGCCGGGGCTCTGTGGGAAAGGGACCCTCTGTAAGTGAGAAGATTTAAGCCACAAACAATAAAATGGAGGTTTTGGAATTTGTGTTTTGAGTTTTTTCTTTGTAACTTTCACTTTATAGTTTAATGGGATAAACATCCTTTTTTCTTATGCCTTTTAAACTTCTTCATTGCTTCTCAAAAATATTTTTAGGAAGTTTTTTTTTTTTTTTTTTTTTTGGTTGGTTGGTTTTTTAGAGATGGGATCTCACTATGTTGCCCAGGCTGGACTCAAAACTCCTGAGCTCAAGGGATCCTCCTGCCTCAGCCTCCCAAGTAGCTGGGACCACAGGTGTGCTACATCATGACCAGGAAATTTGTATTATTTGACTTTTATAATTTAGTGAAACATCTAAGGATAATTTATTCACAACATCCAAGAAGCTGGATGTCCACACAAGAATTCTTCCTACCCCTCATGTCTGTCTCTCCCTAAGATAGAGCAGGCCCATCAACATGGTTTCCTTGAATTCCTATTTGAACAGTTTATTTTTCCTGAGTTGTATAATAGATCTTCAAAAGAACACTCCAACAGAGGATCTGCACACATTTTACCTTTAGAGAAAAATCAGAGTGGAAGCCAATACCCAGAAAAGGTTTTAGGAAGATATTGAGCAAGTGGCTAGATGTTAGATGATGAGGCAATATGAGAATGAAGAAAACCATATCTTGAGTGTTGTTAAGACAGCTTCAGATAAAACTCTCATTCTGACAGAAAACCCATCAGCAATGTGTACCTCAGGTCCTGGGAAGCTGTTTTTCTGTCACTGGAGGTGAGAGTCTCTAACACGATCTACCTGGGAGAAACGCCTGTTGGAAAGCTGGCGGGAGGCTGAACAGTCAGCTAGAATGCCTTACCTGCCCTGTTTTCTCTTCCTTTTTGTCAGAGCCCAGGCTTCCTGAGGAATTCCATTGGTTCCATAAAGTTATGATCTTCTCATCAGTATGTTGCTTTCTGTTACTGCTGAAAAGACATTACTCCCTCTATGGTACGATCGGATTCTACTTAGTGACGAACCTGGGAACCTAACTTTGTCTTACATACAAATCAAATCATAATATCCAAACATTGACCTTGGGCTGACATTAGAGTAGAAGTGGCTGACCTTGCTCTGAAACATCTATGAGATAGAAGAAAGGAAGTTTAAAAGAAAGAACGAGAGGGAAGGACAATGTTCTGAAAATATGGTTCATAAATAGGAAGGAACAAAAATGAGGCATAAAGACAGAGCACTGACGTATCTATAACTCTATAGCATCTGTGATATCATACCCGTCTATAAGGCAGTTGGTTGTATGAACATGGATTCCATTATTCTGTCTAATAGGAAAATTTTATGAATACCCACAGTCCTGAATGGATGTGCTACGTCCTAAAACTAGTGCATAATATAAGCTATCTCAGGTAATCACTAAAACAACCATGTAATGTGGAAACTGAATCTCTGAAGCCTTCCCAGGGTCATGCTGCAAGGGCTGGGATTCAACTTCAGGTTTAAAGGAGTTTAAAGTCTGTGCTTTCTTTACTATGGGATATACACGGACAGACATGAGGCTTTGCACTTGGAATCTGGAGTATGTTGGGAAGACACATATCTATCTATAGGCAGCAAGCAGAGGCCAGAGGCCCAGATCCTTAGTGAGAGGGTGCCCCCAGTCCTCCCGTGCTGGCATGGTGTTGCAGTTGTCTTCCAAGCTAGCCTGTAAACTGCCATAGTTCGTTGACTTTTTACAATGTCAGCGGCTCTCACAAGGCTTAACCCATAGTAGGAACCCAATAAAAGTTTGCTCAATGGGATTATGACATAAATTCTGTATAATCAAGTCTTGGAAGTCTGCCCTGTCTGTTCATCTAGAGATCTTGTTTCTTGGCAGCATTGACTCTGTGGCAGCCCTGGTTTATGGGCGTCTGGGACACCTACTCTGATGGCCCAACCCAGCCTGCCCACGCAGCCCGCTCGCTTCCTCTGCTGTCTGTTAGAGCTGCTCCCAGCACTAACATCGGGGCTGCTGTTGACATCTGATTCACACGTCTCGATTGTTTTTGCCCCTGTGAGAATTATGGTTGGGGAATAACAAATAAATGAAAATAAGTGAGAAAATAAAAATGAGAAAGAAGAGTCAAATGGGGGAGATTCAACACCCTCTTTTGTGCAAGTAAAGTTGTAAGTGCTGAGTGGACATTTGCTCAAAGAATAACGAGGAGGTGAGTCGACATCTGGTACCATCACTGACGCTCATGATTAAATTCAGCCACGGGAATGTCCAGCCAATCAACCAATCATCACCCGGGTGTTGCCAGATTTATGGGATCTGCTTCAGGGTGCTGAGAAGGTGGAAGTGAGAATTAACTCATTGTTCTCTCTGCTTAACACACAGGCAGAGATTTCCAGGAGCAAAACCACCAGGAGGAATGAGAGTTAATCACAGGTTTGGTCTGCTTTGTGAACATCTTCCTGTCCTCTCTTCTTTTTGGGAGCCCTTTGAAGCATCAACAGTTGGCCATTTCCCCCATCACAGAGCAGGCTCCGAGAAATCACACCTTGGAGGGAATGCAGCCTCTAGAGATGGGCAGTCCAGGAAACTTCCAGGCTCCCCCGACCATTGAGCCTCACTGCCTTCCTTATTTTGATGGAAAGAAATTCCCAGAACAAGGGAGATAGTGAGTGCTCCAAGTGATGACAAATAACATTTTAAAAGTCAAAGGTCTTTCCCTTGATTTCAATATCATCACTTTTCTAAAGAGTTGTGATTTAATTTGTATTCTGAACTAGGTAAATAACATGCAAAAGGTACAAAAGGATACATAGTGGAGAGGAAGTCTCCTTCCCACCTGTTTCCTTCCCCTCCCCGGGGGCAGTCACTGAAACTGGTTTCCTGTGTTTTCTCCCCGAGATACTCTCTGTATCTACAGTCTGTATGTCTATGTATACGTCTGAAACACACATGGACTTGTCCTCTATACACTTTGGCACCATGGTTTTTTTTTTTTTCCCCCCCTCACTTTTTGGTTAATTTTGGACACATCATTCTAACAAGTAACACTAAAACGTGCATCCTCACATTTTTTTTTCGTTTTTTTTTATTGTCCAACACGGAGTCTCGTTTTGAGGCCCAGGCTTGAGTGCAGTGGTGCAATCTCGGCTCACTGCAACCTCTGCCTTCTGGGTTCAAGCGATTCTCCTCCTTAGCCTCCTGAGTAGCTGGGTCTATGGGCATGTGCCACGATGCTTGGCTAATTTTTGGCATTTTTAGTAAAGATGGGGTTTCACCATGTTAGCTAGGTTGGTCATGAACTCCTGACCTCAAGCAATCTGCCCGCCTCGGCCTTCCAAAGTGCTGGGATTACAGGCGTGAGCCAGTGCACCCGGCCCATCCCTATTGTTTTTAAGGACTGGAGTGTGGTTGTCCCTTTCTTGGATAACATCTCATTTATTTAACAGTCCTCTTCTACCAGACATGGAAGTTACTTTCCACATTTACTATTACAAATAGCGCTTCAGTGAATGTGCAGACATTATTTCACATGTGTTTGAGTGTGTATGTCAGATATATTCCTATCAGAGGAATTGCCATGTCAAGGGAGTAAACTGAGTACCATCATTTGCAGACATGATCCAGTGTATGCTGCTTCATCATGTTCAGCCTTCTAATACTCTTGGCCTTCAACATTTTTTTTTTTTTTTTAATTATACAGGGTCCTGCTTGGTTGTCCAGGCTGGAGTGCAGTGGCACAGGGGTCACTGCAGCCTCAACCTCCTGGGCTCCAGTGAGTATCCTGCCTCAGCCTCCTGGCTCATTTTTTAATTTTTATTTATTTTATTTTTATTTTTTATTATACTTTAAGTTCTGGGGTACATGTGCACAACATGCAGGTTTGTTACACCCATCAACTTGTCATTTACATTAGGTATTTCTCCTAATTCTATCCCTCCCCCAACCCCCCACCCCCTGACAGGCCCCAGTGTGTGATGGTCCCCTCCCTGTGTCTATGTGTTCTCATTGTTCAACTCCCACTTATGAGTGAAAACATGTAGTGTTTGGTTTTCTGTTCCTGTGTTACTTTGCTGAAAATGATGGTTTCCATTTTCATTCATGTCCCTGCAAAGGCCATGAACTCATCCTTTTTTATGGCTGCATAGTATTCCATGGTGTATATGTGCCACATTTTCTTTATCTAGTCTATCATTGATGGGCATTTGGGTGGGTTCCAAGAATTTGCTATTGTGAACAGTGCTGCAATAAACATGCGTGTACATATGTCTTTATAGTAGAATGATTTATAATCGTTTGGGTATATACTTATCCCGGCCCGCGGGATCGTCGAAGCAGGCCCTGGAGGAGGGAGTGGGAATTTGGGGAACAAGAGACACGAGAAATGGAGACAAGACAGTGCTCTGATCAAGTCTCATTTAATGGCAGTAATGCAGTGCCTTATATACACTTGGAGAGGAAGGGGTTGGGCCAAGGCGGAAATGATCTCATTTCAGAGGGCGCAGCCAGGCAGGTTTCGGTTTCAACCGTCGGTCGTCATGTTGCGCCTGCGCTAGGAAGTAACAATTTTGCTACGAAGTAACAATTTTTGGGCGCGCGGGAAAGATGGGTGAAGAAGAAGCAGGAAGAGCGCCATCTTGTGCGAGGTATTTAATACAGGGAAAAAGACAAATCTGGGAAGGAGGTGAGAGGTGGAAATGAATAGAGCTCAGGCGTCTAATCGTCAATAATTACTCGCTATGGCTGGGGCGCGCAGCTCTGGACAGGTCCCCCTTTTTATTGTTTTATGACAAGAAAACGACCCCCCGGGGAACTGCGCCTGTCTTAGGTTGGGTCAACTCATCCCCACCTTCTAGGCCCGTCATGGGATAAGGCAGCAGCAAAGGCGGCCCTCCTGTCTTAGGCTCCGGTGGAGATAGTGTCCTCTTACCCGTCATTGACTGTCCAGTTCAGCACACAGGGGAGGTGGTCTTATTGAGGTAAATAAGACTCACCATTTTCAGTCATCTCAAGGCGATGATAATGGACCTGTATAGGTTTGGCCTGGAAGGCCTCGATTTGTTGTCTGACGAATGCCATAAGCTTATTAAGGATTATAGGCCCGAGAGTGAGGAAGAGTAGAAGAGTAAGTAAAGGACCAAGAAATGGCACGAGATAGGGGAGAAGTCCATCGAGTCCCGTCCACAATGGATTGGCGGCCAGGCCCTTTCTGCGCTTTTCTAGTTCTTCTTGTAAAGTCTTTATCTTATCTCTGACGATTCCGGATTTGTTGGCGTAAAAACAGCACTTTTCCTGTAAGGCCAAACAGATCCCTCCCTGTTCTGCTGTTAATAAATCTAGACCTCTTCTATTTTGGAGAACTACTTCAGCTAATGAGTCTACTTGGTCTTGTAAATCTTGTATAGTACTGGATAAGGTCTGTACATCTGAAATTAATTGGTTGGATAATTTAGTATATTGGGTTAGTGAGACCCCTAGGCCTGTGGCTCCTGTGTCTATTAGTCCAGTGAATGCCTTCCCGTCTAACCATAAGGTTAGAGAGGGTTTTTGATTTGTAATTGGTTGCACCCAATATATGTCTGATGATCCGAAACCTTTTATAGAGTGTTGGATATTATTATTTGTTTTGACCAAAGGTAGCAGGATTAGCTGAGCTATTCTAACTCCTTGAGGGACAGTAATAATACTATCAATAGCTCTGGCCATAATTTTAATTTCTCCTTCATAATCATTATCCATAACTCCAGGGAGGACTTGTAAGCCTCTCATGGTGACACTACTTCTTCCCAAAAGCAGCCCAAAAGTGTTAGGTGGTAAAGGTCCATATATTCCAGTATTTAAGGTCTGTGGTCCCATTTCAGGTGTTAGTACTGTGTGGGAGGTGGAACTGAGGTCCAGTCCTGCACTTCCTGGGGTTGCTCTACTAAGTTTTGAAATGGATTGCTGCTGCTGGCTGGAACAAAGCTGACTGCCCCATATGCTTGTTTCGGGGCCTGAGGCTGGCCCCTCATCCCGTTTCCCTGCCTAGGGGATAAAGGATTTCCTTGACTGTCAGTTTTAGATTTACATTCGTTTGCCCAGTGCCTTCCTCTTTTACACCTTGGGCAAAGGCCTGGAATTTTTGCTTCTGGATTTTTATTTTGGTTTTCATGGCAATCTTTGGCAAAGTGTCCCCTTTTACCGCATCTAAAACATCCCCCTTTATCTCTACCTTTGTTAATGAGGAAGTCTCTTACTGTTTGGCCGCTAAAAGCGGCGGCCATTGCTAGGCCTTGTTGATATGAGGGCCCAATATCTGAACAAAGGCGAATGTATCCTGTTAAATCTGTTTTCTTTCGATAAGGTCTGATTGCCGCTTGGCAGGCGGGGTTAGCGTTTTCATAAGCTAACTGTTTAACATAATCTACACCCGTTTCTGCATTTCCAAAGATTCTACCTGCCGTGGTCATAAGTCTATGCACAAAGTCTGAAAATGGCTCATCGGGTCCTTGTTTAACCGCCGTGAGCGAGGCCCCTGGATCTCCTTTAATGGGAAGTTTTCTCCAGGCTTTTGTAGCGGCAGCCTGGATTTGTGAGAACAGTCCAGGATCATATTGCATTTGGGCCTGAGTGTCTGCATAATTACCTAAACCAGTTAACATATCAAAATCCCAACCGTTTCCTGCCTGTTGATTTCTTTTAGCCGTGTCTCTACAATTTTCAAAGAACTCTGACTTCCAAATTAAATGGTCTCCCCCAGAAAGGACTGCCCTAACTAAGGTATTCCAGTCTGTAGGAGTGAGCCAATTCTCAGCTACAGATTCCACTATAGCAAGAGTATAT
Source organism: Chlorocebus sabaeus (assembly GCF_047675955.1). NCBI lineage: Eukaryota > Metazoa > Chordata > Mammalia > Primates > Cercopithecidae > Chlorocebus > Chlorocebus sabaeus. The sequence continues at coordinate 22,506,541 of NC_132912.1, forward strand.
GGAGCAGTAGCCCCATACTGAGAGGCAGCAGTCTTTAACTCTTTTATAATAGTAAAGTCAAATCCAGTATGATGCCTCCAAGCCTGTCCCCGTTCATCTATGGTTTCAGTGACCGGAAAAACGTCTTTGGGGGAGGAGTCTTCTCTATGTCGGCTAACAACTAACCCCCCTTTTGGAACATGTTGTCCAGGCCGCTGAGGTGGGCGCAAGGAACCCTCCATAGCGTCTGAGTTGGGTATCTTTTCATTTCCTGTCTTTAGCTTTTGGAGCCTAATTATCAATGATTGATGTAACTCTTCAAGTTTAATTTGTTCCTCTAGTTGAGCAATTTTTTGTTTTAATTCTTCTTTGGGATCTATTGCTGCCATAACAATGGGCGCAGAAGCCTCATTATGTGTCTTATTATATGGGGGCGGGTATGAAGTAAAGGGAGGCAAATCAGGGTTGTGATATTTAGCCGCCTCTTCCTCTAAATCATCCCAATTTATGTCTGATTGATTAGGCTTATTAATTTCCTCCTCTTTTTGAAGCATCTGTAAAATTGGGTATTTTTTTGGTTTGTTTTCGTGTGGCATTTCTTTATCTGTTACAGAAGGAGACTTGATTTCCTCATGATCACTTTCGAGGGAAATGAGATCCTCCTCCGTATCTTGCGGAGGCTTTGTAAGGTTAGAGCGGGAGCTAACCTTTAAAATATGCTCTGTCTGAGCGACCGCAGCCATGACTTGCGGATCGGCCTCCTTCTTATCTATTAAATCTCTAATGAGGTTCCAATAAGAGAAGGCAGTCACAGGAATTTTTTCTGGCCCAAAAGTATTATAATAGTCCTGAAGACAATCCCCTACTCTACGCCACCTTTTAATATCAATAGTTCCTTCCTGTGGGAACCAAGGGCAAGTATCTTTTACAAAATCAAAAAATTTAAACAAATCATTACCTTTAACCTTTACTCTTCGTATCTTTAAAGCCTCTTTTAATTGTCCTACATAGATCTGATGTTGGCTTAATTCTTGTCCCATTTCGGACGCGTCACTTACCTTCGATTCTGACGCGGCAGGTTCCCGCGGTGATCGGAAGAGTTCACTTTCTTTTGTCTTCGTTAGCGGTCGACCATCCTTTGGCGTCCTCTTCCTCACGGAGTCCCTCGTTTCCAGGTCCCTGTTCGGGCACCACGTATCCCGGCCCGCGGGATCGTCAAAGCAGGCCCTGGAGGAGGGAGTGGGAATTTGGGGAACAAGAGACACGAGAAATGGAGACAAGACAGTGCTCTGATCAAGTCTTGTTTAATGGCAGTAATGCAGTGCCTTATATACACTTGGAGAGGAAGGGGTTGGGCCAAGGCAGAAATGATCTCATTTCAGAGGGCGCGGCCAGGCAGGTTTTGGTTTCAACGGTCGGTAGTCATGTTGCGCCTGCGCTAGGAAGTAACAATTTTGCTACGAAGTAACAATTTTTGCGCGCGCGGGAAAGATGGGTGAAGAAGAAGCAGGAAGAGCGCCATCTTGTGCGAGGTATTTAATACAGGGAAAAAGACAAATCTGGGAAGGAGGTGAGAGGTGGAAATGAATAGAGCTCAGGCGTCTAATCGTCAATAATTACTCGCTATGGCCGGGGCGCGCAGCTCCGGACATATACTCAGTAACAGGATTGCTGGGTCAAATGGTATTTCTAGTTCTAGATCCTTGAGGAGTTGCTACACTGTCATCCACAATGGTTGAACTAATTTACACTCATACCAATAGTGTAAAAGCATTCCTATTTCTCCACATCCTCTCCAGCACCTGTTGTTTCCCTGACTTTTTAATGATCGCCATTCTAACTGGTGTGAGATGGTATCTCATTGTGGTTTTGATTTGCATTTCTCTAATGACCAGTGATGATGAACATTTTTTCATAAGTTTTTTGGCGGCATAAATGTCTTCTTTTGAGAAGTGTCTGTTCATATCCTTCACCCACTTTTTGATGGGGTTGTTTTTTCCTTGTAAATTTGTTTAAGTTCTTTGTAGATTCTGGATATTAGCCCTTTGTCAGATGGGTAGATTGCAAAACTTTCCTCCGATTCTGTAGGTTGCCTGTTTACTCTGATAGTTTCTTTTGCTGTGCAGAAGCTCTTTAATTTAATTAGATCCCATTTGTCTATTTTGGCTTTTGTTGCCATTGCTATTGCTGTTTTAGTCATGAAGACCTTGCCCATGCCTATGTCCTGAATGGTATTGCCTAGGATTTTTTCTAGGGTGTTTGTGGTTTTGGGTTTTACATTTAAGTCTTTAATCCATCTTGAGTTAATTTTTGTATAAGGTGTAAAGAAGGGATCTTTCAGCTTTCTGCATATGGCTAGCCAGTTTTCCCAGCACCATTTATTAAATAGGGAATCCTTTCCCCATTGCTTGTTTTTGTCAGGTTTGTCAAAGATCAGATGGTTGTAGATGTGTGGTGTTATTTCTGAGGCCTCTGTTCTGTTCCATTGGTCTATATCTCTGTTTTGCTACCAGTACCATGCTGTTTTGGTTACTGTAGTCTTGTAGTATAGTTTCAAGTCAGGTAGCATGAAACCTCCAGCTTTGTTCTTTTTGTTTAGGATTATCTTGACTATGCAAGCTCTTTTTTGGTTCTATATGAAATTTAAAATAATTTTTTCCAATTCTGTGAAGAAAGTCTGTGGTACCTTGATGGGGATAGCATTGAATCTATAAATTACTTTGGGCCGTATGACCATTTTCACAATATTGATTCTTCCTATCCATGAGCATGGAATGTTCTTGCATTTGTTTGTGTCCTCTTTTATTTCCTTGAGCAGTGGTTTGTAGTTTTCCATGAAGAGGTCCTTCACATCCCTTGTGAATTGTATTCCTAGGTATTTTATTCTCTTTGTAGCAGTTGTGAATGGGAGTTCACTCATGATTTGGCTCTCTGTCTGTTATTGGTGTATAGAATGCTTGTGATTTTTGCACATTGATTTTTTATCCTGAGACTTTGTTGAAGTTGTTTATCAGCTTAAGGAGATTTTGGGCTGAGATGGTGGGGTTTTCTAAATATACAATCATGTCATCTGCAAACAGAGACGATTTGACTTCCTCTTTTCCTAATTGAATATGCTTTATTTCTTTCTCTTGCCTGACTGCCCTGGCCAGAAATTCCAATACTATGTTGAATAGGAGTGGTGAGAGAGTGCATCCTTGTCTTGTGCCCATTTTCAAAGGGAATGCTTCCAGTTTTTGCCCATTCAGTATGATATTGGCTGTGGATTTGTCATAAATAGCTCTTATTATTTTGAGATATGTTCCATCCCTACCTAGTTTATTGAGAGCTTTTAGCATGAAGGGCTGTTGAATTTTGTCAAAGACCTTTTCTGCATCTATTGAGATAATGTGGTTTTTGTCATTGGTTCAGTTTATGTGATGGATTATGTTTATTGATTTGTGTATGTTGAACCAGCCTTGCATCCCAGGGATGAAGCGGACTTGATCATGGTGGATAAGCTTTTTGATGTGCTGCTGGATTCAGTTTGCCAGTATTTTACTGAGGATTTTCACATCGATGTTCATCAGAGATGTTGACCTAAAATTTTCTTTTTATGTTGTGTGTCCGCCAGGTTTTGGAATCAGGATGATGCTGAACTCATAACATGAGTTAGGGAGGAGTCCTTCTTTTTCTATTGTTTGGAATAGTTTTGGAAGGAATGGCACTAGCTCGTCTTTGTACCCCTGGTAGAATTCGGCTGTGAATCTATCTGGTCCTGGGCTTTTTTTGGTTGGTAAGCTATTAATTATTGCTTCAGTTTCAGAACCTACTACTCGTCTATTCAGAGATTCGGCTTCTTCCTGGTTTCGTCTTGGGAGGGTATCTGTGTCCAGGAATTTATCCATTTCTTCTAGATTTTCTAGTTTATTTGTGTAGAGGTGTTTATAGTGTTTTCTGATGGTAGTTTGTATTTCTGTGGGATCAGTGGTGATATCCCTTTATCATTTTTATTGCATCTATTTGATTCTTCTCTCTTTTCATCTTTATTAGTCTTGCTAGCGGTCCATCTATTTTGTTAATCTTTTCAAAAAACTAGCTCCTGGATTCACTGATTTTTTGCAGGGTTTTTTGTGTCTCTATCTGCTTCAGGTCTACTCTGATCTTAGTTATTTCTTGTCTTCTGCTAGCTTTTGAATTTGTTTGCTCTTGCTTCTCTAGTTCTTTGTGATGTTAGGATGTCAATTTTAGATGTTTCCTGCTTTCTCTTGTGGGCATTTAGTGCTATAAATTTCCCTCTACACACTGATTTAAATGTGTCCCAGAGATTCTGGTATGTTGTGTCCTTTTTCTCATTGGTTTTAAAGAACATCTTTACTTCTGCCTTCATTTTGTTATTTACCCAGTAGTCATTCAGGAGTAGGCTGTTCATTCAGGAGTAGGTTTCCATGTAGCTGTGCAGTTTTGAGTGAGTTTCTTAATCCTGAGTTCTAATTTGGTTGCACTGTCGTCTGAGAGACAGTTGGTTGTGATTTCTGTTCTTTTACATTTGCTGAGGAGTGTTTTACTTCCAATTATGTGGCCAATTTTAGAATAAGTGTGATGTGGTACTGCAAAGAATGTATATTCTGTTGATTTGGTGTGGAGAGTTCTATAGATGTCTATTAGGTCTGCTTGGTCCAGAGCTGAGTTCAAGTCCTGGTTATACTTGTTTATTTTCTGTCTTGTTGATCTGTCTAATATTGACAGTGGGGTGTTAAAGTCTCCCACTATTATTGTGTGGGAGTCTAAGTCTCTCTGTAGGTCTCTAAGAACTTGCTTTACGAATCTGGGTGCTCCTCAATTGGGTGCATATATATTTAGGATAGTTAGCGCTTCTTGTTGCATTGTCCCTTTACCATTTTGTAATGCCCTTCTTTGTCTCTTTTGATCTTTGTTGGTGTAAAGTCGTCTTTATCAGAGACTAGGATTGCAACCCCTGCTTTTTTTTTTGTTTTCCATTTGCTTGGTAGATCTTCCTCCATCCCTTTATTTTGAGCCTATGTGTGTCTTTGCACATGAGATGGGTCTCCTGAATACAGCACACCAATGGGTCTTGACTCTATCCAATTTGCCAGTCTGTGTCTTTTAATTTGGGGTACTTAGCCCATTTACATTTAAGGTTAATATTGTTACGTGGGAATTTGATCCTGTCATTATGATGTTAGCTTGTTATTTTGCCCGTTAGTTGATGCAGTTTCTTTATAGTGTTGATGGTCTTTACAATGTGGCATGTTTTTGCAGTGGCTTGTACCAGTTGTTCCTTTCCATGTTTAGCGCTTCCTTCAGGAGCTCTTGTAAAGCGTGCCTGATGGTGATAAAATCTCTCAGCATTTGCTTGTCTGTAAAGGATTTTATTTCTCCTTCACTTAGGAAGCTTAGTTTGTCAGGATAGGAAATTCTGGGTTGAAAATTCTTTAAGAATGTTGAATATTGGCCCCTACTCTGTTCTGGCTTGTAGGGTTTCTGCCGAGAGATCCGCTGTTAGTCTGATGGGTTTCCCTTTGTGGGTAACCCGACCTTTCTCTCTGGCTGCCTTTAGCATTTTTTCCTTCATTTGAACCTTGGTGAATCTGATGATTATGTGTCTTTGGGTTGCTCTTTTCAAGGAATATCTTATTGGTGTTCTCTGTATTTCCTGAATTTGAATGTTAGCCTGCCTTGCTAGGTTGGGGAAGTTTTCCTGGAAATATTCTGAGGAGTGTTTTCCAACGTGGTTCCATTCTCCTGTCACCTTCAGGTGCACCAGTCAAATGTAGATTTGTTCTTTTCACATAGTCCCATATTTATTGGAGGCTTTGTTTGTTTCTTTTCACTCTTTTTTCTCTAATCTTGTTTTCTTGCTTTATTTCATTAAGTTGATCTTCAATCACTGATATCCTTTCTTCCACTTGATTGATTTGGCTATTGAAGCTTGTGTATGCTTCACGAAGTTCTCATGCTGCATTTTTCAGCTCCATCAGGTCATTTATGTTCTTGTCTACACTGGTTATTCTAGTTAGCAATTAGTCTAACCTTTTTTCAAGGTTCTTAGCTTCCTTGCATTGGATTAGAACATGCTCCTTTAGCTCGGAAGAGTTTGTTCTCACCCACCTTCTGAAGCCTACTTCTGTCAATTCGTCAAACTCATTCTCTGTCCAGTTTTGTTCCCTTGCTGGCGAGGAGTTGTGATCCTTTGGAGGAGAAGAGGCGTTCTGGTTTTTGGAATTTTCAGCCTTTCTGTGCTGGTTTTTCCCCATCTCTGTGGTTTTATCTACCTTTGATCTTTGATGTTGGTGACCTACGGATGGGGTTTTGGTGTGGACATTCTTTTTGTTAATGCTATTCCTTTCTCTTTGTTAGTTTTCCTTCTAACAGGCCCCTCAGCTGCAGGTCTGTTGGAGTTTGCTGGAGGTCCACTCCAGACCCAGGTTTGCCTGGGTATCACCAGTGGAAGCAGCAGAACAGCAAATATTGCTGCCTGATCCTTCCTCTGGAAGCTTTGTCCCAGAGGGGCACCTGCCAGATACCAGCCAGAGTTCTCCTGTATGAGGTGTCTGGCAGCCCCTACTGGGAGGTGTCTCCCGGTCAGGCTACGCGGGGGTCAGGGACCCACTTGAGGAGGTAGTCTATCCATTATCAGAGCTTGAATGCTGTGCTGGGAGAACCATTACTCTCTTCAGAGCTGTCAGGCATGGACGTTTAAGTCTGCTGAAGCTGTGCCCACAGCTGCCCCTTCCCCCAGGTGCTCTGTCCCAGGGAGATAGGGGATTGATCTATAAGTCCGTAACTGGGGCTGCTGCCTTTTGTTCAGAGGTGCCCTGCCAACAGAGGTGGAATATAGAGAGGCAGTCAGCCTTGCTGAGCTGTGGTGGACTCTGCCCAGTTGGAACTTCCCTGTGGCTTTGTTTACATTGTGAGCATAAAATCACCTTCTCAAGCCTCAGCAATGGTGGACGCCCCTCCCCCCACCAAGTTCCAGTGTCCCAGGTCGATCTCAGACTGCTGCGCGAGCAGTGAGAATTTCAAGCCAATGGATCTTAGCTTGCTGGGCTCTGTGGGCATGGGACCCACCAAGCCAGACACCGGAGGGAATCTCCTGGCCTGCTAGTTGCGAAGACCATGGGAAAAGTGCAGTATCTGGGCAGGAGTGTACCGTTCCTCTCGGTACAGTCTCACACAGCTTCCTTTGGCTAGGAAGGGGAAATCCCCTGACCCCTTGTGCTTCCCAGGTGAAGTGATGCCCTGCCCTGCTTCAGCTCACCCTCCATGGGCTGTACCCACTGTCCAACCAGTCCGAATGAGATGAACCAGGTACCTCAGTTGGAAATGCAGAAATCACCCATCTTCTGCATCGATCTCGCTGGGAGCTGCAGACCAGAGCTCTTCCTGTTCAGACATCTTGCCGGAAATCCCCTTTTAAAAAAATATTTAAATTTTTTTATAGAGACAGAGTCTTGCTATGTTGCCCAGGCTGGTCTCAAACTCCTGGGCTTAAGCAATTCTCCCACCTTGGCCTCCCAAAGTGCTGAGATTATGTGCATGAGCCACTGTGCCCGGCCTTTCAAATTTACATGTCAGTCACAGGAAACCATGTGAAAGTGCTGTGCTTTCTCAAAACTCTCTGTCTACTGTTCTGTCTTCCCAAAAAGTCCCTTTTTATGAGCCACTCCACACCCTTTTCCGGAATAGGATCCGTTAGATCTCAGGCAAAATAGCACCACTTCCTCTTGGCAGCTTTCTGTCTCCTCAAGAAATGGCATAAATACCTTGCCTAGATGTAGCACCTATGCTTCCCATAGCACCTACGCTTCCACCTGATAGCAGGGAATTTACAGAAAACAAAAAATAAGTAAGCAAACTAACACACATGAAAAACATTACAGACCATGAGATGGATCATAATGGAAATAAAGAGAGTATTATGATAAAGAATAATGGAACAACCTCCGTTTCACAGGCTGTTCAGTATGAGAAGGAATGAGTGACATAAAAACTTCCAGGAAGGAGATTCCCATATTTGAGAAGAGCAAAGAGAAACATCCTAGTTTGGAAAGAACTAGGCTTGTTTGAGAAATAGCAGTAAATCAGGAGCACCTGATTTACTAGTTGGAGCACCGAGGGCGCTGCTAGCTGAGGGGGAGATAAAATCTAAGAAATAGGCAGGGGCAAGATGATTTAAGCAAGGCCAGGCAAGTCATGTGGGGAGTGTGGATTTTATCCTCGTACTATGGGAAGCCATGGAAGGGTCTTTAAAGATGTGACTGGTATGTTTGATTTACCTTGTCGGAAGAGCAGAATATACCTTTAAGCAAGAGGACACTCGGGGAGATGACGGTGGCCTGGGCCAGCCTGGTAGTAGTGGAAATAGAAGTTGATAGAATGAGATATTTTGAAAGATGAGCCAGCAGGACTTGATGATAGGTTGAATGTGATAGTGAGGGAAAGAAATGGGTAATAAATATTCCCCGGTTTCTGGCTTGAGTAACTGAATGTACTCTAGTTGCTTAAACAAGGCAGTGGACACAGGGGAAGTGGTGGATTTGAGGGGTCTTTAGGAGGAGAATTAGGGGGGTGTGAGAATCTTGAACTTTGGGGAAGCATGATGTAATTGAGGTTGGAGAGGAATGGCTCCCACGATTTTCGCTTATATACCTAAATGAATGGGATAAAGTAGGAAAAACTGGAGGAATCCAAGATTTGGGAGAGATAATAGCATGAATTAGCTTGGGATTGCAGAGTTTTGGGAGTAAGGGCCTTTGAAACATCCAAGTGAAGAGGTGGAATAGCCAGTTGGCTAAACATAGGGGCCTTTGAGGAGAGAGATGGGCAGGAGATTTACAAATAGGAGTTGATGCTTAGTTGAAAACTGGAGAGGAGTTCAAGGCTGCAATGAGCTATGACAGCACCATGGTACTCCAGCCTGGGGGACAGAGTGAGACTTTGTCTCTTTGAAGAAAAAAGAAAACCAAATTTCAACAGAGCTCCTGGCTGGGTGCAGTGGCTCACACCTGTAATCCCAGAACTTTGGGAGGCAGAGGCAGGAAGATCACTTGAGCCCAGGAGTTCAAGACCAGCCTGGGAAACATAGCAAGACCTCATCTCCACAAATAATTCAAAAATTAGCCAGGCATGGTAGTGTATTCCTATAGTCCCAGCTACTGAGGAGACTGAGGTGGGAGGATAACTGGAGCCCAGGCAGTCGAGGCTCCAGTGAGCTATGATGATGCCACTGCAGCCTAGCCTGGGTGACACAGAGAGACCCTGTCTCACAACAACAACAACAACAACAACAAACCTCGGCCAGGCATGGTGGCTCACACTTGTAATCCAGGCACTTTGGGAGGCAGAGACGGGCAGATCATGAGGTCAGGAGATCAAGACCATCCTGGCTAACACGGTGAAACCCCCTCTCTACTAAAAATACAAAAAATTTAGCCGGGCGTAGTGGTGGGTGCCTGTAGTCCCAGCTACTTGGGAGGCTGAGGCAGGAGAATGGCGTAAACCTGGGAGGCGGAGCTTGCAGTGAGCCGAGATCGCACCAGTGCACTCCAGTCTGGGCGACTGAGCGAGACTCTGTTCCACAAAAACAAAACAAAACAAAACAAAAAAACTCTTGCTGTCCATCCTCCACTGCAAGCCTGTGGGTAGGAAAGCAGGAGAGAGGAAACTTAAGAGACCCAATAAAAAAGAGTAGAGGGATGCAGAGAACAGAAAAATGTCACCTCCAGAAAGAGAAAGTCCAATGCAAAATACTGAATCCAAGTCAAGCCTTACTAATTCATAGCACTGGCTAGAGGAAAGTGGCTTGAAAGTGTGCAGGAAGGAAATACTGCTTCTGGGGAAGTCTCAGCAATATAGGATAGGGAAAGTACTTCTTGGAGATGTGGCAGTAAAGGGGGGGAAATAAAGGATCCTGCAGAAAAAAAATGATAATGCCTCTTTTCACTCAATATTCAAGGGAATATTAAACTCAGGAACAAAATAAAACTGTAAAATCATATTAGAAACAAAGATTCAATTGCAAGGTGCCCAAGGAAGAATAAATTCAAATTAAATTTCAATAAAAGATATTAAAAACCAGGAAAAAACCCAAGAGACAGAAAATGAGGTAAAGAAAGATACCCCCACTGCCTCCTGGCATGTACCAATTAAAAAGACCAATCAGGCTGAATGAGGTGTCTCATGCCTTCAATCCCAGCACTTTGGGAGTCTGAGGTGGGAAGATCCCTTGAGGCCAGGGGTTTGAGAACATCCAGGGCAACATAGCAAGACCCCATCTCTACAGAAAAATTAAAAAAAATAATTAACCAGGCACAGTGGTGTTTGTCTCTAGTCCTAAATACTTGTGAGGCTGAGGTGGGAGGATCACTTCAGGAGTTTGAGGCTGCAGTAAGCTATGATGGGATCACTGCACTCCAGACAGGCTCAAAATAGAAAAGAGAGCTTAGGAGAGAAGAAAAGGAGAAGAGAAGAAAAGAAGGAAGAAAGGCCAATTGGTTTGTAATAGTAGTATTTACAATAGCTAAAGATAGGTGAATGTCTAAACAAAATGTGGTATCTACATATAATGAAATATTTTTCAGCCTTAAAAAGAAATGAAATTCTGACACATGCTATAACATGGATGAAGCCTGATGACATTATGTTAAGTGAAATTAGCCAGTCACAAAAAGACAAATACTGTATGATTCCACTTATATGAAATACTTAAGAGTAGCTAATTTCGTAGAGACAGCAAGTAAAATGGTGGTTGCCAGGTTCTCGGGGGAAGGGGAAAAATGGGAGTTGTTTAATGAGTACTGAATTTCATGTTTGCAAGAAAAAAAGCATTCTGGAGACTGGTTGTGCAACAGTGTGAATGTTTGTAACACGACTGAGCTGTACAATTAGAGGGTTGAGGTGGTAAATTTTCTGTTATATGTATTTTACCACCAGAAAGAAAGGACAAATTGGGTACCCTCAAAATTAACCTGGGATGATCAACTTTGAGAATCCTTGTATAATTGTTATCTACAACTGTGTAGATAATGATTGTGTTATCTATCATTGTGTAGATACAACCATGTAACAAATTACCCCCAAATTTAGCAGCTTAAAATAGCAAACAGTTATCAACTCAGTTTCTATGGGTAAAGAATCCAGGAGCGCTTAGCTAGGTGCCTCTGCCTAAAGGTCTCTTGTGAAGCTGCAGCTAACTTATCAGTCAGGGCTGTGGCCTCACTTGAAGGCTCAATTGAGGGAGGACTTTATATTGTTGCTTCAAAACTCCACTTGTGAATGTTATCAGTTCCTTGTCTAGTAGGCTTCAATATATGTTAGCTCACAGCATAACAAATGGATGTCATCAAAGTGTTCAAGCAAGAGAGCAAGCGAGGGTGAAGACTAGGGAAGCCAGAGTGTTTTTGTAACCTAATTTTGGAAGTGACGTCTCATTTTTGTCATATTCTATTTTTAAAAGAAGTGAGTCAATGCTCCAGCCCACACTTGAGGAAAGATAATTAAACAAAGGCATGAATATCAGGAGGATGGGCTCATTGGAACCTGCATACCAGACCTAATAACATAATTAGACTTTAAAGATAAAGAAGAAATCTTCCGGGCCTGCAAGCAAAAACACAAGATAATTTTTAATGGTAATAGTGCAATAGCATTCTCAAGAAACTTAAGGAAAGAAAATATAAACTAGAAAAATTATTCAGCCAGTTTTCCTTCAAGTATCAAGGCTATAGAAAAACAGTTCTAAATGTGCGAGAACTTGGGTAATACAGGAGACAAGTGCTCTTCCTAAGAAACCTAGTAGAATAGTGGTCCTCACACTGGCCTGATGCCTATTTATGTAAATAAAATTTCATTGGCACATATCCACACCAATTCATTGATGTGATGTCTACGTCTGTTTTCGCACTACAGTAGCAGAGTTGAGTAATTTCAAAAGATTTCTGCAAAGCCTGAAATATTTACTATCAGTTCAGCTATTGAAAAAGCTTGCCCACTCCTGTACTAGTGGATGAGCTGCATCCAAATAAAAGATGATCGAGAAAACTTTGGCAAAAGGACTCAGGGTGAGCATTCCCTATATTTAATTGTAGTGCCAAAGCTAAAATAAGGATGGGATTATGGATATAAAAATCCATAGTTGTTAATGAAATCAGTTCCTTGTCTAGTAGGCTTATTTTGATGTTCCGGAAAAGTAGAATAAGACTCAATGGGAAGAGGAGGGAGAGAAAGGGGAAAGTAGCATATGATTATTGATTGCTATAGACATAATGGGTGTCAAAGGATACCTATTAGAAGATAGTAAGAGATTAAGTGATAAAAAGAGAGAATTAAGACATTACAAAAATACTGACATTAAGGTAACCAAAAGAATAAAAATGCAAACCTTCCTAAATACTCCAAGAAAATGTAGGCAAAGAGAACACATTTAATGTAGAAAGAAACACAATAAATATAACACATCACACACAGAAAGTGTAACAAAGCATATAAAGGGATTAAGACCACACTTATCAGGCGCAAAAGTAAATGAATGGGTTTAATTTGTCTATTCAAATGTGCACAACTCTATGGTGTATACAAGAGACTCATCTAAGATGTAGTTATTCAAAAATCAGAAAATAAAGGTGGAAGATTTACCAGGCAAAGGGAAAAAATAAAGAAGATTGAGATTCTGTTAGTGGATAAAGTAGAATTTTTAAGTGAAAAACCATTACATGGGACAAAGGAATTTTATAACACTAAAAGTCACATTTTAAGATGATGATGTAGCAATTATGAATATATATGCAACAAGTCACACACCAATTACCTATGTAAAACAAACTATAGGAGATTCAAGGAGAAACAGAAACAACGAGAGAACAAGAAACCATTCTCAGTACAAAATAGGTCCTGTTGGGACAGTTCAGATGGGCAAAATTAAGTAAAGATACAAAAGATCTACAGCATAATCAATAAGATATTGATATAAGAGGCATTGTCACTTTTTTTCTGCAGGATCCTTAATTTCCCCCTCTTATCTTTTGTGATATGTATTGAGCATCACTCTGTGATGATAGAGAATATACCTTCTTTTTAAAGTATACATGAACATTCCTGAAAAGTGCTCATATGTGAGGACACAAAGAGAATATTGGTAAGTTCCAAAAAGTTGAAATATTACTCAGTTTCTAAACACAACACAGTAAAGCTAGATATTAAAAACCAAAAAGGCACGTCTACCTGGAGATTTAAAATTTAAAAAAAACCCTCCTATTAGACAGCTCTTGGGTTAAAAGGGAAATGAAGGCATATCTCATTTGATTGTGCTTCACTTGATTGAGCTTTGCAGATACTGCATTTTTTTACAAATAGAAAGATGTGTAAGCCTGAGTTGAGCAAGTCTATCAGCACCATTTTCCCAACAGCATGTGCTTACTTCATGTCTCCGTGTCATATTTTGGGAATTCTTGAAATATTTCAAACTTTTAAATTATTAATAGATTTGTTGTGGTGATCTGTGATCAGTGATCTTTGATATTACTATTGTAATTGTTTGGGGGCATCACAAACTGCACCCATGTAAAATGATGAGCTTAAGAAAATGTTGTGCGTGTTCTAACTTCCGACTAGCCATTCCTCCCTCCCTCTCCGTCTCCCTCTCCTCTCCTCCCTCCCTCTCCTCTCCTCTCCTCTCCTCTCCTCCCTCCCTCCCTCCCTCTCCTCTCCTCTCCTCTCCTCTCCTCCCTCCCTCTCCTCTCCTCTCCTCTCCTCCCTCCCTCTCCTCTCCTCTCCTCTCCTCTCCTCTCCTCCCTCCCTTCCCTCCCTCCCTCCCTCCCTCCCCTCCCTCCCTCCCTCCCTCCTTCCTTCCTTCCTTCCTTCCTTCCTTCCTTCCTTCCTTCCTTCCTTCCTTCCTTCCTTCCCCTCCTCCTTCTCCTCCTCCTTCTCCTCCTCCTCCTTCTTTCTCTCTCTCTTTCTCTCTCTCTCCTCTCTCTCTATCTTGTTAGATCAAACCAGACACAAAATTCCCTCAAGCCAAAGCCTAATCTAGAGCAAGGTTCTAACTCTCTTCAACTCTATGAAGGCTGACAGAGGTGAGGAAGCTGCAGAAGAAAAGTTGGAAGCTAGTAGGGATTGATTCATGAGGTTTAAGGGAAGCAGCTATCTCCAAAACACAAAAGTGCAAGGTGAGGCAACAATGCTGATGGAGAAGCTGCAGTGAGTTACCAGAGATCTAGCCAAGATAACTGAGGAAGGTGGTGACATATTTTCTTTTCTTTTTTTTTTGTTGGGGAGGTGGTGTGGGGATGGCTGTGGGGTCGGGGGCACGATGGGAGGAAACGGGGTCTTGCTCTGTTGCCCAGACTGGAGTGTAGTGATGCGGTCACAGTTCATAGCAGCCTCAAGCTCCTGGGCTCAAGCAATCCACTCACCTCAGCCTCCTGAGTAGCTAGGACTACAGGCATGCACTAACACACTTGGCTAACTTAAAAAATATTTGTAGAGGTGGGATCTCATTATGTTGCACAGGCTGGTCTCAAACTCCTGGGCTGAAGTGATCCTTCTGCCTTGGCTTCCCACAGTGCTGAAATTACAGGCTTCAGCAACTGCACCTGGCTAAACAACAATTTTCAATGTAGATGAAACAGTCTTATTTCTATTAAAAGAATATGCCATCTAGGATACTTTTTAAAAGTTCTGGGACATTTGCTGAACGTGCAGGTTTGTTACATAGGTATACATGTGCCATGGTTGTTTGCTGCATCATCTAGGTTTTAAGCGCCACATGCATTAGGTATTTTTCCTAATGCTCTCCCTCCCCTTGCTTCCCACTGCCCCTGACAGGCCCTGGTGTGAGATGTTCCCCTCTTGTGTCCATGTGTTCTCAATGTTCAACTCCCACTTATGAGTGAGAACATGTAGTGTTTGGTTTTCTGTTCCTGTGTTACTTTACTGAAAATGATGGCTTCCAGCTTCATCCATGTCCCTGCAAAGGACATGAACTCATTCTTTTTTATGGCTGCATAGTATTCCATAATGTATATAAGACAGTTTCTCTAGTCTATCACTGATGGGCATTTGGGTTGGTTCCAATTCTTTGCTATTGTAAATAGTGCTGCAATAAACATACATGCGCATGTGTCTTTACAATAGAATAATTTATAAGCCTTTGGGTATATACCCAGTAATGGGATTGCTGGGTCAAATGGTATTTCTGGTTCTAGATCCTTGAGGAATCACCACACTGTCTTCCACAATGGTTGAACTAATTTACACTCCCACCAACAGTGTAAAAGCTTTTCTATTTTCTCACAGCCTCAACAGCATCTATTGTTTCCTGACTTTTTAATAATCACCATTTTGACTGGCATGAGATGGTATCTCATTGTGGTTTTTATTTGCATCTCTCTAATGACCAGTGATGATGAGATTTTTTTCATATGTTTGTTAGCCACATAAATGTCTTCTTTTGAGAAGTATCTGTTCATATCCTTTGTCCACTTTTTGATGGAGTTGTTTTTTTTTCTTGTAAATTTTTTTCTTGTAAATTTGTTTAAGTTCCTTGTAGATTCTGGATATTAGACCTTCATCAGATGGGTAACTTGCATAGATTTTCTCCCATTCTGTAGGTTGCCAGTTCACTCAGATGATAGTTTATTTTGCTGAGCAGAAGCTCTTTAACTTGATTAGATCCCATTTGTCAGTTTTAGCTTTTGTTGCAATTGCTTTGGGTGTTTTAGTCATGAGGTCTTTGCCCATGCCTATGTCCTGAATGGCATTGCCTAGGTTTTCTTCTACGGTTTTTATGGTTTTGGATTTTAAATTTAAGTCTTTAATCCATCTTGAGTTAATTTTCGTATAAGGTGTAAAGGAAGGGGTCCAGTTTCAGTTTTCTGCATATGGCTAGCCAGTTTTCCCAGAACCATTTATTAAATAGGGAATCCTTTCCCCATTGCTTGTTTTTGTCAGGTTTATCAAAGATCAGATGGTTGTAGATGTGTAGTGTTTTGGTACCAGTACCATGCTATTTTGGTTACTGTAGCCTTGTAGTATAGTTTGAAGTCAGATAGTGTGATGCTTCTGGGTTTGTTCTTTTTGCTTAGGATTGTCTTGTCTATACAGGTTCCTTTTTGGCTCCATATAAAGTTTAAAGTAGTTTTTTCTAACTCTGCAAAGAAAGACAATGGTGGCTTGATGGAAATAGCGTTGAATCTATAAATTACTTTGGGCAGAATGGCCATTTTCATGATATTGGGTCTTCCTATCCATGAGCATGGAATGTTTTTCCATTTGTTTGTGTCCTCTCTTATTTCCTTGAGCAGTGGTTTGTGGTTCTCCTTGAAGAGGTCCTTTGCATCCCTTGTAAGTTATATTCCTAGGTATTTTATTCTCTTTGTAGCAATTGTGAATGGGAGTTCACTCATGATTTGGCTCTGCTTGTCTATTGGTATATAGGAATGCTTGTGATTTTTACACATTGATTTTGTATCCTGACATGTTGCCAAAGTTTCTTATCAGCTTAAGGAGTTCTGGGGCTGAGATGATGGGGTTTTCTAAATATACAATCACGTTGTCTGCACACAAAGACAGTTTGACTTCTTCTCTTCCTACCTGAATACCCTTTATTTCTTTCTCTTGCCTGATTGCCTTGGCCAGAACTTCCAATACTATGTTGAATAGGAGTGGTGAGAGAGAGCATCCTTGTCTTGTGCCAGTTTTTAAAGGGAATGCTACCAGCTTTTTCCAATTCAGTATGGTATTGGCTGTGGGTTCATCATAAATAACAATTTATTATTTTGAAATATGTTCTATCAATACCTAGTTTATTGAGTTTTTAGCATGAAGGGATGTATAAGGGAAACAGAAAACAGACACTGGACCCTTTCCTTACATGTTATAAATGGATGTTAAATTTTACTGGAGGCCTTTTCTGCGTCTGTTGAGATAATCATGTGGTTTTTGTCATTGGTTCTGTTTATGTGATGGATTACGTTTACTGATTTGTGTATGTTGAACCAGCCTTGCATCCCGGGGATGAAGCCAACTTGATCATGGTGGATAAGCTGTTTGACGTGCTGCTGGATTTGGTTTGCCAGTATTTTATTGAGGATTTTTGCATTGATATTCATCAGGGATATTGGCCTGAAATTATCTTTTTTTGTTGTGTCTCTGCCAGGTTTTGGAATCAGGATGATGCTGGCCTCATAAAACGAGTTAGGGAGGAGTCCTTCTTTTTCTATTGTTTGGAATAGTTTCAGAAGGAATGGTACCAGCTCCTCTTTGTAGCCCTGGTAGAATTCGGCTGTGAATTCATCTGGTCCTGGACTGTTTATGGTTGGTAGGCTATTAATTACTGCCTCAATTTCAGAACCTGTTATTGGTCTATTCAGGGATTTGACTTCTTCCTGGTTTAGTCTTCAGAGGGTATATGTGTCCAGGAAAATATCCATTTCTTCTAGATTTTCTAGTTTATTTGTGCAGAGGTGTTTATAGTATTCCCTGAAGGTAGTTTGTATTTCTGTGGGCTCAGTGGTGATATCCCCTTTATCATTTTTATTACATCTATTTCATTCTTTTCTCTCTTCTTCTTTATTAGTCTGCCTAGTGGTCTATCTATTTTGTTAACCTTTTCAAAAAACCAGCTCCTGGTTCATTGCTTTTTTTGAAGGGTTTTTTTGTGTCTATCTCCTTCAGTTCTGCTCTGATCTTAGTTATTTCTCATCTTCTGTTAGCTTTTGAATTTGTTTGCTCTTGCTTCTCTAGTTCTTTTAATTGTGATGGTAGGGTGTCAATTTTAGGTCTTTCCAGCTTTCTGATGTGGGCATTTAGTGCTATAAATTTCCCTCTTAACACTGCTTTATCTGTGTTCCAGAGGTTCTGGTACATTGTCTCTTTGTTCTCATTGATTTCAAAGAACTTTATTTCTGCCTTAATTTCGTTATGTACCCAGTAGTCATTCAGGAGCTGGTTGTTCAATTTCCAGGTAGTTGTGTGCTTTTGAGTGCGTTTCTTAATCCTGAGTTCTAATTTGGTTGCACTGTGATCTGAGAGACAGTTTATTATGATTTCTGTTCTTTTGCATTTGCAGAGGAGTGTTTTACTTCCAATTATGTGGTCGATTTTAGAATAAGTGCTATGTGGCTCTGAGAAGAATGTATATTCTGTTGATTTGGGGTGGACAGTTCTGTAGATGTATGTTAGGTCCACTTGGTCCAGAGCTGAGTTCAAGTCCTGAATATCCTTGTTAATTTTCTGTCTCGTTGATCTGTCTAATATTGACAGTGGGGTGTAAATATCTCCCACTATTATTGTGTGAGAGTCTAAATATCTTTGTAGGTCTCTAATAACTTGTTTTATGAATCTGGGTGCTCCTGTATTGGGTGCATATGTATTTAGGATAGTTAGCTTTTGTTGCATTGATCCCTTTACCATTATATAATGTCCTTCTTTGTCTTTTTTGATTTTTGTTGGTTTAAAGTCTGTTTTATAAGAAATAAGGATTGAAACCCCTATTTTGTTGTGTTTTGTTCTGATTTTCTTTCCATTTGCTTGGTGAATATTCCTCCATCCCTTTATTTTGAGCCTATGTGTGTGTCTGCATGTGAGATGGGTCTCCTGAATACAGCACACAGATGGGTCTTGACTCTTTATTCAATTTGCCAGTCTGTCTTTTAATTGGGGCATTTAGCTCATTTACATTTAAAGTTAATATTGTTATGTTTGAATTTGATCCTGTCATCATGATGCTAGCTGGTTTTTTGCACATTAGTTGATGCAGTTTCTTCATAGCTTCTATGGTCTTTACAATTTGGCATGTTTTTGCAGAGGCTGGTACCAGTTTTTCCTTTCCATACTTAGTGCTTCCTTCAGGAGCTCTTGTAAGACAGGCCTGGTGGTGACAAAGATCCCTCAGCATTTGCTTGTCTTGTCTGGAGAGGATTTTATTTTTCCTTCACTTATGAAGCTCAGTTTGGCTGGATATGAAATTCCGGGTTGAAAATTCTTTTCTTTAAGAGTGTTGAATATTGGCCCCCACCCTCTTCTGGCTTGCTGGGTTTCTGCAGAGAGATCTGCTGTTAGTGTGATGGGCTTTCCTTTGTAGGTAACTTGAGCTTTCTCTCTGGCTGCCCTTAACATTTTTCCTTCATTTCAACCTTGGAGAATCTGATGATCATGTGTCTTGGGCTTGCTTTTCTCGATGAGTATCTTAGAGGTGTTCTCTGTATTTCCTGAATTTGAATGTTGGCCTGTCTTCCTATGTTGGAGAAGTTCTCCTGGATATCCTGAAGTGTGTTTTCCAACTTGGTTCCATTCTCCCTATCACTTTTGGGTACACCAATTGATTGTAGATTTGGTCTTTTCACATAGTCCCATATTTCTTGGAGGTTTTGTTCATTCCTTTCCAATCTTTTTTCTCTAATCTTGTCTTCATGCCTTATTTCAGTAAGTTGATCTTCAATCTCCAATATACTTTTTTCCACTGTATTCAGCTATTGATACTTGTGTATGCTTCATGAAGTTCTTGTGCTGTGTTTTTCAGCTCCATCAGGTCATTTATTTTCTTCCCTAAACTGGTTATTCTACTTAGCAGTTCCAGTAACATTTTATCAAAGTTCTTAGCTTCTTTGCAATGGGTTAGAACATGCTCCTTTAGCTCAGAGGAGTTTGTTATTACTCACCTTTTGAAGCCTACTTCTGTCAGTTTATCAATCTCATTCTCTGTCCAGATTTGTGCCCTTGCTGGAGAGGAGTTGTGATCATTTGGAGGAGAAGAGGCATTCTTGCTTTTGCAATTTTCAGCATTTATGTGCTGGTTTTTCCTCATCTTTGTGCATTTATCTACCTTTAATCTTTGAGGCTTATGACCTTTGGATAGGGTTTTGTGTGGCTCTTTTGTTGATGTTGTTGCTTTCTGTTAGTGTTCCTTCTAAAAGTCAGGCCCCTCTTCTGCAAGTTGCTGCATTTTGCTGGAGGTTCACTCCAGACCCTCTTCACCTGGGTATCACCAGTGGAGGCTGCAAAGATCGCTGCCTGCTCCTTCCTCTGGAAGGTTAGTTGCAGAGGGGCACTGGCCTGATGCCAGCCAGAGCTCTCTTGTATGAGGTATCTGTTGACCCCTGTTGGGAGGTCTCTCTCAGTCAGCAGGCATATGGGTCAGGGACCCACTTGAAGAGGTAGTCTGTCTCTTAGCCGAACTCAAGAGCTGTGCTGGGAGATCTGCTCTCTTCAGAGTCAGCAGGCAGGAAATTTTAAGACTGTTGATGCTGGGCTCACAGCCACTCCTTCCCTCAGGTGCTCTGTGCCAGGGAGATGGGAGTTTCATCTGTAAGCCCCTGACTGGGGCTTTCTTTCAGAGCCATACAAACTAGAAGAAACATACTAACTAGATAGTTTCTGCCTTTCTTTCAGAGCCATACAAACTAGAAAAAACATACTAACTAGATAGTCCAGTAGCTAATTTAATCAAGGACATATGATGGAAGCAGAGCCAGAGAAAGATGCTATATTGCTGGCTTTGAAGACAAAGAATGAAACCAAATACCCAAACAATGCAGACAATCTGTACCTGGAAAAGGAAAGAGAACAAATTCCCCACCAGGGCTTCCAGAAAGAATGCAGCCCTTCTTTTGGGTATGCTCCTAGAGCTGAAATTCCCAAGTCATATGGTAACCTATATTTAACCATTCAAGGAACTCTCAGACTGTTTTCCAAAGTAGGTGTGCCATTTTACACACTCACAGGCAGTATATGAAGGTTCTAAGTTCCTCCACATCTTCAACACTTGCTTTTTCATTATAGTCATCCAAGCCATAGCCTATGCCTATGTTTTCTTCTGAATTGTAGTTTTAGTTCTTTCATTTAAGTCTTTGAAGTACTATGAATTAGCTTTTCATATATGATGTGAGGTATTTCATTCTTTTGCATGTGGATATATAGTTGTCCTAGCATCATTTGTGGAAAAGACTATACTTTCACCCACTGAATTGTCTTGGTACCCTCATGAAAAAAATCAATTGACCATAAATGTAAGGGTTTGTTTCTGAAATCTGTATTCTATTTCTCTGATCTATATGTATATTCTGTCCACACTTTTGATTGCTATATTTCTGTAACTTTGAAATCCAAAAGTGTGAATCCTTCAACTTTGCACTTTTCAAGATTGTTTTGGCTATTCTGAGTCCCTTGCGTTTCCATACAATTTTTGGATCAGTTTGTTAATTTCTGCAAAGCAGCCTTCAGGGATTTAGATAGAAACTGTATTAAATCAGGAGTATTGCTTCTTAATGATCTTATGCTTTCCATAAATATGGGCTATCTTTCAACTTAATAGGTCTTCTTTAATTTCTTTTAATGATGTTTTATTGCTTTCAGTCTACAAGTTTTGCATTTTTTGGCTGGGTTTATTTCCAGATTTAAAAACTTTATCCATGTTATTACAAATAGAATTGTCTTTATTTAATTTTCAGATCATTCATTGCTAGCATAGAAATAAAATTCCTTTTTGTTTATTGATCTTGTACCCTGCAATCTTACTGAACTTGTTAGCCCTATTAGTTTCTTCTGGTGGATTCCTTAAGATTTTTTATATGCAAGATCATGTCATCTGCAACTAGAGAAAGTCTTACTTTCTCTACAGGAAAGGGCACCCATCAAGATCTTGACCATGCTGGCACCCAATCTCAGACTTCCCATCTCCAGAAATGTGAGAAATAAATGTTTGTTGTTTAAGCCACCAGTCTATGGTAATTTGTTATAGCAGTCCAAACTAATTAAGACGAATGCTGAGCAGAGGTGGCAAGAGTGGGTATCCTTGTCTTGTTCCTGATCTCAGGAGGAAAATATTCAGTCTTTCAGGATTAAGTGCAATGCTGGCTGTGAGTTTTTCATAGATGTCCATGGAGGTTAAGGGAGTTGCCCTTTATTCGTAATTTGTTGAATGTTTTATGAAAGGATTTTGTCCGATGCTTTTCCTGCATCTATTAAGATCATCAGGCTGTTTATGAATAAAGGCTTTGAGATTTTTTTAGTTTTCAATATAGTTACTTAGAGTTGAAAAAATTTTCCTGTAAGCATGATTTTGGCTGCATCCAAGAAGTTTTGGCATGTGTGTTTTTATTTTCATTCACTTCAAAGTATCTTAGAATTTCCCTTGTGATTTCTTCTTTAACCCACTGGTTTTTCAGGAAATGTTATTTAATTTCTACATATTTCTATCTTAAATTTCTTAAAATTTCCTTGGCCATTATTTCTTCACATATTTCTTCTGTTCCTTTCTCTCTCCCCTCTTCCTCTGGAACTCTCGTTATTTATATAGTGGCATGTTTGATATTCCATCAGTCTCTAAGACTGCCCATTTTTCTTCATTTTTTTCTTTTTTTCCTTAGACTGGATAATCTCAGTGGACCTTTAAGTTTGCTTTCTTTCTTCTGCCAGTTCATATTTGCCATTGTACCCTTGTAGTAATTTTTTCACTCCAGTTATACTTTTCACCTCCTGAATTTCTATGGATTCTTTTAAATAATCTTTTATTTCTGTATTGAAATTCTCCATTTCTTATATAATTTTCCTACTTTCATTTAACTCTTTATTTTTTTTGAGATGGAGTTCACTCTATTGCCCAGGCTGGTATGCAGTGGCACGATCTCGGCTCACTGCAACCGCCATCTTCCGGGTTCAAGCAATTCTCTTCCCTCAGCATCTCGAGTACCTGGGAATATGGGCACCCACCACCACGCCCAGCTATTTTTTTTTTTTTTAATTTTAGAGAGACAAGGTTTCACCATGTTGGCCTTGAACTCCTGACCTCAAGTGATCTGCCTGCCTTGGCCTCTCGAAGTATAGGGATTACAGGCGTGAGCCACAGTGTCTGGCCGCTTTAACTCTTTAGGCATAGTTTCCTAGTTCTTTGAATATATTTATAATGGCTTATTTAAAGTTGTTATTTAGTAACTCCAAAATCTAGGCTTTCTCAAGGACAGTTTCTACTAATTGTCTGTAATACAAGAGCATATCTTCACCCTTCATCCTTAATGGGAATGATGGCAAAAGCTATTTTCCATTGCCCATCAGTGTTGAGTACTTAAAAAATGTGCTGGAACTTTTCAGAGGGCACTAGAGACAGGATGGTGGCAGGAGCAGCAGCATTTAAGCCTCCTGAGGAAGAGCTTAGAGGCCTTTACTCCATCCTTCTAGAGGTGCTTCTTCCTCTTGTTATTAGAAATAATCTGGAACATCTAAGAGGTTGTTGTAGTCAAGACTCCACTAGAAAAACACAACCAGTAGGTGAACTTGTTTTATGAATCTGGTGCTCCTGTATTGGGGGGGCGGTACATACATATTTAGGATAGTTAGCTTTTGTTGCATTGATCCCTTTACCATTATGTAATGTCCTTCTTTGTCTTTTATTATTATTATTATTATTATTATTATTATTATACTTTAAGTTCTAGGGTACATGTGCATAACGTGCAGGTTTGTTACATATGTATACTTGTGCCATGTTGGTGTGCTGCACCCATCAACTCGTCAGCACCCATCAACTCATCATTTACATCAGGTATAACTCCCAATGCAATCCCTCCCCCCTCCCCCCTCCCCATGATAGGCCCCGGTGTGTGATGTTCCCTTTCCCGAGTCCAGGTGATCTCATTGTTCAGTTCCCACCTATGAGTGAGAACATGTGGTGCTTGGTTTTCTGTTCTTGTGATAGTTTGCTGAGAATGATGGTTTCCAGCTGCATCCATGTCCCTACAAAGGACACAAACTCATCCTTTTTTATGGCTGTATAGTATTCCATGGTGTATATGTGCCACATTTTCTTAATCCAGTCTGTCACTGATGGACATTTGGGTTGATTCCAAGTCTTTGCTATTGTGAATAGTGCCGCAATAAACATACGTATGCATGTGTCTTTATAGCCGCATGATTTATAATCCTTTGGTATATACCCAGTAATGGGATGGCTGGGTTATATGGTACCTTTAGCTCTAGATCCTTGAGGAATTGTCATACTGTTTTCCATAATGGTTGAACTAGTTTACAACAGTGTAAAAGTGTTCCTATTTCTCCACATCCTCTCCAGCACCTGTTGTTTCCTGACTTTTTAATGATTGCCATTCTAACTGGTGTGAGATGGTATCTCATTGTGGTTTTGATTTGCATTTCTCTGATGGCCAGTGATGATGAGCATTTTTTCATGTGTCTGTTGGCTGTATGAATGTCTTCTTTTGAGAAATGTCTGTTCATATCCTTTGCCCACTTTTTGATGGGGTTGTTCGTTTTTTTCTTGTAAATTTGTTTGAGTTCTTTGTAGGTTCTAGATATTAGCCTTTTGTCAGATGAGTAGATTGCAAAAATTTTCTCCCATTCTGTAGGTTGCCTGTTCACTGTGATGGTAGTTTCTTTTGCTGTGCAGAAGCTCTTCAGTTTAATTAGATCCCATTTGTCAATTTTGGCTTTTGTTGCCATTGCTTTTGGTGTTTTAGACATGAAGTCCTTGCCCATGCCTATGTCCTGAATGGTATTACCTAGGTTTTCTTCTAGGGTTTTTATGGTATTAGGTCTAACATTTAAGTCTGTAATCCATCTTGAATTAATTTTCATATAAGGAGTAAGGAAAGGATCCAGTTTCAGCTTTCTACTTATGGCTAGCCAATTTTCCCAGCACCATTTATTAAATAGGGAATCCTTTCCCCATTTCTTGTTTTTCTCAGGTTTGTCAAAGATCAGATGGCTGTAGATGTGTGGTATTATTTCTGAGGACTCTGTTCTGTTCCATTGGTCTATATCTCTGTTTTGGTACCAGTACCATGCTGTTTTGGTTTCTGTAGCCTTGTAGTATAGTTTGAAGTCAGGTAGTGTGATGCCTCCAGCTTTGTTCTTTTGACTTAGGATTGTCTTGGCAATGTGGGCTCTTTTTTGGTTCCATATGAACTTTAAAGCAGTTTTTTCCAATTCTGTGAAGAAAGTCATTGGTAGCTTGATGGGGATGGCATTGAATCTATAAATTACCTTGGGCAGTATGGCCATTTTCACGATATTGATTCTTCCTATCCATGAGCATGGTATGTTCTTCCATTTGTTTGTGTCCTCTTTTATTTCACTGAGCAGTGGTTTTTAGTTCTCCTTGAAGAGGTCCTTTACATCCCTTGTAAGATGGATTCCTAGGTATTTTATTCTCTTTGAAGCAATTGTGAATGGAAGTTCATTCATGATTTTGCTCTCTGTTTGTCTGTTACTGGTGTATAAGAATGCTTGTGATTTTTGCACATTAATTTTGTATCCTGAGCCTTTGCTGAAGTTTCTTATCAGCTTAAGGAGATTTTTGGGCTGAGACAATGGGGTTTTCTAAATATTACAATCATGTCATCTGCAAAGAGGGACAATTTGACTTCTTCTTTTCCTAACTGAATACCCTTGATTTCTTTCTCTTGCCTGATTGCCCTAGCCAGAACTTCCAACACTATGTTGAATAGGAGTGGTGAGAGAGGGCATCCCTGTCTTGTGCCAGTTTTCAAAAGGAATTTTTCCAGTTTTTGCCCATTCAGTATGATATTGGCTGTGGGTTTTTCATAAATAGCTATTATTATTTTGAGATATGTTCAATCAATACCGAATTTATTGAGCGTTTTTAGCATGAAGCACTGTTGAATTTCGTCAAAGGCCTTTTCTGCATCTATTGAGATAATCATGTGGTTTTTGTCATTGGTTCAGTTTATGTGATGGATTATGTTTATTGATTTGTGTATGTTGAACCAGCCTTGCATCCCAGGGATGAAGCCCACTTGATCATGGTGGATAAGCTTTTTGATGTGCTGCTGGATCCGGTTTGCCAGTATTTTATTGAGGATTTTTGCATCGATGTTTATCAGGGATATTGGTCTAAAATTCTCTTTTTTTGTTGTGTCTCTGCCAGGCTTTGGTATCAGGATGATGTTGGCCTCATAAAATGAGTTAGGGAGGATTCCCTCTTTTTCTATTGGAATAGTTTCAGAAGGAATGGTACCAGCTCCTCCTTGTACCTCTGGTAGAATTCAGCTGTGAATCTATCTGGTCCTGGACTTTGGTTGGTTGGTAGGCTATTAATTATTGCCTCAATTTCAGAGCCTGCTATTGGTCTATTCAGGGATTCAGTTTCTTCCTGGTTTAGTTTTGAGAGAGTGTAAGTGTCCAGAAAATTATCCATTTCTTCTAGATTCTCTAGTTTATTTGCGTAGAGGTGTTTATAGTATTCTCTGATGGTAGTTTGTATTTCTGTGGGGTCGCTGGTGATATCCCCTTTGTCATTTTTTATTGCGTCTACTTGATTCTTCTCTCTTTTCTTCTTTGTCTTGCTAGCGGTCTATCAATTTTGTTGATCTTTTCAAAAAACCAACTCCTGGATTCATTGATTTTTTGGAGGGTTTTTTGTGTCTCTATCTCCTTCAGTTCTGCTCTGATCTTAGTTATTTCTTGCCTTCTGCTAGCTTTTGAATGTGTTTGCTCTTGCTTCTCTAGTTCTTTTAATTGTGATGTTAGAGTGTCAATTTTAGATCTTTCCAGCTTTCTCTTGTGGGCATTTAGTGCTATAAATTTCCCTCTACACACTGCTTTAAATGTGTCCCAGAGATTCTGATATGTTGTATCTTTGTTCTCATTGGTTTCAAAGAACATCTTTATTTCTGCCTTCATTTCGTTATGTACCCAGTAGTCATTCAGGAGCAGGTTATTCAGTTTCCATGTAGTTGAGCGGTTTTGATTGAGTTTCTTAGTCCTGAGTTCTAGTTTGATTGCACTGTGGTCTGAGAGACAGTTTGTTATTATTTCTGTTCTTGTACATTTGCTGAGGAGTGCTTTACTTCCAATTATGTGGTCAATTTTGGAATAAGTTGATGTGGTGCTGAGAAGAATGTATATTCTGTTGATTTGGGGTGGAGAGTTCTGTAGATGTCTATTAGGTGTGCTTGCTGCAGAGATGAGTTCAATTCCTGGATATCCTTGTTAACTTTCTGTCTCGTTGATCTGTCTAATGTTGACAGTGGGGTGTTGAAGTCTCCCATTATTATTGTATGGGAGTCTAAGTCTCTTTGTAAGTCTCTAAGGACTTGCTTTACGAATCTGGGTGCTCCTGTATTGGGTGCATATATATTTAGGATCGTTAGCTCTTCCTGTTGAATTGATCCCTTTACCATTATGTAATGGCCTTCTTTGTGTCTTTTGATCTTTGATGGTTTAAAGTCAGTTTTAACAGAGACTAGTATTGCACCCCCTGCTTTTTTTTGTTCTCCATTTGCTTTGTAGATCTTCCTCCATCCCTTTATTTTGAGCCTATGTATGTCGCTGCATGTGAGATGGATCTCCTGAATACAGCAAACTGATGGGTCTTGACTCTTTATCCAGTTTGCCAGTCTGTGTCTTTTAGTTGGACCATTTAGTCCATTTACATTTAAGGTTAATATTGTTATGTGTGAACTTGATCCTGCCATTATGATATTAACTGGTTATTTTGCTCGTTAGTTGGTACAGTTTCTTCCTAGCCTCGATGGTCTTTACATTTTGGCATGTTTTTGCAATGGCTGGTACCGGTTGTTCCTTTCCATGTTTAGTGCTTCCTTCAGGGTCTCTTGTAAGGGAGGCCTGGTGGTGACAAAATCTCTAAACATTTGCTTATCTGTAAAGGATTTTATTTCTCCTTCACTTATGAAACTTAGTTTGGCTGGATATGAAATTCTGAGTTTAAAATTCTTTTATTTAAGAATGTTGAATATTGGCCCCCACTCTCTTCTGGCTTGTAGAGTTTCTGTCAAGAGATCTGCTGTTAGTCTGATAGGCTTCCCTTTGTGGGTAACCCGACCTTTCTCTCTGGCTGCCCTTAAGATTTTTTCCTTCATTTCAACTTTGGTGAATCTGGCAATTATGTGTCTTGGGGTTGCTCTTCTCAAGGAGTATCTTTGTGGTGTTCTCTGTATTCCCTGAATTTGAATGTTGGCCTGCCCTACTAGGTTGGGGAAGTTCTCCTGGATGATATCCTGAAGAGTGTTTTCCAACTTGGTTCCACTTTCCCCCTCACTTTCAGGCATCCCAATCAGACGTAGATTTGGTCTTTTTACATAATCCCATACTTCTTGCAGGCTTTGTTCATTTCTTTTTCTTCTTTTTTCTTTAGATTTCTTTTCTCGCTTCATTTCATTCATTTGATCCTCAATTGCTGATACTCTTCCTTCCAGTTGATTGAGTCAGTTACTGAAGCTTGTGCATTTGTCACGTATTTCTTGTGTCACGGTTTTCATTTCTGTCAGTTCGTTTATGGCCTTCTCTGCATTAATTATTCTAGTTATCAATTCTTCCACTCTTTTTTCAAGCTTTTTAGTTTCTTTGCACTGGGTACGTAATTCCTCCTTTAGCTCTGAGAAATTTGATGGACTGAAGCCTTCTTCTCTCATCTCGTCAAAGTCATTCTCCGTCCAGCTTTGATCCATTGCTGGTGATGAGCTACGTTCCTTTGGAGGGAGAGATGCACTCTTATTTTTTGAATTTCCAGCTTTTCTGCCCTGCTTTTTCCCATCTTTGTGGTTTTATCTGTCTCTGGTCTTTGATGATGGTGACATACTGATGGGGTTTTGGTGTGGGTGTCCTTCCTGTTTGTTAGTTTTCCTTCTAACAGTCAGGACCCTCAGCTGTAGGTCTGTTGGAGATTGCTTGAGGTCCACTCCAGACCCTATTTGCCTGGGTATCAGCAGCAGCGGCTGCAGAAGATAGAATATTGCTGAACAGCGAGTGTACCTGTCTGATTCTTGCTTTGGAAGCTTCCTCTCAGGGGTGTACTCCACCATGTGAGGTGTGGGGTGTTGGTCTGCCCCTAGTGGGGAATGTCTCCCAGTTAGGCTACTTAGGGGTCAGGGACCCACTTGAGCAGGCAGTCTGTCCATTCTCACATCTCAGCCTCCATGTTGGGAGATCCACTGCTCTCTTCAAAGCTGTCAGACAGAGTCGTTTGCGTCTGCAGAGGTTTCTGCTTTTTTTTGTTTGTTTGTTTGTTTTGTTGTTGTTTAGCTGTGCCCTGTCCCCAGAGGTGGAGTCTACAGAGACAGGCAGGCCTCATTGAGCTGCTGTGAGTTCCACCCAGTTCGAGCTTCCCAGCAGCTTTGTTAACCTACTTAAGCCTCAGCAATGGCGGGCGGCCCTCCCCCAGCCTGACTGCTGCCTTGCTGTTAGATCTCAGACTGCTGTGCTAGCAATGAGGGAGGCTCTGTGGGCATGGGACCCTCCCAGCCAGGTGTGGGATATAATCTCCTGGTGTGCCCGTTTGCTAAGACCCTTGGTAAAGTGCAGTATTGGGGTGGGAGTTACCCGATTTTCCAGGTGTTGTGTGTCTCAGTTCCCCTGGCTAGGAAAAGGGATTCCCTTCCCCCTTGTGCTTCCCAGGTGAGGCGATGCCTCGCCCTGCTTCAGCTCTTGCTGGTTGGGCTGCAGCAGCTGACCAGCACCGATTTTCCGGCATTCCCTAGTGAGATGAACCCAGTAGCTCAGTTGAAAATGCAGAAATCACCTGTCTTCTGTGTCGCTCGCGCTGGGAGCTGGAGACTGGAGCTGTTCCTATTCGGCCATCTTGCTCTTTGTCTTTTTTGATCTTTGTCGGTTTAAAGTCTGTTTTATAAGAAACAAGGATTGCAAGTCTCTTTTATAAGAGACTAGGATTGCAACCCCTGCTTTATTTTGCTTTCCGTTTTTTGGTAAATATTCCTCCATCCCTTTATTTTGAGCCTATGTGTGTCTTTGCACATGAGATGGGTCTCCTGAATATAGCACACCAATGGGTCTTGACTCTTTATCCAATTTGCTCCTTTAGCTCAGAGGAGTTTGTTATTACTCACCTTCGGAAGCCTACTTCTGTCAATTTGTCAATCTCATTCTCCATTCAGTTTTGTGCCCTTGCTGGAGAGGAGTTACAATCATTTGGAGAAGAGGCATTCTGGTTTTGGAATTTTCAGCATTTATGTGCTGGTTTTTCCTCACCTTCATGGATTTACCTACCTTTGATCTTTGAGGCTGATGACCTTTGGATGGGATTTTTGTGTGTGGGACTTTTGTTGATGCTGTTGCTTTCTGTTAGTTTTTCTTCTAAAAGTCAGGCCCCTCTTCTTCAAGTTGCATATTTTGCTGGAGGTCCACTCCAGACCCTGTTTACCTGGGTATCTCCAGTTGTGGCTACAGAACAGCAAAGATTGCTGCCTGCTCCTTCCTCTGGAAGCTTAGTCCCAAAGGGGCACTGGCCTGATGCCAGCCAGAGCTCTCCTGTATGAGGTGTCTGTTGACCACTGTTGGGAGGTCTTTCCCAGTCAGCAGGCATAGGGGTCAGGGACCCATTTAAGGAGGCAGTCTGTCCCTTAGCAGAGCTCGAGAGCTGTGCTGGGAGATCTGCTGCTCTCTTCAGAGCTGGCAGGCAGGAATGTTTAGGTCTGCTGAAAGTGTGCACATAGCTGTCCCTTCCCCAAGGTGCTCTGTCTCAGGGAGATGGGACTTTCCTCTGTAAGCCCCTGACTGGGGCTACTGCCTTTCTTTCAGAGATGCTCTGCCCAGTGAGGAGGAAGCT
The DNA here is from genome assembly GCF_047675955.1 of Chlorocebus sabaeus. Classification (NCBI taxonomy): domain Eukaryota; kingdom Metazoa; phylum Chordata; class Mammalia; order Primates; family Cercopithecidae; genus Chlorocebus; species Chlorocebus sabaeus. The sequence goes on from NC_132912.1 coordinate 22,537,070, forward strand.
AGACAGGCAGTCTGGCTGTAGCTGCTTTGCCATGCTGTGGTGAATTCTGCCCAGTCCAAACTGCCTTGCTTCCTTAGCGCTGTCAGGGGAAAGTTGCCTACTCAAGCCTCAGTAATGGTGGACACCCCTCCCTGCACCAAGCTCGACTGTCGCAGGCTGACTTCAGACTGCTGTGCTGGTGGTGAGAATTTCAAGCCAGTGGTTCTTAGCTTGCTGGGCTCCATGGCAATGGGACCCACTGAGTAAGACCACTTGGCTCCCTGTCTTCAGCCCCCTTTCCAGGGCAGCGAACGGTTCTGTCTCATGAGGGTTCCAAGCGCCACTGAGGTACGAAAAAAACCCTCCTGCAGCTAGCTTGGTGTCCACCCAAAGAGCTGCCCAGTTTTGTGCTTGAAGCTCAGGGTGTAGGCACATGAGGGAACCTCCTGATCTGCAGATTGCAAACACCATGGGAAAAGCATAGTATCTAGGCTGGGTAGCACAGTCCCTCACGGCTTTTTTTGGCTGGAGGAGGGAGTTCCCCCAGCTCCTTGCACTTCCTGGGTGAGGCGATGCCTCACCCTGCTTCTGTTCGCCCTCCGTGGGCTGCACCCATTGCCTCACCAGTCTCAATGAGATGAACTGGGTACCTCAGTTGGAAATGCAGAAATCATTGCCTTCTGCATTGGTCTTGCTAGGAGCTGCAGGTCGGAGCTGTTCCTATTTGGCCATCTTGCCAGATCCCACCAAGTTTTTAATATTCAATTTTGTTGGCACATCTTGAAATGTTTCTCAAACTTTGTTTTATATCACAGCTAAGGAAAAACGTGAAGGAACTATAGCTCAAGCCCATGGCTTTGCAGAAATTAGACTGTAATACTAAAATGAGGCTGTTTCAGGGGTCAGTAATCCTTTGCTGTAAAGGGCTGGATGGTAAATGTTTTGTGGGCCATGATGTCTGTCACTGTGGCTTGAAAGCAGCCATAGAAAACATTAAATCAATGGGTGTGGCTGTGCTTCAATAAAACCTTATTTACGACAAAAATCATGTTCTGGGTTAGATTTGGCCATATGAATATAATTTTCTAACTACTGCTCTAATCAATGAGAAGTTAACTTGTTCATATATTAGGAGAGACTATAGAAAAAGGGGGAGACAGAGTGGGAGGGAGACAGAGAGGGACGGGGGGGATGTAGCGAGACTCCATATCTACAAAAAAATTTTAAAAACTTAGCTGGGCATGGTGGCATGCTCCTGTAGTCCTAGCTACTCCAAAGGCTGAGGAGGGAGGATCACTTGAGCCCAGGAGTTCAAGGATGCAGGCCACGATGTTCAGGCCACTGCATCCAGCCTGGGCAACAGAGCGAATGCCCATCTCAAAACAAAACCAAAAAAACCCTTAGTCATCACTGGGAGAGCTTCACTACTTAAGACAGTGGTTTTCTAAATCTGGCCATTTGGAAGCACCCAGGAAGTCTATTCATGACAGATTTTCAAGTTCCATGTCCACAGACTGCCATTCAATAGGTCTACAAATATTTTATATTCCCCAGTGAGACTCCTTGATTTAAAAAATCAAGAGACAGTTGAAAACCCAAAAAACTGTTGGAGTAAGAGAAAGAATTAGGAAAATGGGATAATACAGATTAATCATCATTAGGGAAATGGTGAGGTCCCAGGTCCATAGCACATGTATTCAACTTCCACTCTTGAAAGCTGGGGCAGAGAGCTGAGTTCTAAGCTTGGCTTTGTCACTGACCACTGTCTGACCTTGAAGGAAGTCACTTAGCTTCTCTGGGCCAAGGTTTCCTCATCTGTAACATCTCTTCCAGCAACAAGTTCTACAAAACATTCTATAAAAACAAAGATCTATTGCAGTAGATTCTGGAAAATTGTAATCTTTTGTCCCCTCTCTTATGAAATTAAACAGTGTTTAAGAGTGAGAGACAATCACAGATTAGGGCATTTAATTGCCCTTTGGCAGGATTTTCACAGAACTGCAAAAGCAGAACTAGGACAAAATTCTGAAGGGCATTCAGTTGAGAAAAAGAGGTACTTTACTCCTCAGGAGTTTCTTTTATGAAATAATTTTCTTTTTCTTTTCCTTTTCTGAGACAGAGTCTTGCTCTGTTTCCTAGGCTGGAGTACAATGGCACAATCTCGGCTCACTGCAACCTCTGTCTCTCAGGTTCAAGCTATTCTCCTGCCTCAGCCTCCCGAATAGCTGGGATTACAGGTGCCTGCCACCGTGCCCAGCTAATTTTTGTATTTTTTAGTAGAGACAGGGTTTTGCCATGTTGGCCAGGCTGGTCTCAAACTCCTGACCTCATGTGATCCACCCACCTTGGCCTCCCAAAGTGCTGGGATTACAGGCGTGAGCCACCACACCCGGCCTATGAAATAATTTTCAGTGACCACTCTAGATTAAATTAACAACTGTAATTTTCCCGGGTCACTTCATTCATCTTCTGGGCTACTTTACTATGAGTGCCCCTTCAATTTGCTAACTGTTTATAAAGATACCAGCTCAGAATAATGAAAACATGGAGTGAAGGCAGGCTGGCCAGAGGCTCCGTGAGGCGATGCAGGTGACTCTATTAGATAGATAAGATAGAGAATTCCTATCTGTCTATCTATCATCTATCTATTTTTTTAGACAAGTTCGCCCAGGCTGGAGTGCAGTGGTGTGATCATAGCTCACTGCAGCCTCAAACTCCTAGGCTCAATTAGATCCTCCTGCCTCAGCCTCCTGAGTAGCTGGAACTACAGGTATGCACCACCACACTTGGCTAATTTTTTAAAGTTTTAATTCTTATTTTATTTTTTTTAGCAACAGGGTCTCTCTAGGTTGCCCAGGTTGGTCTCAAACTCCTGGCCTCAAGTGATTCCCCCGACAGGTGTGAGCCAGTGTGCCCACCCTAGCACAGGAATTCAAAAGACAAGGCAGAGTTTCTGCCCTTTAGGAAGAAGGACTTCTATGTTTTTAATATAGCAATCTAGATTAATTTTTATTTTTATGCTTTTAATATATCTATATTATAGGAAGGAATGGGGGACAGTTATTTTCAGAACTCAAGGAAAGATGTACATGTACAATAGTCACTACAATTGCTGACTCTGTGCTATTTAAAAATTCCAAGAAAGGTTGTGCACAGCGGTCCTGAGTCTATGTTCAGCCTCTCGGCCTGAGTACATTTGCACACTATATACATCACCATTTCACAACATATAGTTTGTAATCTCTTGCACTTAACTCTTAACCACTGTTTTTAAAAGTGTTGCACTCAGGATTAATGCTTCACACCAACTTTTGCCCTTCTATGAATTAGAAATAACCTTCTAGAACTATTGTGGATTCTAATCCGGAACTTAAATAACCAAAATGAAGGGAAAATCAATGTCCACATTCAAACAGTCCACAAAGAACATTGAATTAAAGCTCCCTGCTGACCAGTCAATTCTACAATAATGCCACATGTATGTTCCTAGAAATCACGGTTAGGCAAAGCTGCACAATGGAAATCACAGAACTTCTGGGAAAAATGAGACTAGGGCCACAACATCCCAAAATGTAAAGAGTCACACACTGAAAAGAGAAAGAAATCTAATAAAAACAGTAGCACAATTACAAAAATGCTAACTGGCCAGGAAATATATAAAATACTAAAATAGGGCAAGTTACCTTGAAAAGGATAGTAAGGCATACCTGTGGCTGTGGGCATCAGAAGGATGGTGGCTCTTGGGTTATTGTAAAGAGGAGACAGGTGATCTGATGTCAGGTGGAAATGTGTAACTCCAGATACGAATGAGTGTAACAAATCACGTGCAGTGAAGTGAGGTGCTGGAGATATCTGAAGTGTGGGTGTGTTGTGTTTCCCTACACAGCTCAGTTCAGTTCACCTCATGTTCCTTGCAGACCAAAGGGCACACAAGCAATGTGAAAAGTGCATTATGCTCAAATTATTCTCCAATACAGTGTTCCCCAATCTTTTTGGCGCGAGGGGCTGGTTTTGTGGAAGACAGTTTTTCCATGGACTGGCAGGGGGGCTGGGGGGATGGTTTTGGAAAGAAACTGTTCCACCTCAGGTCATCAGACATTAGTTAGATTCACATGAGGAGTGCTCAACCTAGATTCCTCGCATGTGCTGTTCACAATAGGGTTCAGCGCTCCTATGAGAATCTAATGCTGCTGCTAATCTGAAAGAGGTGGAACACAGGTGGTAATGCTGGCCAGCTTCACCTCCTGCTGTGCAGCCAGGTTTCTAACAGGCCGTGGACTGGTACCGGTCCATGGCCCGGGGATTGGCATCAGTTGCATTAGAAGAAAAATGAGCTATCAAAGCAAGTGCTATAGACAAACTATCTGTGTTCACCTGGCACCAAGTGGAATGCCGTAAGTCTCCTATCCATCAATGGTAGCCCAAGGAAGTTTCAAAAAAATGCTGACACACATAGAACTAAGGTGTATGAAACCTAAAAACAAAACATATGACTTTATAGGATATCATGGAAGAGATTCTTTTCCTCTACTTGTTCATCTTGCAGCAAAGTCAATTGTGTTGTGAAACTCTGTTATTACTGGCAATTCCCAAACGGAAGGCAAGGCTCTAGAAACTAGAAAGATACAATTCCATTTTTATTTCCTCAAGGATTAGCTAAAGACACTGTCAGGACCGAGTATTTAAAATGTGTTTGGAACAGACAGACACAATTGGGACAGAGGAACAAAGGATTCATCTTGTGAGTCATCAAAAGTGCTTTATTTGTAAAGCCCGGCTCATGACTGGAGTGTATTGTTAGCACTAGGAGATAACAGGGCAAACGTCCTCACTCTGTCCAAATAGTTTATCAACAGAAATAAATGACAGACTGTTATAGACAAAAATAAAAGCATTCTGTAAACTCCTAAAAGCATATACAGATTGGCCCCAAGGAAATAGTTACTCCAATAATGTATGTGTACCTTATCTTTACTTCAGGGTCTCACGGCTGTAGTCTCGGGTCAACCACAACAGGACTTCAGAACACAAAAACTCATCTGATGCCAGAATGAACGGTGCAGGGAAAAACCAAATCACAGTATGGATTACTTTAAATACATAAAATACGAATTTGTACACTATGTTACAGTGGTGTTAACATTGTCTGCTGAGGATAACAAATCTATGTAGAATCAGTAGACAGTACAGGGAGGGCATGACCGCTGGCTTCCAAAGACTGTGAACTAGATCCACATACACTGGGCACAGCTGCAATCGGGAGAGCCCTGAAGTAAAGTTCCTGGAAAAGGCAGTACGGCAGGGAGATCTGTTGAGTTGCAAGTAAGAATTAAAGGGTAGATTTTTTTTTTCTTTTCTGAAACTGCCCACAAAAATCGTATCATGTTTTAAACAAGGAGTTTCAAAGGCACGGCCGTAGCGCAGCATGTAAGTGGATAACCTACTCTAAGCAAGATTAATATTTAAGCTCAACGCCTTTTGGAAAATGCAGGAGAGTTGGTAGATACATGATTTAGGTTGGAAATTTATAACTTGATTAAAAACAGCACAGTTTAGGGCAATGAACTTACATAAACCAGACTGGGGTGAAATCTCTTTTTAAAAAAATCATTAGGTTGACAAATGTACATTTGGAGGAAAAAAAAAAACCTTTTCCTTTTATTGTGAAAGACTGTCTACCGTGTACTTTGAATAAAACACATAAAAACAGGACTGCAGGATACGTCTCAAAATATGACAAACATTATTTCACCTACACTGTTAAGTGACTTTACATGTAAACTTCAAAAATCACACGCTGTACATCAAATTTTAGATTCAAAAGATATCCCTGTTTTCCTAATAATGTAAACAGTAAAACTGAGAGTTTCAGTTAAAGGGATAATTCATAACAAAATCCCACTGTTGAAACAATGGTCAAACATAAACATCTTATAATTCAGATCTGCATTCGGTAACAGGAGAATTCAGAGTTTTGATGCTTGGCTGGTTTTCCCACAGGGGGAGATGTAGATACCATTGCCCCAAACTATGCACTTTTCAGGTAAGCTTTACTTTTATTTTGTAGCATTAATTCCTATATTGCAAAGTAAGGGTGTAACAATGAATGCTCCAGGCAAGAAAAGAGAAGTAAGCAGTTTTCCTGGACATATTGGCCGAGGTGAAAAATGTATAGAGAATCACTGGGGCATCAGCTGCTTATTGGAGGGGTGGGGGCTCTGAACCCCAGGGGGTCCTGACAAGGCTGGGGCCAGAACCCTGAACCAGTACACATGGAGGCGCCAGCATTCTTCCGTCCAGTGCTGGGGGCTCAGGTTACCAGTGTTAGGGAGTGTTTGCGTGTGGGGTAGAAGTGGAACATTCGCTGTAGGTTTTTTCCTTGGAATCATCATCATTATTATAATAATCATTATTATCTTCATTATTCTGAATACTGTCTCACATCTTTCAACTCAAAAAAAAAAACAAAACAAAACTGATCCACAGTTTGTCGCGTGATGCCAACACGGGTGCCTGACATGCACTTCCTTCTCCCCTCCCCAACATGTATGTTCACTCGTTCACTCATTCATTCGGCCATAGCTGGAATCAAAGGGTCTTTGTTGGGACACATTCTGACCGAAGTGGATCTGTTTTAATTTATGACTTTTAAAATGCGCACACACTCACACCCCCCCACACATATACACAAAGTCAGAAATAGCTAGAACGATGCTGGGAAAATCAGGTAGCTGTAAAGCGAGTAGCCCCCAAATCAGTCATCTTGGCCTGAAGATGTAAACAAGGAGGTTTGCTTCCTGCAAGACGAGCACTTCACTGAGTTTGGTTTTCATTTTTCTTACACCGAAGCCACCTCTGTCCATCCCATGTTCATGTCCGTCCGAGGCAGCGCAGGAGGTTACGTCAAGATGTGCCCAATAAAGTCCAAAAAGCGCTTTGAATACTGTTCTGGGTTCACGGTGGAGATCTCCGCGCCAGCCTGGGCAGTTTTTAAAAAAGGAAATACTGATATAATATTTGATTTCCCCAAATTATTACTCAATATCTACAGCTATTTCCAACGGCAGCTGAATATACAGCAAGTAAGTTTCAAACCCACGCAGTCTCTGCTCTGAAAAACATCACTCAAAATATCTTGGCGCTTGTGGTTGAACAATCAAGGTTCTTACCAATCTGTGTTTGCAAATGAGACAAAGGGCGACAGGAGCACCAGATGCTACCACACATACCGGGGCTGTTGCAACTCACAAAAAAATCAAATGGGCCACGTTTGGGATGCTACTATCAAACAGTGGAATTGTTCAGAAGCCACGGAAACGATACTTACATTATACTTTTCAGGAAGGCAGACGGGAGCCACCTTGAGAATGACAACATTTGGCAAAAGGGAAAACTTAATGACAATGACTTAAAGCCGCATTATTTCTCCAGGACCCCCTTGGTTTCGGACAGAGGCGTCCAACTCAGTGCTCAAACATGAGGGGCAACCGCAGCAGCCACAGGTTCCGGGACAGCCGCCCCCAGCCCATTCCCTGCACCATAACCAGGTGATGGCTTCCCTCTGCAGCAGCACACAGGGGTGCCACTGTTCCCCCTGCAGAGAGCGAGCAAGCCTGGCCCCCTGCAGAAGCCCAGTGGGGGATTTTTCCATTATGAGATGCAAGGTGCAGGCCAGCAACTCAAGGGAGCCACTGGCCAGTTTCCTCAGCTGCAAAGGGCAAGATCAGAGTTTTGCTAAGTGAGCAGGTGCTGTTTTCAGACACCCATGTTCACGGGGGAACTTGTAATATTTCCAGGCCTGGGCTGCATGGAGGAGCCCAGGCTCCAAGGCAGGGAATGGTCCCCAACAGCAGCTTAACACAGCGTTCCTTTGCTGAGAGTAATATTTTCTTCTTGCAAACTACCTGTGATTTTATGCCATGTGTCACACTATGGAGGCAAACTGGTGGCTTATAGGGGGATGAATGTGGAACCATATTGGCTAGGATACACTCCACCTTCTGAAGACCCTTCCCTCAGCTTCCTGAACTGGCCTCAGAATGAGGGAATGGGGGTAGTGCACCTGGTACAGACATTTGTTTAAAAAGGGTACTCAAAAGTTTCTGTTGGGTGGAAGCCACCAGGCACTCTTGCTTACTGACGTGCTCAGGGGCGGGGAGGTCCTGGTCTGTGCTCTGCATACAGCAGGAATACCATAGCTATTGACAAGGTGACTGAAATATTTCTTTGGCAAATAGAATATAGTGTTAGGCTGATTTCTATTTTAAAATAGAAAAGAAGAGGTTTCAAGTGAGTTTTTGGTTCTGGCGAATCTTGGTTAGCTCTACGCAGTCTGTGGGAAGCACCTCTCCTTCCAGGGCCAACAAACCAGGGCATACATTCATCTGTGTGGGGTGGGCTCTATGGCTTTCAGGACCTCTGCAAAACAAAGATGGCATCCTGCAATACAAGCATGAACTCGGCGAGCTGTAAAGTTCAGCCAGGCAGGAGGGGTCTGCAGGCAAGGCAAGGGGATGAGCGTGAACACAGAGCGGGGGGGCTGGTCCTCAGGAGGAATCCCATCCCTACCATTTCCTAGTATGAGGCCCTGGCAAGTTACTCCTGAAGCTGTCTTCCTCAGTTTCTCCAACTGACAAAAGCAAGTACACTAGTATCTCTTTCATAGGCTTCTCATGGGGGATTCAATAGCTTAACATATGGCTAGAGCAGTGAAAATTCCCATCAAGCACATTAAAGGTGAGTAATTAATATTATGCAACTTTGATCTTGCACTCAAAAGATTTCTGTAGTGGAAAAATACAACTCACTGTGAGAAAAATAGAATCCTGTACATTTTGGAAATGTCTTAAGCAGACAATCATGCTTCAGTTTTGAACATTCCATATTAAAACACTGCATTATATTCTTGCGCACTTTTGTCTCTGGAACATTTTTCAAACAAAAAATAATTTGTATGACATCCTAGTGATGCGCATGCCTGTCAGTGTCCCCCATGTGTAAAAAGAAGAGATGTTCATGTTTAAGTGACTCACTGCAAGCCACAGGGAGCTGTGGTAAGAGCAGGGGTGAGCAGTGCGCATTTGCGGGTTCTGCGTCTTATGCTCAGAACATCATGACTTGCCCCCAGGGAACAAGTGTCACTAAACGGCTTTGAATGGCTCAGCAGAAAGCAGCTCAGTGGCAGAAAGGAGTGATCCCTGAGTTACAGGCCACACAGAGGAGCCAGGAGAGGGAGACGAGGAAACAAAATGGAGATACTCACGCCATGTTTAACAGTTTTTGCAGCATGGGCAGCTTTCTTTTTTGCATCATAATGAGTAAGGATGTCAATAATTGCCATGAAGTACACCTCCTTCCTAGGCGAGTCTGCAGAGACAGGAGAGCAACGACTGTGGGACATGTGACACCACCAGGGCCAGCATCGCTGCTGAGGGAGGGAGAAGTGAGGCTGGAAGGAGGGGATTCAGCGGAAGGCGGATGGAAGGAGTCCACAGACAAACTCCATACCACTCCTGCATATCCTGACTAAACACACAGCTTGCCTCTCTAACCCAGTCCCCTCCAATTTAAAAACAATAACAGCTAAAAACATCATAGCAACAGTGGAGAGCCAACGGTGGAACTGAGTCTTTTCTTATTATTAATTTGCATTTTCTTTAATGATTGTGTATTGCTTTGGTGTGAAGAAATATGCTATTTAAAAATACCCTATAAAACAAGTAGAACTAATTATGTGCATTAATGCTTTTCTACCATTTGATGTACCGTTCATAATTCTCATTGGATACAGTATCAGAACTGGATAAAGGCATATATCTACTCCAGTGTCTCTTTTCTTTTTTTGAGAGAGTTTTGCTCTTGTTGCCCAGACTGGAGTGCAGTGGCATGATCTCGGCTCACAGCAACCTCCGCCTCCTGAGTTCAAGTGATTCTCCTGCCTCAGCCTCCCGAGTAGCTGGGATTACAGGCATGCACCACTATGTCCGCCTAATTTCGTATTTTTAGTAGAGACGGGGTTTCTCCATGTAGGTCAGGCTGGTCTCAAACTCCTGACCTCAGGTGATCTGCCTGCCGCGGCCTCCCAAAGTGCTGGGATTACAGGCGTGAGCCACTGCGCCCAGCTACAATGTCTGTTTTCTATCCATTTCCAAAAATATGAACAGTAAGAAAAGTACATTTGACTATCTAATTTTCTGTATTGAAGAAAACATTTTGGTGAGCAAAACAGAAACAGAACAAAACAGCACTCCCATCCTCAGCTTGATATGCCATTTGAGATTTAAAAAAAACTGATGAGCCACAGTTTTTATTACTCAAAAAACAAACTGTTTTTATCCTATCACAAAAATATTTTGGTTTTGTCATGGATAAGTTGCTAAGGTAGGATGTAATATTCAAATAACTGGTGCACCCAATCACCTGGATACGGTGGATTAAGATTTATCTGACTCTAGGGAAGAGGCCACAGGCCCTTCCATTGGGGAGGACGGCAGAGCCAGTCTAGGCGGCAAATCAGATTCCCACCCCACACACAGGGCCCAGCTTCACACACCCTTCACATCCCTGAGAGGGAGCGCGCTGGTGGTGATGACAAGAGGACAACCTAAGGGTCACAGAGGACCACATGTGTGTTCCTTAGATTCATGATGCTTTTGACTTAGATAAAATAGATAACTAAGCAAAAATGTATTAGTATTTTAAAGCATTTCTGGTGTTTGTGTATGGGTGCATATGAACGTGTTGTATGCCAGTGTGTATGTGCATATGTACAGGTGTGTTGTATATGTATAGTATAGTTTGTGGTTTTGCTGTATTCCCTCAACATCACAGAATTCAAAGGTCCAATTGCCTTATGTTTCAGCACTGAGATCATGGTTACCTTTAACATATTCTTGTCCTCAAATCCATTTCTTTGGAGTTTGGAGGATGAGTGCTGCCGGACAGCACCCTCATAACTGGGGTAGTGATTCCTGGTAGATGACAAGGCCAAAGTCAAACCACTTCACATGAAAAAGGGTCCACAGTAATCAAACTTACTTTCATGGCACTTAATTCCATAGACGTCGATGTTCGGATCGAACTCCCCGGGAGCCAGGGGTGGTGAGCTGTTCAGTGTATTCCCGGGGCTATCTGGGGGGGTCCCCACTGGGTGGGTGCCGTCGCTCTCACCCTCCTCCTCCCCGTCGTTCTCCTCACACTCCACTTCCTCCTGTTCGGCTCTCTCCACATCGTGAATTCCCACCAGCAGACTATAGTCCATGAGCTTCAGCTGGGCCAGAAACTGGGGACAGAGGTGACAGGGTCAGTCAGCCACACCTTAAACATAAAAGTCAACGTTTAAAAAAAGGAGACAAGCTCGGGTGACACCCGGAGGGAAGGCTGCGGGGTGGGGCAGCAGAGGCGCCCGGTGCCTCCTTTACGGATGTTCTTACACTCCGGGGCTGTTTCTCTATCTAAAGGGGAGCCTCACACTTCAGGCTGGCTCAGAGCTCAGGCCATTTTCCCTGGAATGCCACACTGGAGGCGGAGAGGCGTGGATCTATCACAGGGTGGCCGGGTTTCATCAGAGAGCAGGAAGCATGACCAGTGACAGATGCAGAGAGAGACTGGGAGGGAGAGCAAGTTCCTTCCAACGATTAAGACAGGCTAAGGGGGAAACCCAGGCACCTCCCAAGTAGCTTCCAGCGGAGTCTCTTGCGGTGGTTCGGGAAAGCACCTTGGAATTCAGCATGCTCTGCGGCTGCCGAAGCGATTGTTACGCTGTTGCAAATAAGTAAAAGCAAAGGCACTGTGTCCACCTCTGGTGAGCAATGCAGTCCTGTCCGGGTCAACAAGGTGCTTTGCACCAGGCCCCACACACCCAGGATTCCTGTCCTCCCTCTCCTCCTCCAGCCGCGGCTACAACATAATGTGGGGGCAAGGCGCAGCTCTGTGTGTTTGGCTACTCCTGTCTGCCCAGTTCTTTTTTGACTTTTCAGATCACGATTTCTTTTTGTTTCCCTTTTCTGATTTGAGACCTTCAGCACAACGTTCCAATACTGCCATAAAACGTGGACGGTTATGCTGAGTGAAAGCAGTGGCAGCCCGTCTGTGGGCTGGACCCAACTGGCTCCCCTGACCCTGTGGCTGGCTGGTTCTGCACAGGGTCCTGTTCCACTGTGACCTTGGGCTCGGGGTCCAAGAAGGTTCACGGTCCTGGCTCTGGAAGGACTCAGCGCCACCTCACTAGGGAATGCAGAGTGGCTGAGCAGCCTCTGGGCTACGCTGATAGAATTTAGGAAGCAAATGTCCTCACGCAAAGGGCAAGCAGAGAAAATCACAGGTTTTGAAGTTCTGGCTAAAAATGAAATCAATTTGTTGAGCCCCGCAGAGCCATTTCTCCTCAGCCTGCTGGGAAGGAGTTCTGTCTCGAAACTGAATGAGAAGCCCTGATTCCTTACAGATGAGGAGAGGACCCCTGGGCACAGGTCTGTCCCACTCTCCAGCTGGTTCCCAGTGCCTGCAATTCTCCATCAGCCAGCATCCCGCTCAGCCCCGCAAACTGGCCAGAGCTCCCACTTTGCAGCCTTCCCACCAGGAATCCGCCGGGGCCAGCTACATCTTCCCCATTTGTTCCGAGCTCAGAAAATAGAAATCACACAAATCTTACGCTCAAATATTTAAGCAAAGTGGGAGAAACCTGTTTGTTTAAAAAGAGAGGCAAACCCCTCGTGGAAGCAGCATGGGGCTCCTGCGTTCAGCTTTCTGGGTCCCAGAGAGGAGAGGAAGCCACCGCTCATCCCCCTGGCCTTTCCCCAAACTCCCCCATTACAGTTAACATGAGAACCAACTTTCCACTTGCACCTCCCTCTGCCAGATTCCTTTCCAGCATCCTCCTCTAGAATCTCGGCAGCTGCCAGGCTGTGGGGAGAAATCTGCAGTGGTGGACGGCTCACTTGAGTCCTCCACCAGCGCGGTGAAGCCAGCCAGGGAGCTGGGTCTCGGGTACAGCTCTGCTGTATATGGGCCTGTGGATGTGGAAGAGAACTGGGCATTCCAGGGTATAGAGACAGGTGACAAGATCCAAGGCAGGGGGCAGGCTCTCTGTGTGAGGCAGCAGCCAGATTCAGCAGCTGGACGGGAGTGCAAGGATTCAAATCCAAGGAGGGGTGAATTCAGGGCCCATTCTGAGCCCGCACTCTCTGCTCTGTATCAGCTACTTCTGGAGGCCACCTTAAAGCAGCTTTCCCCTCTCCTTTCGCAACCCTAGGAGGAAGGTAATGAGTTAAAATCAGCTGGCATCGGAGGAGGCCCTCCACACGTGACGCGGTGCTGTGGGTCTCTGGACGGTTAGGCGGTCAGCAGCAGCACGCCTGGCACCACTGTGATCCCCGTCCCCGTCAGAATGCCCTGTCGGCCTCGGGTTTCAGAAGCCTATTTGGAAAATACTGCAGTGTAAGTACCCAGTCTTCTCCAATGCTTGAGGGGTGTGTGTGGTGGGGAGGCACTCATGGTGGGCCCACTTCTCCCTGCCCTGTTGTTCCAAGGCCTCTGGGCTCCCGGAGGACTAGGCCAGGGTCTCCTTCACCACCTCCGCTGCCCCTCCCAAGCCTAGCATGGTGCCTGGCTCTGCTCCTTGGATCTACGGCTTCCCTGGCCTCCCTCCCTACACCTGGAAGCCTCTCTGGAGCCAGGCCAGACCTTGCTCAGCTTGAGCAGTGACAGGGAAGAGGCCCCCCTCCTGCCCATCCCTGCTCCCTCTGGGTGCTTGGAAGGTCCGTGTGAAGTGGTAAAGCCTGACTAGTGCCTCAACCTCCCCTCCAGTCCTCTGCAAAGGGCACAAGTTTTCAAAATGTGAACCTGATCACATCCTGTTCTGCTTAAGACATTTCCATAGTGCCACGTTTCTCACAGGGCACAAACAAAACTCACGTGGCCCAGGAGGCCTGGATAGCTTGGCCCCATCCACATCTGGAGCCCACTTGAGCCCTGCTCTGCCTGCTTCCTGGGCTTCTTCCCTGTGGGCAGGTACTTCCTCCTGTGCCTTCAGGCCTAGCGGCAGGGCACCACACAGAGCAGCACAGCCCCAGAGTCTGGGTGTTTAGGGCACCGTACACTCCCTCCCCAGTGGCACATGGCCTCGTTGCACATTCATTTTGCTGGAGTATTTGAAAACTTCTCTCTTTCCCAAGCAAGGCAGCCTCTCAAAAGGGGCTCTAAAGTTTTGGCATCACTGCATTCCCGACTCCCAGCAGGCAGAGGGCTCAGGAAAGTATTCGGCACTTGTTGGACAAGAGAATAGGATGCCTGCTACTTTATCCCTATCTGTCCCCCCAGCTCTCCCTAATTGTCCCCAACCTGCTTCCACCAGGAAATAACTACTAAAGCCAAATACAAACAACAAAGCAACAACAGAAAACCTTTCTGAGACAGCAAGAGGCAACATCTCTTGGAAGGAAGCGCAAGGCGACCATTTAATACGCTTCCCTTAACGGGAAGGTCTACGGGCTGACCTTCAAGTGTGTTTTAGTTACAGAAGTCGGGGTTGTCTGGGATTAATTTGCCAAAGGGCACGGAGGGAAGGGGACAACTGGGATTGGCCAGCCACATGAGCCTTCAGGGCTCAGCCTCCCCTGGCACCCCATCTGGGCTCCTCGCCACACTGGGCGGCCCAGAGTAATTTTCCTGGACCTCAGACCTGTGGTCAGACTGCTTATTCTCATCTTCCAGTGAGGAAGAAATAAAGGTGCAGTCAACTCCTAGCACAACCCAAAAACTATCAGTGATGAAAAATGTATCTCTAGGTAAGAAGCTCAGTGATGAAAACTGTATCTTTAGGTAAGAAGCTGTTCTGAGGCACCCAAGAAGACTGAGGAAATTGCAGTCGCAATGGGTATTGCACATGTTTTCTTTTTGTTTAAGAGATGGGATCTTGCTCTGTTGCCCAGGCTGGAGTACAGCGGTGTGATCACAGATCACTGTAGCCTTGAACTCCTGGGCTCAAGGGATCCTCCTGCCTCATCCTCCTGAGGAGCTGGATTACAGAGGTGCACCACCATGCCCAGCTAATTGTGTGTGTGTGTGTAGACAGGATCTTGCTATGTTGTCCAGGATGGTCTGAACACCTGGCCTCAAGTGATTCCCCTGCCTTGGCCTTCCAAAGTGCTGGGATTATTATTCATGTTCTCAAATCTCTGAGACTGAGGTGGAAATGGGAAAATCCAAGTATGGCACAGTGGTGAAAAGGACAGGTCATGCTGACAAGGGAGGCCCATTCAAGAAGCAAAGAGCAAGTCCGATTTGGCCTCTCGCTAGCTCCACGCTTGACGAGTTTGCCTCCTGGATCTTCAGTCATTCTGACTTTAAAATGGGACAATGCTGCTCACCTCACGGGTGGGGAAGAATTAAGATAATGAAGCTGAGAGAAAGAATATGGTGCCTTGCACAAAATAACGGGAGCTGTTATTTGTAACTGTCAATGTTGTTTTGATTATGGTAGAAGTTTTTTTAATAACAACATTTCAAATTTAAAGAGGTTTCAGTTTGTGGACCGGGGAAAAAGAACCATATAGAAAAGTCCGTTAATTCATGAGCTCTGATCTTCACATCTTAAATTTCTTTTTGAGATAGGGTCTGGCTCTGTCACCCAGGCTGGAGTGCAGTGGTGTGATCATGGCTCACTGAAGCCTCAAACTCTTGAACTCAAGGGATCCTCCTGCTTCAGCTTCCCTAGTAGCTAGGACCACAGGCATGAACCACCACGTCTGGCTAATTTTTACAACTGTTTGTAGAGATGGTGTCTCTACAAAAAGCCTGTTGCCCAGGCTGGTCTCAAACTCCTGGGCTTAATCGATCCTCCTGCCTCAGCTTCCCAAAGTGCTGGGATTACAGGCATGAGCGACCACACCTGGCCTCAAATTTTATTTTAAATCTGATCTGAGGTACAGTGAATGAAGTGTGGCAATAAATCCGAGATTTTTGTTAGAGAAAACTCCTGTGGGCTGGAAGCTTGCAGATGGAAAGAGAAGACAGAAAGGGAGTGTGGGCTTCACTGTGGGGTCAGCTTCCGGCCCACTGCAGGAACACAGAATATATTTGTTCTTTATTTTTTAAGAACATAAGATTTCAAAGTGTGAAGATTTTTCAGTCTTTAGGTCCCCTGCTTTTCTTCCTTTCCAGCTTCTCACAAACCACCTGCTAGACCTTAGATCTGCCTCCTTTTTCCCCCCAGAATATCCCTTCTCATCTAATTCCTTAATAATTGATTCCTTGCTGTGACAAATCTTTGAGCTAGAATCTTCCTCAAGATCTTTGCGAGTCTAAGATTATCCTTACAATGGTTTCCAGTTGATTTATTTATACTAACACACTGTGTTCTACCACATCACCATCTCCCAACATATCTGTGAAGTAGAATTAAAATGCCAGTCAACCCTGTTTAACAGTTGTATCTTACCACTTGTTAAAAATTATAATACTCCTCCTTTGGAACAATTATCAGAAAACAGAGCCTCCACTGTGCTCTCACAAGTATTTTTAACTTGTGTTTATGTCAAAGTAGTTAAGGACTGTGCCCTCTGAGGGTCTGACACCCCAGTCTGAATTTAGAAGCTTTGTGCCTTTGAGCAAATTACATACCGTCTCTGGGCTCAGCTTTCTCATTCATCAAACTAGGGTAGGGGCAGGAGCACTGTCAAGGGGCTGTTTTGAGAATGACAAGTGACACTGACTGCATGGGAAGGACTTGGGCTTGATGTGCTCCATAAATGGTGCCGCCCATCCCACTACTGCCACCACCCTATCCCCTCTTACCCATCTCCATGGATGGGGGGCTGTAAACCTCGGACAGCTGAAATGCCCTGTGATGGGGTGCTCCTGGATGCCACAGAGGAAGAGCAGTTTTGCATCATGTGAGTCAGTGAGAGGAGAGACCAGGGTTGATTCTTGAGGGCCGTGATCAGAGTTGACAAAACACAGGGCAGAAAGAAAAAGTGCTTGTCACTCCTTATACACCAATTTGTGTGTGTGTACGCATGCACGCAAAGACTCACCTGTGTTTAGTTACGTGCAAAGCTATGTGGATGCAAGTACCCAGCATGGCACAGGAATAGAACGGGCTTCAATGATAGAAAAACAGCAACTAGAATCTCATATGAAAATTAGTTTTCCTAAAATCTAGATTTTTTGAGCTGTAATACACTCAGATCCCCTACTTGAGGCATTAAGGAAAAACAGCAACAACAACAAAAAAACTGTAATGAAACTCCAACGGGTCAGTTAGCTAAATTAGAAAGCATGGAACTGAAGAAAAAAGGAAACTCAATTAAATTCTAGCCTCATTATCAAGATCATATGTCAAGCTACTTCACCATAATTACCTGCTTAAAAATTTAATGATGGTTCTGCATTAATTTCAAAACTAAAGGCACTTATCAGCTATTGAGAATATTTTTAAATGAAAGAATGTTTTATACCTGCCTCCATTTCAATGAAACAGCTAAGTGCTTGAGCCATGTATGGGATTAGGCTATGAGTCCTCTAATCAATGGTATTATTAGAGACAACAAAAGAGCTAAGAGGATCCTTCTGTAATTCAACTGTAAATTTAAACTGCTTGAGTTACATTATTTCTGGAGTCTAAATATCATAGTGATATACTGCCAACGGAAAAAAAAAATTTTTTTGATAGGTCACAGATAAGCCTAATGGCTACTTACTATAATCGCTAAAACAATATTCTTGTCAGTATCAAAGATTTGCTGATTAATCAATAAAAACCCAAGAGTATGTTTACTAAGGACACTTATCAGTTGGATCAAACAGATCCCAAAGCAAGGGGGAAATGCTTAACTAATACATTTTATTAATAACCACTGACAACTGAGGAAAACTATAAACATTCCTTAATGAAAGACTGGAGGAAAATGTTACAAGAGAAAACCAAACACTTGTATCTCTGTTTGAAGTAGATGCTTATAGGCTAAGCAGAGTGGCTCATGCCTGTAATCCCAGCACTTTGGGAGGCTGAGGTGAGAGGATTGCTTGAGGCCAGGAGTTCAAGACCAGCCTGTGCAACATAGCGAGACCCTGTTTCTACCAAAAAAAAAAATTCAAAAATTAGCCAGGCACTGTGGTGCACGTCTGGAGTCCCATGTTACTATGGCGGCTGAGGTGGGAGGGTTGCCTGAGCTGGGAGTTCAAGGCTGCAGTGAGCTATGCTCATGCCACTGCACTCTAGCCTGGCCAACACAGCAAGACCTTGTCTCTAAAAACAATGGCAACAAAAAAGTAGATGCTTACACCCTTTACAAATAACCAACATATAGGTTCTAACCCAAGTGTGTATACCATAAAGGTTAAAATAATGTAAAAAATTTTATTAAACTTATTTATGGTCTAAAAATAATAAGTATTAATAACTTAGTCTGAGTTTCTTATAATAAAAAGAAATTATACTGCTTCTGCCTTCATGGGAAATATAAATGTATGACAGTCATTCTCTTTGGCTTTAGTCATTTTCTTTCTTTTCTCTTTTTTTTTTGTTTAATGACACGAAAAAGACAATCTTCCCACAAAGCCTCTAAGTAGCAGCCCTGTACTGGTGTGCCGGGAAGTGTACATAAATGAATGAAAGTAACAGCTAAGAAAACCTTAGTTTAGTAGCTGACTAAATTCTAATTCCCACTGCATTGTTTTGTAACTCAAAGAAGTCCAAGAAAATCTTTTTCCCTGGATTTATTTATAAAAGACTTAAATGAGCAAATCCAATGGAAAAGCTGCAATGCCTTTATCATAAACTAAATGACAGGAAAAGGTACATTTTAAATGTTTAGAACAGTGTTTTAAAGCAAAACTCCATCATTATGGACTAAAGCCCCTTGGACACTGTTTTATGTCTCTCCACTGTCCCCTATGACCTACTGTCCGAAGCTGCCTCTGTGCTGAAGCTGCCTCTGTGCTAGTTCCACGATGTGTAAGGGGCCTCACTGGGGCCTCATGACATGGTTCGTGGTGACTGGTGGAGATAAGAAAACATTAAGTGATCCAGGCTATGTTTACCAGCACTGACATGTGTTTTAGAGGGGAAAGTGCCAAGACTCTAATAGTGACTGCACATTTGTTTTTGAGATGCTCTGCTGGTTGACACAGAGTCTAGTACTCCCCTGGCCCCTCCCAAACTGGCTGGTGTGGGCAGGTCAGTCTTCATGGGCCATTCCAATACAGAATACAGGGGCCTGGGGCCGGGGATTCCCAGCACATGACAGCAGGTGCTTGCTTGTGTTTGGTGCCTAAATGAGAGGGCTGCTAAACTGGCATGTGTTTGCTTTCAAGCAGATCATGTAACATGAGACACTTTCGTGTCTGACTTTAGAGTATACAGGTTTTTGCCTTGATTGCAGATTTAAATAGATGGTTTAAAAAGCTCCTAAAAACCAACAGGGCTGATATTTATACAATTAGTATGGCCTCTACACTGACTCTTCTTACCTCAACATCCTTTTTTAGTTTTTCCAGGAAGACCTTCTTGTTGTTGTCATCAATATAAATCTTTTGGCCTTCATTAATGAAATCATTATCTTTCAGAGTTGGCAGTTCTTTGGCCTAAAACAAATGAGAAAAAGAATGACAAAGAAGCTTGAATAAAACCTAAAAAAACCACATACACCTTCCAACCCTGGACATTGAAGTTTGCCCCGTTCACCACCACAGGGGTCTTACCCATACAGTAAAATAGGAGAAAGCTTGATTACCACCGGGGGGCGCCAGTGAGCTGCAACCTCTGGAGGCATTCCCGGGAGCAGTGGGGTGGGGGTCAGACAGACTCCATATTATAAGGCTTTTTGTAACACATTTCATGTTTTTCAGAGGAACGAACCTGACTGCTTTCTTAGATTCACTTTCTTACAAGAAGTCTTCTAAGTATAGAATTTGTATTCTTGGAATATTTTCCCAGGAACCCTCTTCTTACTGGTATAATCCAACTCCATCCCTCCTCCCACTTTTGGGTAGCCGTTGCTTGGCTCACATTACAAATAACATATCTTGTCTCAGAACAGCCCCATCCATAATCATATCTACTTTCTGCACCACGGAGAACATGTGGTCCGAGGTTAGCCATCTGCCCTTCCCAGCCTTCCTGTTCACCACTCCAAGAAGGAAATTCTCTTCTCATTTGGATAGTATCAAAGAAAAAAGGTCTTCTCTTAACATAAACAATTGAAGATGAGAGTTCTACCTTTTACAAATGAACAAAAGGGTGAGCTAACAAAGTGCACTTATACCAACCAACACAAAGCAATGGGCGACTATGAAAACATGGGTCATGAGCAGAAAACACTGTAGCTTGTATTGCAGCAAACAGAATATAGGCATATAGTTTCAAAACTGTGGATTATTCTATTTAACTTTGTACAGCCTGCATTCAGTACGAGCTCCAAATCTCCCACGCCTTTCAGCTAACCATAGCTTGCTTATTTCAGCAGAAAGAAATCCAGTGTCATGCACTGCCTTTCCCTGTATGTTGATGAATCTGGAAGGGTCCTCTTTTCCATAGGTGTGAACCAAATGAAAACAAAATAATCCAAGGAAACAACATGCTTTCCTTCCTGGCTCCGGCACTGTTCCTCCTCCCTTCTTATTCAGAGCAACGAAAGAACGCTCCCTGAGTCCATCTCCTGAAACTTTCACATGCTCGAACTGCTCACTTCCCCTCTTATTTATAAAGTATAGACATGCATGTAAACATAGTCACACCTATTTACACCCACACATATGTAAATAAACTATGCATTTCTAAATGAGTCACTTAGGCTACTAACTTTGAGAAAGTTTTAAACAGTTTTGCAACTTTGAATTAGATATAACCACAATCTTTATAAGCCAAATAGAATTATCCTTACAAAGCAGGTACAGCAAGGCCCAGAAATGTCAAGATTCGATTCAATAAGCAGTTACTGAGTGAGTCAAGTACAGAGACGCAAACATGAATAGGCCACAATTTCTGCTGTAAAGGAGTTTGTAATCTCGTATGCGAGAATGATATGAAAGCAAGTAGGTAGAAAATAAAGCAGGATGTGTACGTGAGATGTAAAGATAAATACTAACATTCCAGGGGAGGCTGATATAATTTCAAACACTTTTATGCTGAGTTATTGAGTCTTTTAAGACATGAAAACGCAATGCCATTCTTCACAAAATTTTACGATGCGCCTGCTAGACTAACCCCCTAAGTCTGTCATTAATAATTTTAAAATAAGGCAATACACACACCCCCTACTCCCACAAACCTTGAATGTGAAGACTGCGCAATATTAAATGTTTGAGTTCATCACACTGGATTACAAGGTTTCTCTCCTATTACAACTGTAAACATAATGAAGTTTCACCAAGAATGAAGTGCAAGGTTCTGAGGTTTAACAAAACTCAGAGGGCAATGAGAAGACAAACACTGCCCCAAATAGAAAATTGCAAGCACGTTAGAAAAAAGAGTTGAAGCCAGACCTACACACAAAAACAGGAGATGGAGAAGGATCGTAATTTTCCAAGCAGACACCTTGGGCATTTTTCTGTGTCATCATGTGTTGGCGATGGGAGGTGTGTGGGTGGGGGTGTTAAGGATTAACTGCCTCAATTCCACAACTCATTTTATATGTGTAAGAAAAGGGTAGAGGGTGTTTTTTCTGGTTTTGTATAAATGTGAGAAATCTGAAGGCAGAGATGACAGACCCCAGACAAGGCAGTAAATTACACGCTGGATGTGTGTGTGTAACACAAGTCACATTAATGAAGATGAATGCCACTTCAGGTTCACCCCAGCAGAATTACCTCATGTGACAGGGAAAGTATAATCCTGCCTCATAAAACTCTGGACACCCTGTACTCTGTGACTAAGCTGACTTGTGAATTTCACAGGCACTAGGGACATATTTAGATTGGATCAAGTTCAAAAAAGGGCACCCAGATTGGCTAAAAGACTTAAGGGCTTATTGAAAGGATCAAGAGGCAAAGGCGGGTCCCGGCAGGGCAGCTGCCAGCATGGAATCTAACACTGGTCAACAGATATCAACCTTCCAAATGCTTGCTGCCAGACAGAGTGCTCAGGGGCATGAAGGTTTTGGGGTCATGAATCCTGAGGTTGCAATCCTGGTTCCACCCCTTGCTTGCCAGGGGCCAGGGGCCAGGTTCCCAGACCTCTCCAGCCTGTTTCCATAGATGCAGAAGGGGGAAAACACCACCACTACCACTTGTAGCAGCCTTAGGTACCCTGCTTAGCGCTTCGTGTGTGTCATTTTATTCACATCTGTCATCTACCTTTAGTCTTTGCAACAACCTTAACCATTATTCTTATTCACGTTTTACATTCAAGGAAACTGAGACTATGCAATTTAACTAAGGTCTCCCAATTTGTGGAGTGATGAGCTGAGATGGGAACTTCAGCCATTCTGCTGAGGTAGAGTTGTGCTGGGAACTCAACCAGAAACCATGTGACAGATTCAAATAGTGAGTGGTGCTTGTAATCACCGTCACCACCCCCATCATCATCACTGTGGGCATGTAACAAAGTGCACAGATTTAAAATGGCTATTACAGGGTGAAAGGCTTTTTTTTTTTTTTTTTTTAAAAACAAAAGTTTAACTTTTTATTAAGAACAAGATAGGCTAGGCATGGCAGCTCGCACCTGCAATCTCAGCATGCTGGGAGTCTGAGACAGGAGGTTCACTGGAGTCCAGAAGTTCAAGATCAGTCTGGCTAACATAGTGAGACTCCATCTCTACAAAAAAGTAATGAAACATATGAGACAGGCATGGTGGCGTGTGCCTGTCATCCCAGCTACTTGGGAGGCTGAGATAGGAGAATCGCCTGAGTCTGGGAGGTCAAGGTTGCAGAGAGCCATGATTGCGCCACTGCACTCCGGCCTGGGTGACATAGGAAGACCCTATCTCAAAAACAAAAACAAACAACAACTACAAAAAGATAACAAAGGTTAAGTCACCTGACAATGATTCACTCTCAAGAAAATCTTATTGCTTAGCTTTTTAAATTTCAATATATCCCTCTGATAATGAGCAGTGTTCATATTAGAAACATCTTTTTTTTAAATGTGGAAAACTATTATACTATGATTTAATGAACTTAATAAACTCTTGGTGTAAAACTGCCTACAAAGATGACGTCTGCAGAGCAGCAGAAAATTAACTGTGGGCAGCGACAGCTTAATGTAGCAACAGATTCTACCATTTGCTTTTAAACACTGGATTATTTGCACTTCGAGTTTTCCAAGCTTGTAGTCACTGGGTCTGGTTCTTTAATGAGTGTCTTTGATATCTTCTCTAGTTCAGTGCAGAAACAGCCAGAGGGTGGAGGAAACCCCCAGGGCTAACTAAAGACAGCTCAGAAATGCTTCTTAGCTGTGGACTCTCCCAGGCCGGCTTCCAGCCAGCGGTCAGCAACCTTTCTGAAGTGGCGGCAGGCCGAGTCTTTATTTGTTCTGAATTCAGCCCTGGCCAGTTTTGTGGAGATCAGAGCCTCTAAGTAAGGCGGGGCGATTGCTGTACGACTCTCTGTACTTGCTGGGAGGGGTCGAGGGTATGGGAGGGAACTACTCTTCCCCACCCCATCCTCCTCCGTGTGTCCAGTCTTGAGCTGGGACTCCTGCCCGAGTGGGGGGCCCCAGAGCTGCCCCAAGGCCCTGGCCAGCTGAGACCCCGTGAGTCAATACCGGCCAGTGCAGAGCCAGGCTAGCACAGGCAGGACTGTTTTCTCTCTTGCATGAGGTAATCTGCTGTGGTGGGTTGGATTCCAACTGGCATTCATCTCCGCTAATGTGATGTGTAAATGCACAAACACAGCCACAGGCATCAGCAGAGGGACACTGTTCCCCTGCAGCCTGGCTGTCCTGCTTCCCGTTCGGATAAAATGAGCCCTTCGCTGTCATGTGGGGTGATGCCTGAGCCCAGGTCGATTCGGCATGGCTCAGGTTTCCATGTAGGAGAAAGAATGAAGCCCGTGGTTATGAGAACACACTGGATCCAGGCTGCCTGGGTTGTAGCTCTGCAACTCCAATTATTAGCTATGTGACTCTGGCAAGTTACCTAACCTCTCTGTGGTTTGGTTTTCCATCTTTAAAGGGGGATCTGCAAACATAGGGTTGTGAGGATTGCATGAGTTCACACATGTAAAAAGGCCAGAATGGTGCCTGCCACAGTGCGTTATACACACACGTTGTTACATGCTAGTCATGTTCTCAAGTATGGCTTATGGATCTAGAAAAAGCTCATCGCTGATCAATCCAGAGCAAGATTTTTCTTTTAAAAACTATATTGCCATATTTAACATTTTAATACTAGCTGTGATGTTCTGGGCCAGTTGCTTTATCTGCCCAAACTTCAGTTTCCTTAATTATATAACGGGAAATTAATAATACTGCACCTACGTAATAGGGTTAGTGTGTAAATCAAATGACACATAGCACATAGTGCCTGGCAATAATAACTTGCTATGTTTGTTTCTTCTTTCCCAACTTTCTAATAAAATAGGGTCTTTAAACTTAGGGTATCTTCTAGTTGATACCCGGATGATAAAAAAAAAAAAAAACAATTTATGATGTCAGTAATCTAAACCTGGGGTGTCCAATCTTTTGGCTTCCCTGGGCCACACTGGAAGAATCGTCTTGGGCCACACATAAAATCAATGAACACTAATGAGAGCTGATGAGCCTAAAAAAAAAAAAAAATCACAAAAAATCTCATGTTTTAAGGAAGTTTACGGATTTGTATTGGGCCGCATTCAAAGCCGTCCTGGTCCCACGCAGCCCGTGAGCTGCAGGTTGGATAAGCTTGATTTAAACGATATTTAAAATTTCCTTGGTTTTTAGGTTTTATCTGCTAGTTACAAACATGTCACATGAATTATCTACATACTGCCTTCAAATTTGGAGGACACTTTCGTTACTGCGCACTGCAGACAAACATACCATACATGAGTGCAAGGTTAGTATTTCATTTCACTACACAGGACACACGGGGAACACACAGGGTACATGAGACAGGATGCATCAAAGGTGACACGGCCCGAGGCTGACCTCCCTGCCTTGGTGGCTCTAGTTCCCTACTCTGCTTTGCAAACCTCAATTGTGAATTCTCCTGGCTAGAAAAACCTCTGTGATCACCTGCAAACGCTCTTCCTAGTAAGAAACCTCACTGAAAAGACCTTTTTAAAAACTGAAACCCAAATGAGAGTAAAATGATCCTATCTTACAATAAAAATTGAACTGGTTAAATTCCTGAAGTAATAATCTGCAATTGATGATATTTATTCAATATATGAAATAAGATGTAATGATTTTACATATCTGGCCAAAGACAGCAATTTGCTGACTTTTGTCTTACCTTAATTTTCCATGGGTTAGTTTTTCTCAGTGAGCACATTATAATAGTGGGTAATTTAGTGCATGCTCTTTTGCTGACCTAAAGCAAAAATCCACAAGCTGAAATCTTAGTAGCCAGAAAATAAAACCAAAATACTAGGGAACAGTGAACTCACTCCTAGGGAGCAGTGAACTCACTGGGAACATTTAGCTTGCTATGAGTTGTAAAAAGAAAATTTATTATAAACATTTGTGTATATATAATACATTTATTATAGACATTTCTCCCTCATTTTGAAGTTTTTGGCTTTTAAAGCACAGCATCACAGGCCTCAGCAAGTCTACTGTAAGTCAACAGTAAGAAACACACTGTGTGATAAATACAGGTCATGGTCAAAAATAGTTTGTGTGTCATTAAGACACAACATGAAGGTGAGAAGTGAGATGCACATTCGGCTGAGTCACAGCCTGAACATAACCAACACATGCGTGAGGCTTTCAGTGTATGAAACAGAATTACTTGTTCCCTAGGGTTCAATAAAAGATATAAATGATCTCTAAGGACAGATTTGGCCAGGGGGTTGGGATTAAGAAAGGGAAAACGTATTAGGACAGTTACCAATTTTAGAGCCCTCATTTTTAGAATTTCTAAATACAGGCCGCCTTTTACCAGAGACCTGTGGTATAGAAATTATAGAATTCCATGAGAGCAAAGGAGATGCAGCACTGTTTACTTCCCAGAACTGCTAAAAAGGAGCTAAAAAGCAACACCTAAAAAATTCCTGCTTAATATTACTTATTTACTACTTCTATGCTTAAAAATTCCAAATGACTAAGAACCTTTGCAGAATCTCCAAAACCAAAACAATGTGTTTACCAAAAGGATTTAAATGCTTGTTTCAAGTGGGAATTAACTCATTTGTGTATGTATATATGTGCTTATTTCATTAGGTTCCGTGATTTGATGTATAAATGCTGTCATTCATATGGAGTTTAGCAATATTGGGTATTTTAAGGTTTAATAAAGCCAGAAGTTATATGAAATTTTATTTTAGTGAGATTTTAAAAAAACTATCTTTTAGATGACAAAAATTTTTAAAAATCACAGATTTCAAACTACAGTTTGAGTTCTGTTTAGTTATGTTTCAAACTAAAGTATCATTGGATTTTGAATGATCATTCTAAACTTTAATTATACAAGAAGAGAGAACTGTATGGGGTAAATGGCCATTAATACCTGGAAATAGAAAATACATGAACCTAAAATGCACAGAGCAAGAATCTTTATAATATAGAGCCAAATTTTCATTTCAGTCTGGATGGAAACCTTACTGGGAAGAAGAAATGCAGCCAGTCACACTTGAGTGTCTAATGCAAACAGGATTTTGGCACTAGGTTTTCATGCAAGGGATAATACATATCATAGTACTGCGTGATTAAAGGACTTGTATTTCAGAATGAAATGAATTTTTTGTTCGATATGCTCATTTGGCAACCTATTTATTTATTTTTTAAGTCTAATTGTAAGCCTCAATGTCAAAGACTGCTGCCGGGTGTCCTTTTGATGCGCTGTTCCTGTGACACTCAGAGCTGAATGCTCAACACAAAAAATATGTAGTAATTATTGTTTTATATTAGAACTGCTTGTGTTCCTGATTTACTTGTTATTCCAAGCTCACCCAAACGAAAATAAACTTGCAAAAAATAAAACCTCTTTCGCTGTGCTTGCAAAAATCTTCATAAAAATCAGAATCTGTGGAACTGAAAACATAATTCACAAGTATTTCTATAAGGGAAGGAATTTTAGGTAATCCTTATGTTAGAGCTAGGATAAAAATAATTTGATGGAATAACATCATATGTGGTATCAATTTTGGGGTAATAAGAGATGCTAGGGATTTATAATAAAATCAGTTCTGCTTCTTGGAACATCTAAGCCACAAATTTGATACATGAAAAGGCAAATTAGTGGATAAGGAGAAAGTTCATACAGAAGTAGCAAAGAAAAAGGGTGGTTTTGCACAAATAGTACATATACCAACCTTTAACTACATAAGCAGAATGTCTATACAAGTTCATGGTTTGAGAAATGATCTAAGAGGTCATTAATAACTTCTAATTTTCACAGTGAAAACAGTGAGAATGTGCACATCTGTGACTAGTATCCAGATGTGAACGTTTTATAATTTTTATTTTGAATCTGTTTATGTATGAATGTGGAAAGAAAATATACCTCAACATACTTGTGAAACAGTGCTGTAAGCAAGCCGCGCAAAACTGGAGAAGCGCTATTGTAATTTTGTAAGTTACAACTGTTAGGGCTGGCAAAACCCAGCTGCTGGCAATTTTCTCTCAGGCTAATATGTAAAAGGTGAAATTTATTCCTTTTTTAATACTGTCATATTTTATGACCACAACTCTATGTGGTGATGTCAAAGGTGACGGTTTGGTCTTCCTCTGCAAACTGGGATATGACAGCTGAACTGCATACAAGACCTACCAAATAGGACCTACAGGATGGGTTTGTTCCAGTTTTAACAGAAGATTCTGGTGTGCAGATGTCTATGGTGATAATCTAAGAAATGTCAAAGGCTGAACACTCAAGGAGTTTGCTGACTCCTCTAGATTTCTGGTTTAATTCTAATATATTAAACTAACACATTAAAGATCACTATTTAATTAAGAATTATACATCTGTAGCAGCCTGGCTTAAATTCAGACCACATACTAAATTTTAGAAGTCTTCTCTCCACCCCAACTTTTTCTAGAACCAACTAAGAGTTGTTAGCTTAAAAACATTCCCATATCTAACAGCAGTGCTCCATGTGTGCTTGGGATACTCTGAGTTGATTTCATTCCAGTGACATAAAAATTAATCTGAGGCAAATGAGAGCTGATACAGCACCATAAGCTATAAGTCATAAAGCCCTGAGGACTTTAATGCTGTCATCTGAGTGAAAATCTGGAAAGTGTTCACAAGAGTCACTGCATGTGATCCTCTTTTTGTCACATGCCATGCTTACCAGTTAAGAAAAATTCTAAATGAAGCTTTAAAACTTCATTCCCAGAACACCCCTCATGGTTTACATAGGGGGTTCTTATCTATATCTGCTGAACAGAACATTTTTTTCCCTATCAATCATAGCAATCACCTTAATCTACATATATCTGGAACAGAGAAGATGTTAGTCATGGTCAGGCCAGGACTTCTCCAAGTGGGGCCAACTGCTGAACCACATCTCTGGAGGAAGATCCAGGAAAGCTTCATTTGAAACAAGAGATTCTCACCAACACTAAAGCATGAGGACCAATGACGCAGGCAAATCCTTTAATTTTACAAATGAGGACAAAGTCAGATGACCTATACTCAAACCCCATTAATGCAGCCCTGTGCCCCCAGGGCTGGGACTCAGCTCCCCTAACCCTCTGTTTGGAGTCCTTCACCCAAATCTCCCTTTTATAAACTGTCTCTGGTCCAGAAGGTAGATGTTAGTGGTGCTGCCTTTAAGGTCTGAGAAAGAAGCCCTGCTTCTGCCCTAATGGGAAACTTTCCCCTGCACTTTGGGTAGTAGGATTGGTGTCCATAACAAACACTGGCTGGCAAAGGGGAATGATTCCCTTCCATCTCGGAAGAAAAGGAATTTTACAGAAGGCGGTTAAAGCATTAGCTGAATTGAGGGCCTAAAAAGCTTGACAACCCCCCTTTAACCGATGATCCGCCCACAGTGGAAAAGGAGGCACTTCTTAGCTGAGCGGCAAATAAAGATTTCCAGAAGGATACACTGCTGTGCTTTTGTGCCACGTTTGGGGAGCCCGCCACCCTGGCCACCTCGCTTCAACGGCAGCCCAGAGGACCAGATAGAGGTAGTAATTAATTATAATTTGTTACCATTTAAAGACCACAAAAGAAATGCTGAACACTGGTTTCGAAAAGCATTTTTAGATGTAAGGGTATTAATGATTAATCCTCTCGAACCCTCAGTTGGTAATAGGTAAAATGTCGGAGACGGTGACAGTCACTTAATTGCTGGTGCAATTCACAGTGCCTGAGAATCGACAAGGCGGCTTTTTGTAGCCCATTATCAAAGTGTCAACAA
Organism: Chlorocebus sabaeus; assembly: GCF_047675955.1. Lineage (NCBI taxonomy): Eukaryota > Metazoa > Chordata > Mammalia > Primates > Cercopithecidae > Chlorocebus > Chlorocebus sabaeus. The sequence continues at coordinate 22,566,491 of NC_132912.1, forward strand.
TGATTATTGCCAATATAGTTACACAAATGCCAATTGCAGGGCAGCTGTTTTCTTTCAAATGGGATTCAGGAAGAAGGCTGTATGTTAAAAGGAATCTTCTTATTGTGACCCTACGGCTCCATTACACACGCTTTACTTTACCTAATAAAATCAGACATGACTTTTGAGAAGAACTGTGCAGGATGATGAACAAAATGCATATTTGTGTAAATCCCCAGGACTCTCTCTCTCAAGAACATGGGCTTTTTAAAGAGTCAGGTCAAACCCCCCAGAAATCAAGTGAGTCCAGTTATGTTTTCTTTTACTTCCCTAGGTCCCCTGCTGAGTCGCTTGCTAGCAGGCAGCATGCTAAGACTGTCATTTGTAAAAAGCAGCCTGCTCAGCTATAATTACTAATTTGATGTCACACTGGAATTGCAGCGCAGCTGTGAAAAGATCGACCACCAGGGAGGTTCGCATTTCTCTGTCTCATTTAGAGGAGGCGAAACTGCTGGAGCCATGAATGGGAGATGCCCTTCCATTAAAAAGGAAAGAATTAAAGAATAAAACAAGTCATAGCAGCTGTCAGAATTTGACAATGGTTATTTTTTTTTAAAGCACTGTTCTGCTCTTAAAAAAAAAACCTCAAGACATCTGTACATGCATGTTCTGAGACTTGTTGCCATGAAAGTGATTCCATTGTTAGAATATAACTTATTTCCTTCAGTTCCATCTTCATGATTATGCTAATACAAATCACACTAATTACATGTCAAGCTAAAATCTAAGGGATGGGACTTGTCTGCACCTATATCGCTAAATATTTGAAATGACAGTTTCAAAACTTGTCATCAACAAGTTACAAGTATGGAAAATTAAAACAGTTATAATGACTCATATGAAAGAAAACCTGGGAAGAATAAGAATTGAGATTACTAATTAAGCTATGTCACCAGAGATTCTCTATGCAGATTTTTTTTTGAGACAGGGTCTTGCTGTCACTCAGGCGGGAATGCAGTGGTGTGAACACGGCTCACTGCAGCCGTGATCGACATCCTGCGTTCGAGCAATCCTCCCACGTAGCTGGGGCCACAAGTGTGCACCACCATATCCAGCTAATTTTTGTATTGTTTGTAGAGTTGGGGGTCTCGCTATGTTTCCCAGGGTGGTCTTGAACTCCTGAGCTCAGGCTATCCTCTAGCCTCAGTCTCGCAAAGTGTTGGGATTACAGGTGTGAGCCAGCAGGTCCAGTCCTCTAGAAAGATTGTTCTTTGTACCATAACGGTCATTTAGAAAGGAATATAGTTATATATAATAGCAATGAAAATAATATTCTTGCAAATAATTTCATTTACAAAAGGCTAAAATGTAGAAAATAAGTATTTTTAGCCTTCCCCAAATATTTCAAACCAGAGGAACCAGTAGATTGTTTTGATAGCATTTTTTCCCCCAATGTCTGATCATAAAAAGGAGTATTTATGATTTGTGAACACAATGAATGGTATGCTTTTTGGAAGAGTCAAAAATCCTAACTGATCATGGAAAGAAAACCCAGAAGTTGGCAGAAAAGGGAAGCAAAGACTTTTTTTAAAAGTTAAAAATGTTTTTAAGAGTTTGGCTCTATTAATACATTTTATTTGATCTATTTCAGTTTAATAAACGTTTCTAGATTATACAAAACACTGCCGTATCAGAGAGAGGCATGATCTCTACCAAGTCACGAATGACGACTTTCCCCTGGGCTCGTTCTAGACACGCTTCTCTTTTCCACACGCTGCTCCTGGGTGACCTCACCCACTTCCCTGTCTCTGCTGACCATCCTTCCAGGGAGGATTCCCAAGCCCTTTGTTTTCAGCTGAGACCCCCTGTGCAGCCTCTTGTGCCTAGTGGATCTCTCTGTTCTGACACCACCCTGACATTTCAAATGCCTCCTCCCTCTCTTGTCTGGGGGATGTATCCCCAGGGAAATCACTGGGGACGTGGTCGGTGAGGGTGGGTGGGAGCCAGATTTCAGCAGGTGATGAAGTGAGGAGAAGAAAAGGAAATGGTGGATGTTTCTTTGGCCATTTGCCCTTTTACTGTGTGTGAATGAAGGTACATTTTGATCTCTACCCTGCTGTCAAGGCAGGTACACTCTCCATCATCTACCAATGACATTCCACATCTTCAAGCTATTTCCTCTCTCCCTTCCCAAGTGAGCATTTCTAATACAGAAAGGTGGGTGGGGTGGCTTTATGCAGCCTCTGTCTTCCGGAATAAGAGTTATTATACACCTCAACCCCAAAAAGAAGGCTAGGGCATTGATTCTTCCTCAGGGCAACTGTGCAGACAATTCTAATGTTTGCACAGTGTAAGACACAGTGATAAAGACTGCATTGTATGTACAGGTTTTACAAATATATACATCTGAAAGTATGAGCACAAATGCTCAAGCTCTTCAAATAGAGGAAATACAAATTGTTTTGCTAACATAGTATGAAACCAAATAATTTACTTTACTACTTTAGAAAAAAAATCAAGTTTTAGAATCAACTGTTTCAGCGCCATATTTAACTCTGAAACAATGTTTTTGTCAACGCAGTAACTTTTTCCTCATTTTCACAATTAATGGGATTAACATGACTTTTTGATATGCCGTTAGAGGAAAGGAGAGACATGAACTCCTAAACATTTACAAGGCGGTGTGGCATAGTGGTTAGAAATACGTGCTCTGGTGCCGGTGACCCCAAGCTCAAACCCTGGCACTGTCACTTCCTAACTGTAGGACCCTGGATGAAGTTACTAAACCTGTCAGTTACGCAACTTCATCCACTCAAAGGAAGTAATGAGAGCACCAATCTCATCCGGTGACTGTAAGGATGACATGACATAATTCATGTACAATTTAAAATGGTCTGGCATATAGTCTCTACTCAACCGGTGCCAGCTGTGACTGTCTCTAAGCCTACCTCCTAGGGAGATGTTTCAAGGAATGATGGCTACATGTTCATATTAGATACAGGATAAAAACATTCTAGCAGAGTCCTAGAAAGATGAGTTCTCGTTCAAACAAATTCTATTATTCTCTTTTCATAGAAAGCTACACCAATAAAGGGGCTAACCATTTTTTGGTGAGGAGGGCAGTGAACTCTGGTTCATGCCATGGGTTTCTAGAAAGCGTGTGAAGTCCTATAGGTGGAACAGTGGAAAGGAAGATAGGAAGTGAATGTCCTGCTTCGCAAGGACCGTTACAACTATAGGAAGTCAAAACACATGCGGTTTTCTTTCCTGTCTGTGTGGCCTTGTTTTATGATTTAGGCTTCAGCAGCAACCACACCGTTAGCTGTAACTGTCCTTGTTGGCAGTGTTTACGTCAGAGCAGACCAAGCCCTTGCTGACTGAACCTGAAGAAATCAAAATGAAGGAAGGAAAAAATCCTGCTAGTGGTAGTCCCAAGGAACTTTGGAAGAAAGTAAAAATAGAGCCACCAACATGGGGCATCATGGGACTCAGGGGCTGGCCTGTCGTATGATGCTGAAGAGCATGTGTGGCTCTGTACACCTCTGGTATTTCCTCCAAGGAGAAAACCTCAATCAGATTTAGCCTCTGAGCTTCTCATGGGCTAAAACTGAAATACCTGCTCAGTCTTCAGTACCTGGAAGAAACATTCACTCATGGCAGCATGGAAGTCGACAGTCACTGTTTCTGCCTCTTCTGGCCAAAGCCGGTGCCTTCTAGGGGTTTACACGAACGTTGAAATCTCAAAATGTGCATTTACTGATGTACAGTAAAAGGGCAAATGGCCAAAGAGGCCTCCACCATTTCCTTCTCTCCTCACCTGCTGCAATCTGACTTTGGTCCCCACCCACCCTCACTGACCAGGTCCCCAGCGATTTCCCTGTGGATACGTCGCTGGACAACTCTCTATTCTTATCCCTACCTGGCCTCGCGAAAGCATCTAACGCTGGGAAGTTCATTTCCTCTGGTTCCTGGGAGATGACTAGAGTGAAAGTTTCACGAGGATGGGGACTACAACAGCCTTGTTCCACGAGGCATTTCTTAAAATGCTTGGCAGAGTGTGTGCTTGTCACAGACATTCAATATCTGAGTGAGTGACCCAGTGTCTCCTGGCTCTGCTGGGCTTGTTCTAGACATGCTTCTCTTCTCCACACATTCCTCCTGGGTGACCTCACCCACTTCCCTGTCTCTGCCGACCGTCCTTCCAGGGAGGATTCCCACACTCTTTTTTCAGCTGAGAGTCCCTGTGCAGCCTCTTGTGCCGACTGGATATCTGTTCTGACGCCACACTGACATTTCAAACTCCTCCTCCTGCTCTTGTTTGCTATTTCAAGGAGTGGAATGAACACCTACCTACCCAACTGCCTAAACCAGAAACTAGGGGGTCTTCCTTAACCCCCTTTCCTCTATGCACACTCCCTGGCACCTCTGGCACTCAATCCCTCAGTTCTGTATATTCGTCTTCCCAAATCTCTCTGTAATTCATTCCCTTCCACCACATCCCAGCTTAGGCCAGCCATCTTCTCCGGGCTACTTCATCAGTCTCTCTGACAGGTCTGGCTTCCATCCCTCCGTGGCCTCCTCTCTCCCTGCAGCAAATGCACCAAATGCTCCCCACCCTGACTCTCATGCCCTCGCACCTGCTGCTCTTCCTCTGACTAACTCCTATTGATCCTTCAGGTTTCCAGACATCACCTTGTCCAGGAAGCCCTTCCTTGACCCTGCCCAGCCTGAGCCAGGGGCCCTTGCTACGTGCTCTAGAGCTCTCTGAATGTCCCATCCGAGTGTTCACCCCATGAAAACATCATTTCCTATTTAAGGTCTGCATCCCCTGCTAGATCTGTCTGTGTGTCTTGTTATTTTAGCTTCTGAAGCTAGGATAGTAGCCACAAAAATATTCACAGACACCTCTGAATGAATAAACAAAAGCAAATTTGCAAATCTGTAAAATTTAACTCAAAACTGCTACCATTCTAAAAGAAACAATAACCTTGAGCTCTGTTTTCAAATGGAATAGTTAAGAAAAAGGCATTTCCCAAGGTGACAGGCAGGCATAACTAAGAATACACATGTAACCTTTACATAAGCATGTGTTGACTTGGGTTAGTTTAGGTTTACATCCAGGAAGCTACTTTCTAAATTCCTACTCAAACCAATCCTTCAAGTTGACTCTGTCTATAATCTTGCATAGTAAACTAAATGTGGCTCAAATACTACCTAAGGTCCAATAAGCCAGGAAAAGAGAAAAAGGAAAAGAGAAAAAGAGACGCAGTCTTCTTATCCTTATTTTTTAAGGCAAAAAATACTTGAATCATGTCTTAATAGTTGGAAAGGAGTTTCAGGCTCATCCAAGCCAACATTCTACAGGTGAGAAAGCAGACTCAGAGATGCAAAGAAGCATATTCAGGGTCACATTCGGTTTGATATTGGTGAAACGGTGTTAGGTCCTGGTTCCCTGACCCACAGGAACGCACTCTCAGCCGTCAGTGCCATTTTAGATTGTAAGTTTACTGCAATGGTGGCTGTGTTTTTCAAAAGCAAGTTCCATGTGGAATGTTCCTTCCAATCATGCTTGCAACAAATAACTATTTCACTATTCAAAAATTTGATGAAGAGAAATGAAGTAGAACTCTCATTGGGTCAATAAAGTGTTTCTCGCTGGTGGCAGCAGAAGGGAACAGGAGGAATCACAATGGCAGGGGTAGGAGACTAGAAGGGAAGAGTAAAGGTGCTTGGGAGTGTGTGATCATGCCCCCAGGACTCGGGGAGACATACAGCAAGGTACTTACCTTTTCTTTGTCACTAGCTTCTCTAGCCACTGTAGAGCCCTGAAACACAAAGAAATAATAAAAACATGCACATGGGAGGCATTGGGTTTCACACGTGGAAAATATGAAAATGGCTCTGGGCAGAGCAAAGAGCCAGCTCAGCACCTGCTCTGCTTCGCAGCCCACGTGGAATGGGCTTCTCGCCCCTCCCTGACCGTGGCTCTCTGTCCAGCCTATGCCCCCTCTCTGCAGGTATTCTTGGCCACTGGCCGCGTCTCCAGCCCTGACTCTATCATGCTCACCTGTGTGTCTGTGGTTCTTGTCCAGCTGCTAGAAGTTAGAAAACCTGACCACCACTTACTTGAGCAATAACTTACTCAACACTGGATCAGCCCCACACTTCCTTCCTTGTATCAACTGCCAGAAATAGTCTTGTTATCTTAAAGAAGAGTCCCACTAGCTGGCTGTGGTGGGACCTCAGGGCATTAAGTGCCTCTTTCCCTGCATTACGTCTTCCAGATGTGGGCACATCCTCGCCTGCTGACGTTTTTCTGCAACACTCATTGTTTTCTCCTGTCTTAAGAGTCACTGATGAACACTCTTTCCTTATGTGCTATACATCAGTCCTCCACAGCCACTCTCTGACCCCATTTACTTTGGAGTTTCCTTCAAAGACACACAGTTATTTGTACCTCTTTTGTGCCAGGCCCTATGCTGAGTGCAGAGGTACAAAGTGGAGGAAAACATGGCCCTTGATCTCAGCAGTTTGTGCTCTACTGTAGTGGTGTTCAAAACTCTGCCTTAGAACTCTGGGCTGTGTAGGATGACCTGAGTCCACCTCAGAGGCTGACGGGGAGGCTTTAGGGGTAGAGTCCAAGCAGAGAAACTTCCCATGGCTTGTGGAAGATTTTAATTCAAAAGAAAAGGTGGGAAACACACGGTCCGGTGAATTCCTAAGTATGGATGACAACCACAGTGTCTCGTACACAGCAGATGTCCTGTGTTTACTGCATAAATGGCTGGAGATGAATCACAGGCCAGTTTCCTGGGCTCCCTTCCCCTCCTGCACTGGACACCCCTAACTACCATGAGGTCAGCCAAGCCACTTGCTTCTCGACCACCTGATGAATAGACATCTATTGCCCTGGGTTACCTGGGTTAGCCATTCATTAAATGAACTTACAGTTGACTTTGGAAAAGTGAAAGTGGCTTTTAGATTGGCCACCTGCAAAGAAATCAAAATTTTTGATTACTGGCTTTCATCAAGCAGCTCAGGCACTGACTAGGATGTGTGCTTCCTGCAATTCACAGATACGGAAACTTGAACGGAAGAGACTCCTCACATTGGGGAAGAGAGCCAAGACCAGGCTGGGGGTCTCCCCAGGGCCATTCTTCCATCCCCCTGGTGCTCAGTGTCCTCAGGACTGGAAGATCCAAGGGACGCTGCTGCTGGCCCAGGAAAATGTTAATGTTTCTTGGGGCGAGTCAGAGCAGCCCAAAGCTAACCCATCAGATGGAGATGGATAATGTGAACCATTCATGAAGGCAAACCTGAGAACCCATTCTATGACTACAGCCCGAGCCCCTCTGCACGGCCATGCCCAGCAACTGTTACTCGCTATGGTCTACTTTCCTTCCTTTAGGGATTCCTGAATATGGATCACAAGTAGCTACCTTTACACACTGATTTTTAACAAAGAGTGTTCCCAAATACTTTTTTAACATTGGGACATTTGTAATACTTGAGCACTGCCTATGCTGCTGGGTACAGGAAGAAACTATTCTGCTTTGAATTCTTAACCAAGTTGTTGCGGGGGGGGGGGGCGTGTGTGTGTGTGTGTGTGTGTGTACTCCCTCCTACAATAGCATCCACCCTGCTTCTGATTCTCAGGGAAGCTTCATCTGTATGTAAATGTTGATCATTAGCTGAGGAACAACAAAACACAAAACTCATCCAAGTTTAAATTAATTCACAATAAAAAAATTATAACAAAAATAGAAAAGGAAGGCCAAGAGTTTAAGCCATGAAATGATGCCAGATGTACAGGTTCCATCACAACTGAGAGCACTGGCAAGAACAGAGTTTATCTATGCCACAAGCCAGAAAGGGAGACGAAATTGTGAAAAGCAAGGCAAATTAAAATTAGAAGATCCAATCTCCAAGTATAATTTACTCCAAGATATGTTTACCAGATGCCTACTTGTCCGAGGCGCTCTCTTAGGCATTGCAGGGGGATAAAAAAACAAAAACAACAACAAAAAAAACCACAGTTAAGTAGAATAAAACACTTGCCCTTGAGGCACTTACACATCAGAAGAATGAATGAGGCAACCAAGATTCATTACCTCCCATATGCCATGCCTCATGCTGGACACGACACATATGTATCTTACGTAATCCTCAAAACATCCCTGCAAATGTAGGTAAAATTATCCCTGTTTTAATAGATGAAGAGACAGAGGGTCATAGAGGTTCAGCAACTTACACAAGGTTAACAAGTCATAAAAGAATAACATGTGACTTTAGAGGTCATTCTGGCTTTCTTCTCTGGGAAAGTCAGACAGAGTCCTGTGTGCCCTGAGTAGTACCACCAAGGCTTCACGAAAGAGCTGGTGCTGGCAAGGGCCCTGGAGGGCGGCTGGGACTTCCCCAGGGGCAATTACAGGGGCACAAAATGGCTTGTTTGGGCTAAGACTTTGAGGCAGGACAGGACAAGGGTGTATTTGGGAAGTAGATCAGTGTGTGGGGACTTCACAGGTTAGGAGACAAGACCAGGACAAGAGGTTAGGAAACTAGACCATTTCCTTCACTTAGACTAGCATTTCTGAAAGTATGGTTCAGACCCTGGGGTCCCGAAACCAAAACTACACAAAGTCAAAACTATTTTTATAATAGTACTGAGACATTATTTGCCTTTTTCACCATCTTGATATGTGTATAAATACTGCAAAAACAATGGTGGGAAGAACTGCTAGCAGTTTAGCATAAGTCAAACAGTAGCACCAATGGGTATTAGTAGTGTCTGTGATTTAAAAAAAAAAAAAAAACAGTGAAAAAACCAGCATCATCAAAGAAACCCAGCGTCATTTCAGAAACCTCTGAAGCCACACAACCTGGTTTTTACGACTTGTGAGCTGTGTACGAGTTGCTGAACCTCTGGCTAAGATGGTGTCTCCTACAAGCAGGCATCTAGTAAACACATGAAAGCATAAAATTAAATGTATCAAGTCTAGACCCAGGAATAGATGTCTTTTCTGTATTCTGTGCGGGAAGTATACATAAAGCACTTCTGTTTATAAAGAAGGAATGGTTTCTTAACTGTTTTCGTGATGGTTTGAGTTATGAGCTGAACTAGCCACCTTTTTCATGAAACAACACTTTTACTTGAAAAAGCAATGACAGTCTATGTTTATTCAGATCTGGGCATGTGACTGATGTTTGCTACAACACGAATGAAGCTGCTAGGCTCGCCTGTATGCTGGGGCGCTTGCTACATGCGGTCATTTCACAGAAAACTGACAGGGCTTGTGGCCAGTGACAAAATGTGAGATTCCAAGTAAAAAACCGATTTTTAAAAAACTTATATCCCCCACCCTGGGTCTGACAGCTTCCCAATATGTAAAAGACTTTTCTGATGACATTGGTGGTGACAGTGTTATGACTGTTTGATACTGTATAATAAAATGTGTCAATATTTGGAAGAGGCACATAACTCAGTGAACCAATATGTTCCAAATGGCAAGTGCATGCCTTGACAAAGTCACACATTCAGAACAATGCATGCAAACAGACCAATGGATTTTGATGAAGAGTACAGAAAGTTCACTGATGTGATTTCAGATTTCATAATGTAACTAAGCTTTGAGAAATTACTTCTTGTCAAGTTTTGGTACAGTATCAACGAAGAATATCTACAATTATCCAAAAAAGTTGTTAAACATGCTTTAACAACTTTCCAAACTTCATTATTGTGTGAGTTCAGATTTTCTTCACATACTTCAGCGGCATAACACCGCACAGACTGACAGCGGAATCAGATATGACATTCCAACTGTCTCACATTAAGTCAAGATATTATGGAGATTTGCAAAAATGTAAAATAATGCTACTTGTCTCATTAATGTTTTTGCTTTTGGAAGATAGTTATTTTTCATAAAAATGTTAACATGTAATGGTTTTCTCATTTTTAAATAAACTACATATTCTAATATTTCTTATATTAATTTTTAATACTGTAAATATCCACAGACACAACTCACATCTGCAAAAGCTTTTGAGGGTCCTCTTTTAAGAGTGTGAAAGCGTTGAGACCAAAAAACTTGAGAACCAAATGTCAGAGACCAGAGTTTGGCAAACTTTTTCTGCAAAGAGTCAGAGGGTAAATGTTTCAGGCTCTGTGGTCCCAAATGGTCTCCATGGTAACTATCCAACTCTGCCATTACAGTACAAAAGTAGCAACAGACAACACAGAAACAATGGGCATGGCGGTATTCCAATAAAAATGTATTTATACAATTGGCCCAGCCAGGCGCCGTGGCTCATGCCTATAATCCCAGCACTTTGGGAGGCCAAGGTGGGTGGATTGCTTGAGTTCAGGAGTTTAAGACCAGCCTGGGCAACATGGTAAAATCCCGTCTCCACCCAAAAATACAAAAAATTAGCTGAGCATGGTGGTGCATGCCTGTGGTCCCAGTCACTTGGGAGGCTGAGGTGGGAGGATTGCTTGAGTCAGTGGGGCAGAGGTTGCCATGAGCCAAGATTGTGCCACTGCACTCCAGACTGAGCAACAGAGGAAGACTCTGTCTCAAAAAAAAAAAAAAAAAAAAAAGAGTCCTTCAAGTAGAATTTGGCATTCAGGCAAGTCAGTTTTTCAGCCCCTAACTTGAACATTCTTCCCTGAGTTGGTGATACCAGAAGCCAGATTATGTCGCTCTACTCTCAGAATTTCCAGGGGACCTCCTTTCTCTCCAAGCCTTTGAAATGGTCTCTGTACTTACAGTTCCCTCTGCCAGCAACATTCTTCCTCAGCTCATTTCCTCATCTCCTTCAAGTCTGCTCCAATGTCATCTTTCTCAGGGGACCCTTCCCTGACAGTCCTATTTAAAACTCCCCCATTCTTTCAATTCTGTCTATAGCACTTACCACTTCTGGGTATGCTCTATGACTAACTTATTACTTTTACTTACTGTCTGTCTTTACCCACCAGAATGTCAGCTCCCTGAGTGCAGGTTTGGTTTGTTCATACCGTTATTTCCAGCACCTAGAACAATGCCTGGTATGTGCTTGAATATTTAAGTAGATGTGATATCTCTAACATGTGCCAGTGTTTTTTGGTGAGACCAGCAAACACTTATTGCCTCAAAGGAAGGAATACACTGCTACTTGTCTGGTGGCTTTAAGTGCTGAGTGGCTCCAAAGCATTTTTGATGATCAATGACAACATTTACAATGTAGAAGAGTAAGCTTGAGTTACCTCACAAAAATTCATAAAATCAATCTCACCTTTAAGTCGTATTTCCTATATACAGACAAACGGTGGCTGAACACATTTCTTGTAACTATCACATATATTTCAACTCCATCAACATTAAGCCGGTACATGCCCAAGAATTGGGGAAGAAGGGTGATCCCATGACATTCCACTATGTACTGCATAGGAGAGAAAAAAAAAGGAAAAAAAATCCAATCAAAAGATTGCTTCCTTAGATGTAAAATACATACACCCATGGTGTTTATACAAAGTGAAAACCTCCAGTCATTAGGGTTCTATTTACAGAAAATGGCCATATTTGTACTGCTTACCAATCACATCTGTGTTCACCATATCTACACAGAAAAGAAAATTCAATTTTATCTCCAAACAATTTTTTTCCAACATTCCAAATGGAATTTGTAAGGTCAAACCTTGGATATGATAGTGTAAGGCAAGAGGACATGTGACTGTCTTTCTCAAATTCCTTTGAAGGGATATTACACTCCACCTAGCACCTTTGCCTTCTACCCCCAAAGCCCTGACTACAGGACTGAGGCAGAGCGACCTGGCCGCTAAAATCAGCTTCTCTAACATTGTTGAAGGCGAGATTAAAGAGGAAATTGTGGAGACCCCAGTGTTAGAAGCTGGGAGGGCTGAGCTAAGCTTCCCATGAGAACAGGGCAGAAGGGGGCAACCCCTGTGACCACAGCACTCTCACTCCTGCTCTGCCGGCAGGTGGGGACTGCCTGGTTCCCTCTGGTTTCCACCAAGTTAACTGGACAAGCCCCGGGTTGACACCATTTCCCAGGAGAGTTGCAAAAACACAACACGACCTTGGCTGTTTTTCATGACCACATTCTAGAGGGCCACAAGATGGAGCCACTTCTCCCCGAGAGCAGATTTTCACAAAACGGGTCCCTCTGCACTTCCCAAAGGAGGCTTAGGTTTTCCTTCCTTTAAAATCATGGGGAAGGAATATTTCAAAAAAGCTCTATGTCCATTGACACATGTGTGAAATCTCCAGGATAATAAACAGCATAAATGGTGAGATTCCATTATTGTAAGCACCATACATGTTGGGCATATTCAGAGATGCTGATGATGCAGTTGGAGGGAATTCTGATCTTTATACTGCTTGAATTTTTCATTTTCTTCTTCTTTTTTTTTTTTTTTTTTTTTTTTTTTACAATGAGCATTTTATAAAAAATACAAAAGTAATTAGAATGTCCTTTCAAACTTTTTAGTTGTAAATACTGTTAATAATCAATTCTGATAATACTTAACCACCTTAAGAATGAAAGTCTTCAGTTTTGATCATTAAAGATAAACAGCATTGGTACCTGACTTTGATTTTTGCCAGCTAGAGTTTTGGCAAGTTTTAAAGCTGCATCTTCCCTTTCTTTTTTCTTGTTGACAATAACTGAGCTATATATTTTAATCTCACATAATTCCTGAGGAGAGTTTCACCTTGTTATTTGAAATTAGATGAATGAAACATTTTCTATTTCTTTCCTTTCAAAATATAATAAATTGAGTTTTGCTAATGCAAAACAGGTAGTAAATAGCCATTGGGTGAAAAGAAAATTTCTCACATCTGATCTAGAGAAATAAAAAGGGGTTCTTGGCCTCTGTAGAAAGGTGGCTGGATGGGCCTTCAAACATGCAGACTGAGGAAGTCCAGTCTCCATGTGCAGTAGAGAGAACGTAGGTTTGTGAGCCTGAAAGGCGTGTGTGTGTGTCCTGGCGCCTCCATTTATGAGCTGTGAGATCTTGGGCAAGTTACCAAATCACTCCACATTTTAGCTTCATTTTCCAAAAAAAGAGCCTAATTCCTACCTTGAAGGTTGTTTTGAGGGTTACAGATAAGAGTATGTCAAAATACTTCACACGATGCTGTGTACGACACTATACTGAAGATGATAATGATTATTTTCAGTCAAAACTATTAAGAAATTTTAATGTTATACCTGTTTTGTGCTCCAAACTGACATACAGACATGTACTGGGTGGGGTCTGCTCTGAGGCAGTTATTTTTGAGGCCCACAAGACAGTCCCTGCCCCGGGGCACACACCGGTTTTGGTTTGGGTGCTCAACCCCTCGCTGCGCTCTCATGATGGACTACATTTACAGAATCCTGCCGTGTCTCTATGATTCAAGTTGCCGTACAGAGCCACAGACGGCTATGTCTCATATGGAAAAGAACCAATGCTACAAATATGGTAAAATTCTTTTGACTATTATACAGCAAATCATTGACTAGTTGCCCCCTCTTAGGAAAAAACACCCATACAGATTACATTCTATACCTTCCCTACCTTAAAGATTAGCTAAATTACTACACTGAAAAAAGATCAAATCTGTCTACTTTGCCAGGTGCGGTGGCTCACGCCTGTAATCCCAGCACTTTCAGAGGCTAAGGTGGGTGGATCACGAGGTCAGGAGTTCAAAATCAGCCTGGCCAAGACGGTGAAACCCCATCTCTACTAAAAATACAACAATTAGCCAGGTGTGGTGCACACCTGTAATCCCAGCTATTCGGGAGGCTGAGGCAGAAGAATCACCTGAACCCAGGAGGTGGAGGGTTCAGTGAGCCGAGATCGTGCCACTGTACTCCAGCCTGGGTGACAGAGTGAGACTCCATCTCAAAAAAAAAAAAAGTCTGTTTACTTTATCACCAAGTCTACACGCAGTTGTTCTCAAACGTACGGCTCACCTATGGGGCTCCTTGATGAATACCTAAAACTCCTGAGGATATAAATACGTACAAACCCACAAGTCATACCAAAGTTTATTAGATTGCAGTACTGCCAAGCTGCAGGTGGTATCAAAGGTTTAGAAAGCATTAATGGGTTAAAATTTTGCAGCAGAGAAAATTATACCCATTAACTGAATCTCCAGGGGGAAGCACTGGGAAAAGGGCACACTGTTGCATTTTCAGTGGAGGAGCATTTAACTGGGTCTGTGAATGCCTGGGCTACGGACCTCTGTTCTCTAGCACGACGCGCTGCTGTAGGCAGATGTTGGCACAAAGAGGCCTGAATGAGAATCCTGGTGGATCCTCCCAGTTGACCCAGAGAATGCTGAGCACAAATTCATAACACCAGCGGGCCTAACTCCAAGGATTCCTACACACAGCAGCTGCTGGAGGGCAGCCCTGAACCAGGGAGACTGGATTCACAGCAACAGCTTCAGCCGGGGTCTCACGAGCCTCAGTCACGCTGCACAGCTAGGAGGCCCCCGATCCAGCTCCGTGTTCCTTACCTGTGTGACCTTGGGACAGTTATTCAACCTCTTGGTCTGCATTTGTAAACTGGGAGGTAATAATAGTACTTAATGAGTAAATGAGTTAATTACAAAGTTTTTAGAACAGAGTCTGGCACATAAAAAGTAGTATGAAGTGTTATCTACCTTATGAACCTTTTCCATTTTCATCAAACCTCAAAACCCCCTCATCACTCTCAATATTCATTCACAGAGGTCGACTATGGTGGCTCACACCTGTAATTCCAGCACCTTGGGATGCCAAGGTGGGCAGATAGCTTGAAGTCAGGAGTTTGAGACCAGCCTGTCTAACACAGTGAAACCTTGTCTCTGCTAAAAATGCAAAAATTAGCCAGGTGTGGTGGTACATGCCTGTAGTCCCAGCTACGCAGGAGGCTGGGTGAGGCAGAAGGATCGTTTGAACTTGGGAGGCAGAGGCTGCAGTGAGCCGAGATCGCACCACTGCACTCCAGCCTGGGTGACAGAGCAAACTCCTGTCTCAAAAAAAAAAAAAATGTATTCATACATTCACTTAAAATACGTATTGAGCATCCATCATATGCCTGGTACCATGAGCGGTGCTGACTTTGCATCGCAGAGTGGAGACGCCTGGTTCTTGTCTGCAAGTTATCCTATTTCAGGTGGAAAAGGGTGCCATGGGAGGGGAATGGCTTGACTTCTGGTAGCCCCATCTCCCAGTGATACAGTTTGAATATACGTCCCCTCCAAACCTCACGCTGCGATGTGATCCCCAATGTTGGAGGTGGGGCCTGGTGGGAGGTGACTGGGTCATGGGGGTGGGTCCCTCATGAAGGGCTTGGTGCCATGGGGAGAACTGCTTATGGAAAAGGGCCTTCTAGTCTCCTTCCCCACCTCTCACCAAGCCATGCCAGCTCCCCACTGCCTTCCAATATGAGTAGAAGCTTCCTGAGGGTCTCACTCGAGACACATGCTGACACCATGCTTCTTGTACAGCCTGCAGAATTGCAAGCCAAATAAACCTCTTTTCCTTATAAATCACCCAGCCTCAGGTATTCCTCACAGCAACACAAACAGGTGAAGACACTCAGTGCTTGCACGGCAGATCCCCTTCGACGAGCAGTCTCTCCAGTCACACTGGGACCAGTCTTGTTGGGTTCCTGGGCATCCACCCCCTCAGTCCAGGATCCTCAACCTCTCTCCCTCTACTAGCAGCTTCTCAATGGCGCTTAAATGTGCTAAAGTTTCTCTCAAGAAAGCAACAAAAACAAAACACAAAACACCCCCTCAATTGCAGAGATGCATGGTCTGGCACTGCCTGGATCCTGGCTTGAACGCACACTTTGAGGGCAACTGGGGACACCTGATTATGCCACTAACTAGGTATTTGGTGATAGTAAGGAATTTATCAGCAATTTTCTTATCCTGAGAAGTCCTTATGTTTCAGAGAAGCATATCAAAGTATTTACAGAGGAAATGTGTCTGTGATTTACTTTTGAAACACATCTGCAAAAATAAAATGATGCAAAATAAAATGTTAATAATTGTTCAATCTAAGTGATGGGTATATGCTACCAATTTTCTGTCTGTTTGAACATTTTTACAATAAAAAGTATAAAGAAACACAAACCCTTCTTTGACTGCATGTCTTTCTCCATCTCTGGTCTCTCTCCTGACTGGCTTCTTGGCAGAGTTATCTACGCTTATTTTCTATTGCTCTGTAACCCCCATCCATTCTGCAGCTCATCCTGCTCTGGATTTTACTTTCCTATCCCTTCAGAGCAACTGTTCCCCCTGAGATCTCAATGACCCTTGAGTGGTTAAATTTGACAGATGCTTCTTCGCCTTTCTCTCTCTTGAATCCGATGAGCAAACAGCGCTCTTGTCCAGGGCTTCCTCCCTTGGCTTCTGAGACGCTAAGTTCTCCTGGCAGTCCTCTTCCTACTCTGTCCCACCTTTCCTGCTCTTTGGCCAATTCTTCCTCCTCTACATGCAAACTGTCAGGGCCCTGACCTAGATGTCCTCTTGTCTTCTCTTCTTCACTGTGTACAGGCTACCTGATCCACACCTTTTGTTTGCACTTCTATCTGTGTCTCGCTAACTCCCAAACTTATGATTCCCAGTCCGTGATCTTTCTTTTGAGTTGCACATCCATATAGGATTCATGTAATATGGCTTCCTGCCAAATGTAAGCTCCACTGCCCTTAGCAGGACCTCATGTGTAAAAAACATTTCATATACAACTGTTGAATAAATAAACAAATGCAGCAAATAATTTTAAAAACCCAAGATGTTTCCTACAGATGCCTACTCTCTCTGCTCTCTATAATTAACACCATGACCTTTACCTCCAGGTGTTGTAAATATGAAAATTCTAGATTTTGAAGGCAGAAAAAAACCTGTCATTTATGATGAAAGGGAAGTCCTAGATTTTTCTCACGATGGCCATGACAAGTGAAGAACTTTACACAAGAAGTAGGAAAAAAGCAGGCATATGTCGGGCGTGAAAGGAGGAAAAGAGGGTACTACAAAATAACTGTTTAAGGATGCTAAAAAAAAAAAAAAAGGCAGTCATATGGTTAACTTGGGGGAGAATTCAGAAACGGTCACGGTTTATCTGTTCTAGGGCTACTGCCACACATGCAAACTGTACGACGCAATGTATCCTCATTCTCTAGCATCATGGGAGAAACAGAACTTTGAGGAAAGGGGTAGAGCAGAATCATAACCCTACTGATATCAATCTGTCACTGAATAACAGTAAAGAATCATATCCGATGATTTATACAGAATTCACACTTAAAATTCTCTTAACTTCCCAAAGTTTGTATGCACTGATGAAGTTGATAAATGGTGTTCTCTTTAAACCACAGAATCACGTGCACAGCAATTAGAGGACGTCTGCCTCCTTCCCCTCCAGCTCCTCTCTATCCTCACCCTTGGAGGGGAGGGGATCTTTGGGCATAACACTGCTTAGATGTGATGCTCCCATACCAACAACAGAGGAACTTGCTGCCTTTAAGATGCCCCATTCTGGCCAGGCATGGTGGCTCATGCATGTAATCCCAGCACTTTGGGAGGCTGAGGCGGGTGGATCACTTGAGGTCAGGAGTTCGAGACCGGCCTGGCCAACATGGTGAAACCCCGTCTCTACTAAAAATGTAAAAATTAGACAGGCATGGTGGTGGGTGCCTGTAATCCTAGCTACTCAGGAGGCTGAGGCAGGAGAATCACTTGAACCCAGGAGGGAGAGGCTGCAGTGAGTCGAGATTGCGCCACTGCACTCCAGCCTAGGTGACAGAACGAGACTTTGCCTGAGAAAAAAAAAAGAAAAAAGAAAAAAAAAAACCACCCCATTCTGATGAATGTGGCGATAAGGGAAACAGGACCTGCTGATGACTCAAGCAGGGCCAAGATGCAGCTAAGGCCCCGGGGTGAGGGGTGGAGAGGGCAGAGGCAGGAAGGGGTGAGGGGTGGAGAGGGCAGAGGCAGAAAGGGGTGAGGGGTGGAGAGGGCAGAGGCAGGAAGGGGTGAGGGGTGGAGAGGGCAGAGGCAGGAAGGGGTGAAGGAGGGAGACTTCCATGAGCACCCACGGTCTAGATGTGGCTACAAGGCAATCCTTCCCCACTGGCAAAAGGACACCATCAACACAGTTGTCCCTTTCTGCGATGGTAACGTCTCGCTTTACAGACTCGACAGGTGCAGTGCTCTAATGGCCCAGGAGGCTCCTCTGTAGAATGGATGAGTGCCAACTGCTGTCTGCAGCCACTTTGAAGTCCCAAGGCAGATGAGGCCGCAAATGGACCAAACACTGAACAACGTTGGCCGTCCCTGTGTGGCTCAGAAATTAAGAGCACACACCAGATAAGTGGGCTTATTCTCCTGTGAGAGCACAGGCAGCATGTACACAATACCGAAGAGTGTTCCTTTCAGCAGTTCCTCGAATAGGGCTTTTCCCCTGAGGCATTCCTCCCGGTGGCACAATGCTCACCTGTCATTTCCACCTGTCTGACTCTGCAGGTCACCTGTAGCTAAGCCCTCTGCTCACATCAAACAGCAGCTCTGCCTGGCACCTGAAGCGGAGGTTTCTAGATGCCTGTGATGCAGCCATGGCACTGAGCTTCCATCTGCATAGGTGCTGAAAATCTGCTCTCAAACTTTATAAAAGTGAACCTGATTATCACCAATTCTTCTTACACTTGCCATATGTAGCTAAGTCAATCACACTTATTCTTGGGGTCAGCTTTCCTATTCTTAGTGTTAAATTCACTATGTTACCTACGCTTGCATTTTACAATATTGTTTTTGCCCAGCTACTTGGGGGGCTGAGGCAGGAGGGGTGCTTCAGCTCAGGAGTTCGAGATGAGCCAGAGCAACACAGGGAGATCCTATCTCTTAAAAAAAAAAAAATTAAAATACTCCTTTTATTAAGTACTGTTCACTTCTGCACTGTCATAGCTGGGCACCTCTTGTCACTTTCCTTCATTACTTACCTCATAATAGCTTCTGCTAATTCTAAGAGTGCTCTCAGAAACTTTCCTGTATGATGGCTTTATTTTTTAATTTTTTTTCATCTGTAACATGCATTTCCAACACTAACAGTTTTCACTTTTTTCTGTCTTTTTTAAAAAAACAATTTGCTTACAGCTGGGCATGGTGGCTCATGCTTGTAATCCCAGCACTTTGGGAGGTCGAGGCAGGAGGATCGCTTGAGTCCAGGAGTTTGAGAACAGCCTAGGCAACATGGCAAAACCCCATCTCTACAAAAAAAACAAAAGAAATAAGCCAGGTGTGGTGGCACATGCCTGTATTCCCAGCTACTTGGGAGGCTGAGGCAGAAGGATCACTTGAGGCTGGGAGGCTGAGGGTGCAGGGAACCGTGTTTGCACCACTGTACTCCAGCCTGGGCTACAGAGCAAGACCCTGTCTCAATCAAAAAAAAAAAAAAAAAAAAAAATCTACTTATAAATGATGTCATCAACAAAGGCAAAGTTTCTTCCTTCCTAATTCTCCCTCAGAACTTTTTCCTGTACTACTGTGGGCTTGTTAGAAACGTAATGCAATGATAAATTAGAGTCGTGGAATTAGGCTTTAAAAAACATAAAACATAACAGCCACCAGACCTAGGTTTCCTTTGCTCTTAGGCACTCACCGAGAATAACAAGGGTTATGAAGCCCCGATCTGTTGCTCTTCTCATGGAGAATGAAATGCCATTAAGAGATTCACAGCTGACTGAAGGTTGCAGCAGAGAGGGTTCTAAGTGATGTACTGCAACAGATAAATATTTATAACTCCGCATGATAGTGTGAACCTGGGCTCCGGCTTTCGGGAATTGCTGTTATTATTGTGTTTCACTCATTTTTTTTTTTAAAAAGCTTGAAGTGACAATTTAATATAGCATCAAATTAGTACTTCAATGTAAATTCTTGTTTCATCTAATGTTTTTGAAAGGTTAAATTATCTGTAATCCTTATTGTACCACGGGCTATGTTTACAGATTATTCCTACAACATACTTCACATGAAAGAAAAGGAAAGGGAAAGGAAGGGAAGGAAAATGAAGGGAAGGGAAGAAAAGAAAGAAGTCTAGGCAGCCTGAAATTATGGATTGCTCTGGTGTACAATGGCCAAATAAGTAAACAAATGACACAACTTTCTTTGAGTGGATGTCTTGGTATATTCGGGGATAATGGTCTGTAAGCATCAGTTAATATAATTTATTTTGATTTCAAATCGTCTTGAAGTAAAAAAAAAAAAAAAAAAAAGGATGACTACATTTAAGCAAATGTAACAAATAATAAAACAAATAAAACTTTACTGCTTTTCTTAATTAAGCTTGATAAAAATCAAGCTTAAAAGGAACAAGCATTCTTCTGTAGTATTTACACAAATTCTTCGCACTGAGATATGCAGAAATGCCTAAGTGCACATATGGATGTGCCTAATTCAATTAGTGACACACCATAATAAAGACCCATAAATAACATCATCATTAAAAATGAAATAACTTTGTAAAAAATACAATAAAGTGCGTTATTATATGTACATATGCCATTTGTTACAAAAAGCACAGAATGGCTGCTCAACACATGACTGCTGGCAGGGAGCTCTGACAAGCCCAAGGCCTCCTGGACAGCCCCATCCCAGACAGGAAGCTTAGCTGGTATCAAAGGCAGGAAGGTTCCAGAATGGCCCCTGTACCCCACACACAATTGGGAGCTGGGGCCTGAGCGGCCTATGCCTGGGGCTGGGGGTACTGAGCATTTGAGCAGGTGCACCCGAGAGCAGGTGTGTCCAGGGAGCATGTGAGGAGCTGGGATCCAAGCCAAAGTGTTGGAGGTGCCAGACAGAGCCTGTCAGGAGCACATGGGTGCAGGGACACTGAGGACACCAGCATGGTGGGGGAGTGGGCCCAGGGGCTCCCACTCCTAGCAAAACCCTTGAAGGGTGCAGACAGAGTCCAGGGCTGGGAATCCCCACCCTCCTCTTTTGCAGAAACAAAACTCTCTGAAAAAGAGCCTCCCTAAATTAGCCTTCCCAAGCATTGCAGAGGTGAAGATGAAGCTATGAGTTCAGCAAGACTCTCGGACACTAAAGAAAGCAAGTGTAGCCACAGAGATGGGATGCCGATTCCCTCCAGGGAAGGCCGTGCTGCCCAGCTGAGGGTGTGCGGTCCGCAGAAGGCCTGCAAGGGCAGCTCCTTCTAGGTCTGCCTTCTGAGGGCAGCCTGTCATTTTGGCCCAACATAGGAGCCTCTAGTGCCCCGCCAGGTTAGCCGAGGCTTGACTGGGCCAGCAAGGCAGTCTGACTTCTCCCTCTGCCCTATCTCACTTCTTTCCTCTTCCCTACATAAGTTTTGATCCTGATCAACATCTTGACCCCAAACTGTGTGAGCATCTGGTTGGGCAAGTCACTGTGTGTGAGAGTTGGCAGACTGAGACAAATTCAGGCCCCCAGGAATTACAGAGGTGGGGACTCTCAGGAGTTACTCTCAGGAGTAAGTTTTGAACAGTTATGCGCAAAACATCTAAAGAAACAAAGGATGCAATTTCACAGATGAGCATAAAACAATAAACTATCAGGAATGAACTGTCAGATTTTGAAAAATCTCCTGGAAAACTTCTAGAATAAAAAAGATAATTGTTGAAATTAAAAAAAAAAAAAAAAAAAAAAAAAGGATTAGAACAGTTGAAGAGAGACTTAGGACTGGATGATATACTTTGAAGAATTTACCCAGAATTGGGCAGAGATGTTTGGAGATGGAAAATGGGAAAGAAAAGTTAAAGATGAGGAAGCCAGGATGAGCACATTAAAGATACACTTGTTGGAGAAACAGAAGGAGAGAGGTGAGGCTGAAAGAGAAAAGGACTGCGGAACTCCGCAGGAAAAGCTTGCTGGGGAGTGAGCTGGGCAGCTCCCCGTGAACCTAGGAGCAAATGGCTGAGGACGTTGGGAACAGAGGGCTACAAACGCCCCTGTCAGCAAGCTTCAGGGCACTCGTTGGGCCACAGGAACTCCCAAGATGACAAATACTTTCACCCGTTTCTAAAACAGAAGCAAGACGTGTCCGCAGCTTCCAATGGCAGCAGAGGGTTTATTGGGAGCTTGTGTTTAGTCTCATAATCTGATACTTACACAGCACTGAGAATATCCAAGTAGATACTGGATATCCAAGGAGGACCCTCCAGACCCATCCAGTCAGAGCCCTGATGAAAGTCTAAGAAGCACTAATGCAATGTAGAACCTTTTCTCTTTTGGTGCTACAACCCTCTCCACTCTTTTTTGCTTTTAGCTTTTATAGTCCCTATTTTCTCAGTTTTGTTCTACTGAAGCCTCATCCTTTGAATAGTAACACCAACGTTCCTGACCTTCAGGAAAGGATAAGCAGATGTACTATCAGGAGATTTCCAGGAAGTCACATGCTCACCCTAAAATCCTTGAAATTTGAGGTGCTAATTAGCTTATTTAACAGGGAGTTTAGATTTGGAGGCAAACCTTCTGGATTCAACTAAAGGTATTAATTGTTTCCCCAAATAAAAGGATAAGAAAGGAATTTAAGTCATTTTTACCAATTTCACCCATTTATCGATTCAGTCACTTTGAAATAAAAAAGTAAATTAAAATGCTACATTTCAAAAGCTATTAAAATACTCAATAATATTTTCGTAAGGTATTTCTTGATCACCTACATGGCAACTTCCCTTGGGTTACATTGTAAGTTCTATACAACTTCTGGGAGGTATGTTACCGACAATGTCTCTCAATTTTTTTTTTTTTTTTTTTTTTGAGACAGAATCTCACCCGGGCCGGAATGCAGTGATACCACCTTGGCTCACTGCAACCTCTGCCTCCCAAGTTCAAGGGATTCTCATGCCTCAGCCTCCTGAGCAGCTGGGACTAGAGGCATACACCACCAACCCCAGCTAATTTTTTGTAGTTTTAGTAGAGACCGGATTTCAGTGTGTTGGTTAGGCTGGTCTTGAACTTCTGGCCTCAAATGATCTATCCACCTCAGCCTCCCAAAGCACTGGGGTTACAGGCATTAGCCACTGTGTCCAGTCAATACTTTTAAATTTTAATTCAAGTTGAAGCTACATGATACCAAAGCTCCCAATGAATTCAGATCAGTGGGGGGGGGAAAGTCAGTCAATTTAAGAAAAAAAGATATTCAAGTGGGTTCTTTGCCTTTTTTTTTTTTTTTCCTTTTTGAATGTTCTAACATTGTTTAGCTAATCAGCTGATAATCATCATTTATAGGACCTGAGTTTCTTATAGCCTAACAGAAATGTGAAAAGGATATTTACAGCGAAACATTACTTTCCCAACTACAAGTAAGAGAAAATAAAATGAAGTAAATGAAATTTATGAAAGTTTGCTGTGCTTCATGTGAATTCTCCATTGGTCTGAGAGATGATGCTTTCCTTTCTTTGCACAGAGTGAAAATTACGGTACAATTTGGGCAGGAAATGAAGAATAGAGCAAGATACTGGAACTTGGGGGAAAAATCTAACTCCTTATGGCTGAAATCTTCATAATTCTGCATCAGTGCCATAGCCTACCAGAAACCAGGCCCCCTAGTGGATTAAAACTGTTAAGGACTGAATGCCACATTAGAATGATTTCAACACAGAGGTGTAGGAAATTAAATACAAGAACGGTATTTAATTAAAAATCTTATTCAGTCACTCATTTAGTACTTCTTTTTCTTTCTTTTTTTTTTTTGAAACAGAGTCTCACTCTGTTGCCCAGGCTGGAGGGCAGTGGCGCAATCTTAGCCCACTGCAACCTCCACCTCCTGGGTTCAAGTGATTCTCATGCCTCAGCCTCCCGAGTAGCTAGGACAACAGGCACGCACCACCACACCTGGCTAATGTTTTTGTATTTTTAGTAGAGATGAGGTTTTACCATGTTGGTCAGGCTGGTCTTGAACTCCTGACTTCAGGTGATTCACCCACCTCAGCCTCCCAAAGTTCTGGGATTACATATGTGAGCCACTGCGCCCGGCCCATTTAGCACTTCTTATACACCAGACACTGCTCTGAGCATGTTATAAATATGAATTCACCTAATTAGCACAACACCCAAATGAAGGGGGTACTATTATCCAAATATTATAGACCGAGAGGTATCAAGAGTGTAGGTAACTTGCCCAAGGTCATGCCATTGGCCAGGGGCATGGCTGGGACCGGAAGGTGGCTGGCTGGCTCCAAGTCTTTGCTCTTGAACCACCTGCCACACCAGATAGCTGGGAAGGTCAGTGTGTCAGAAAATTAATCCCAGGAAGAATTTACTCAAACATTCAAATAACTAGCAATGTTCTACTTCTCCAGAGGCTGGCCTTGGGGCAATTTTAACCCTCCAGAATATAATTGCAACTGTGGCTGCATTTCATTAAAACAAAATACAACAAAGGAAAAGGAAAATAAAGGGCTGTTGGGTAACCAAAGTTGTCAGAAAGTCCATGCAATTCACTCCACGGGAGAAACCCTCTATGAGAGCCTCTCAGCAACTGATACGCAACTGAACAATCTGCATTCCTTGTCTAGATTTGGAAGGTACAGAAGCCCAGATAATTCCAAGGTAAGAGCAACAACAAGCAAGAAGAAACAGAAGAACTGACGATCACTACTGAAGCAGGAGACAGAAAGTTTCTTAGATACAAACCCTAAAAGTACTCTAGGCCCACATAAAGAAGGAATGAAGGCCTGACATATACCTCAAATACCTCTGAGCATCTCAAACTACAGGGAGAGAAATGTAAAGCTTGACAGGCCTCTCTGGGTTTACCAGTGAGAGGCCTGTGCCCGGTCACACGGAATCACACAAGGGTATGCCAGGCTGAGCTCACACCCAGTAATATTCATCAAAATCTTGTTTGGAAGTGGCATACAAGAACAGCCTGAAGAACATTCAAACAGAAGCCAGACTGGGAGAGAGTGCTAGGCAGCCGGTGTGCATTGTGGCCTTTCTCTGTAGAACAGCATTTACTAAATGTAAACTACACGTTGGTGTGGCCTTTGCTAACTGCTGCGGGTGTGATGTTTGACTCAGCAGACCGGATCTTCCTTCATGAACACCTGCCAACCTGAGCAGGGTCCCAGCCCTGCCCTCAGTGAGCCTAGCAGGGGTCACCCTGAATAGATCAGTATCAAATAAACTATGTGAATGATGAACCTTTTATGAGGTTTCTGTGGCATTCTCTGATTACGGAATTAACACTGTTACTCTCCACTGCTGCTGTAGTTTGAAAAACCTCTTCTACGTGAGATTTTGCTGAGATGTATACAAGTGGCATGTTCATCTTCATTTGGGTCAACATTTGTGTCACCCACACATTTCCTTGTCCTTAATTTGTTTTTAAATGTAATTTAAAAGTGGCCAAATTAGCAAAACCAGAAACAAAAACAAATGGTGCTGCAACCGTGGCTATATTTACACATGGCGTATATTGATAATTAGCAGCCTATATGGATCCTTTTTTTTTTTTTTTTTAAGTTCTCTGACATTCTTGTATGTTTCTCCGCCTGTGGCAAAGATGTTGTTTTATCAGGTCAGGTGTCTTGTGTCTGCTCTGTGGGGAACTCCTTAGAGTCAACCCTGCTGGATCTTAGTACCAAGACCACTTACATTTCTCCCTGGCAACAGACTCAAAGTATCAAGCATGCTGGTCATCTTGGCATGAATGTCTACACTCATTCCAGGCTCCATTTCGTGCCTTTATCTTTCTGCCTCCTCCTTTTCTTTTTTTCATTTATTCTAGCCTGTATTTCCAACTTCTTTGAAGGCCACCTTAAATCCTTTCTAGAATAAGGTCAAGAGTGAATACATGAATAAATGAATGAATGAATGAATGAAACGCAGGTGCAGAAGCTGAGTTCAGAGATCACCCAAGAGGCAGTTCCTAACAGGTGAGGATCTATGTCTCCTGACTTCAACTTAGTGCCCTCTAAATAATTTACATTAATAATGTGATTCTCAATCATTAAGACCCTACAAATTATATTTAAAATATTCTGTTTATAAAAAGAAAAAATATAGATGTTGGATAAAGGAGACTTTTCTGAATAAAGAACACACCAAGAAGATAATGATTTTGTAGCAGTGGAACAAAAGGAAGTCTTTACACTGTTAAAGCCCCTGGGAGGTGTCAATAGACTTATTTTGATCCCACACTTATTTTAACACTGGGGATGTGGGATGTGTCAAATCCCTATGTTACGTTACAATAACTACCCCAGAGAAAACATTACAAATTGTGATTTTTGTAAAGTCAAAGGATGCTAAACTCAAAGTTGTCATCGAGAAGTTGATACTTCAATTGTGTCACATTTTATTAGCATAGTATCCTAGCCATTTATCAGAACAATATGTTCTCATCAGTCATGAGATATCACTTTGCTTTGAATGTTCTGAGACAACTGAAAGAAAGTATAAAAAGAATGCATAAGTATAACATCAATTTCCAGAGGAGAAAAAATGAAAAAGTAGACTGTTTAAAAGGTGAAGTGTTAAAAGCTGCAACCTGTAATTCAATTCATTTAGATAACAGAGCCTCAATGTCTTCCCCCTCACAGGTACTGTCCTGACACTTTAAAATTTCCTTTAGAATAAGAGGCAGTAACATAAGCAGTGTAGAACAAAATTTCAAAAGGAATAGATATTATAAAAGATTTATTACATACTAAACGAATTTAGAGACTGACTGATTTTAGAAAACAAACTAGAGGCAGTACAACATTTCAAAAAACAGAACGTAGCTCAAAGATCTTTACAGACTTCACTGCAAGCAAAATGATCACACTTGCAAAGATCGGAAGAATAAGCAACTGCCAAAAAAGAATCCATGATATTAGAGCATAATGCATGACCCCAAAGTAATGCTTTGGAAGGGATGTTTAAACAGACATCTAGGAACTCACAAGTCCAGGCCAGTGCTGCCTTCAAAGCAGATACTTAGTAAGTGTGATTGTTTACACTCGAGAATCCTTTTATTAATATAGTCAGGGTCTGTGGCACTTTATTTTGAATACCCTTTGTGACAGCCAATTTTTACCTTTGGAGGATTGGGAGCTGTTTAAATTAAAAACACAGTGTGACTCTGCTATGAATGGAAAATTTGTGTCCCCCAAAATGCTCATGGTGAAACCCTAATCCCTAAATGATGGTATTAGGAGGTGGGGCCTTTGAGAGGTAATTAGGTCATGAGGTTAGAGCCCTCATTATGAGATCAGTGCCCTTATTAGAAGTGACAGAAGAGGGCTTTTGATCCTGTCCCCATCACCCTACTCCTGCCAACACAGGTGACGATACAGTGAGAAGCTGGCCGTCGGCAAACCAGGAAGAACCCGACCATACTGGCACCCTGATCTCAGACTTCAATCTCCATAACCGTAAGAAATAAATTTGTCATTTAAGCCACCCAGTCTACGCTTTTTTATGACAGCTCAAGCTAAGATCCTAAAAGCATCAACGTGTGTATGTGTTTTAAACACCAGTTCTGAAGATGATTCCTGGGATGTTGCAACAGCAGACATGTTCATATCATATGACTAGAACTTCTCAAAGTGACTTAGTTGTTACGTCATTTTTATACCATAGATGTTATCTTGATAATATTGATGCTATGGCCACCACCATACATTGAGTATCTAGTGTGTGACAGACACTGTGCTAAGTACATGACGTGCATTTTCCTATTTAATCTTGAGAATCCATATGAGGTGTTATTATTATCCTGACTATATAAACAAAGAAACTGTGGCTTCAAAATCCAGGCAGGGTGTGGAGACTCACACCTGTAACCTTAGCACTTTGGGAGGCCAAGATTGGAGAAATGCTTGAGCCCAAGAGTTCAAGACCAGCCTGGGCAACATAGCAAAACTCTACCTCTATAAAAACACAATTTAAAAAAATTAGCCAGGCATGGTGGTGCATACCTGTGGTCCCAGCTACTTGGGAGGCCGGGGTGGGAGGATTGCTTGAGCCCAGGAGGTTGAGGCTGCAGTGAGCTGTGATCACGCCACTGCACTTCAACCTGGCAGCAGAGCAAGACCTTGTCTCTAAAAAAACAACCAAGTCCAGAAGTCACATGGTTAGTAAGTGACAAGGCTGGGATTTGAGCCCAGGATTGTCCAACGCTGGACTTCACGCTCTTATACTCCATGGTGAAGGAGGCCTCTTACAGTGCGGGCTGGGCCTTGGGAACATGTGCTGTACCAGGGAAGCTTGTGCTGGAATTTACTATATGAGAGACAGATTGCTGCTTCCAAGGATGGTCGATTTTACCTCCAGTGATTACAATGGAATTATGCTCGGGGATGAAAAGCGGGCAAGCAGCAGACCAACACTCACCTTCTAAAATCAGAGGGCTTGCTATGTAGCAGATTGGAATGGGGTGGGCCCTGCTGGGGCCAGGACAGAAGAACCACTGACAGCAAAATGGGATTTGGAGGTGTAAATGGATACAAACTCAGAGGTCAACACCCAATCTCTGGCACAGGCAAAAACTTCTGCCAAGTTGCCAAATCTTAAGATGAAAGATTTCAAAATCAGAGCAGTGAAAACTGAATCTATTATACAAGAGTATTTAGGTTAAAAGTGTTATATAAATAATGAATGACCTTTATAGCATAAGCATGCCTAAACATTAACTGCCAGGAATCTGGCCACTGTAATTTTAGAACACCGGGTTAGAGGAGATTTTTATATGAAATGTGTTCTTCTTGTTCTCTAACTATATATTTAAATCTTTGGCCTTGGTGAGAAATCGCTATGCATATTAACCTTCTTGGAGTTTCAAGTAAATATCAAGAAAAATTACCTGGTGGTATTTCTTCAGGATGTTGTGCATTTCGGCCACGTCTTCACTGGTAATGGTCTTGATGATGTATCTTTTGTCGTAGGAAGTGTGAAAACGAGCTCCACTGCGGGCCTGGGAGTCGTTGGGGAGGGGTGCACTCCTGGTCAGGGAATTCTTCCCGGATGGGGTAAGAGGGGAAGGAAGCGGGGAAGATAACTAGTTAAAGGTGTGGCTTTCTGATTCCCAGAGAATTTGTCATCATTGGAAGTTTTCAAAAACATTTGTGTCTGGGATAAATTGATAAGTAGGATGACATTTTTACATGCATCATAACTCACATTGCAAGCCTTTCAGATGAAATGAAAACAGCTTGAATTGTACTATGATTCTAATATCCTTAAAGCAGACTAATGTCTACAATTATAATCAAAGTAACTTTAATCACTTAGTTCTTTTCAGAGTTGGACAAGATCTCAAAGTTTTCTTCTGAATAAAATTAGGTTCCAGTCATAAAAGAAAATTTTACAGTCACTGAGCATTTCCTTACATGACAGGTATCATGCCAAGCATTTTGCACAGATTATTTCCCCCAATTCTGATAACATTCCCATGCAATTGTTACGATTGCTATCATCATTATTTTACAGACGAGGAGATGGGGATGAGAGAGGCTTAGTATCTGGGCAAAGGGCGCATAGCTAGCAAGGGAAGAGCTAGAATTCTGACTCCAGTGTGGCTGGCTCAGAACCCAAACTCTCAACTAGTAAACTACTCAACTAGTAAAGTACTTAACTTGTAGACTATGCTACCTGTGTGCCCCAGGAGGAGAGGGCAGGAGCCTGGGAGAGTGTCTTCTAAAACAGCTCCTCCTTAGGCAATTTGAATTCGGTCCATCCTCCACTCCCTACCACCATTTTTGAGAACTACTGATATTCTGGAGGGTGGACACCGAGGGGCTCTGAGTAGGGGCTCTTCTGACATCATTCACTCCAAGATCTGGTTCATGCTAGTGACACTGGCTAGGCAGGTCTACCCTTCTCCTCCCATGTGACTTCTGTTCAGATCTCTTTCTTACATCCTCCAAGAAGCCTCCTCCTTGTCCCAATCTCCTGACAATGGCTGTCCAGGCCATGGGGTCTAGCAAACCCCACACATGGTTAGTAAGTGACAGGGCGGAGATTTGAGCCCAGGATTGTCCAACGCTGGACTTCATGCTCTTATACTCCATGGTGAAGGAGGCCTCTCAGTGCAGGCTGGGCCTAGGGATGGCCTGTGTGGGATTCAAAGGCAAACACGCTTTCTCCTTTTAACTTCCTCTCTAGAGTGGGCATTCAAAGGCCTCAGTGGCCAAATGCTGTCAGGTTAAGGGAACATGGATATCTTCAGAGAGGCAGGTGATAGTTAGCTCTGCCCATGGATTTGCAAAAGAAAGAGTGCCTTTCTGTCTAGTATATTCCAGTCTCTTTATCCTTTCCTTCCTTTCTAGATGAAATCAACAGGACTGAACCACTTGAGGTAGAATCAGATTGCAGCAGTGCAGGGGTTCATGCAGGTCCTACCTATGCCTGAAGAGAAAAGTGGCCCATGAGCAAATCTTCATCTTCCAGGATTCTCACCTCACCACCCTGGCAACCCCTGCAGTGGATCACACATTCTGCAATAGCACACCTTGACCTGAAGGCAAGCAGGCGCACCTGCCAGATGCAGAGTCAAGGCCACCAAGTAACTGAATCTGCTTTCCTTAGCTTATTAGAAAACTTGAGAGAAGGAAAAACAATCTACATAATCCCTAGTGACTTTAAATAGCAAGACTTGGCATTGTTCAATTATTCTTAAGATAACTGAAATTTATTAGATAGCCTGAGAATGATAAAAATGACTTTCAGGATGAAAATAGCTATATTAACAAGAGTTCCATTCTTACTTAGTGTTTTTTTCCTAAAACATGAACAAGATCTCCTTTATACTACTTCCCACTTAGAACAAAAAGGAAGAGAATCAAAGCGAATTTCCCCTGGTGGGGTTTTAAATGCTAGCCCCAAAAAGCAATTCTTGCTCTTTGTTAATGGTCTTACTTTTTTCTTGCAATCACTAATTTGCAAAAGGGCATTTCTTCCAAATAAAACAAGAACTCTAGGAACTGTAAGATTGCAAATTATCTTCAGGCATAAAATCAAAGTGGGAACAATCAAGTTTATGAAAGCCAGGTGGAGCAGACCAAGTGGAACAGACCTTAAACTCTGTCAAACTGACAATCCATGTAAAACAACTTTTGGGGGGATGGGGAATAGTAAAGGAGAACTGTATTCAGCACAGGATGGAATTCCAGCAGCCTCAGTTTCATAGATCGTTTCCTTATGCACATTAGATAGGACAGTATAACATTCTCTCATGGGCCAATGGGGTGAAATAAAATTGAAAGCTGCATAGTCAGTGCATCTCAAACTCAACAAGCAACTGAATCACCCAGGGATCGTGTGAAAATGCAGATTCTGATCCAGCAGGTCGGGGTGGGGCATTTTCAGAAGCAGATGCTGCTGCTTGAGTGGGTCTGCAGACCACACGTGAAAACCAAGGTCTATAGAACGGTGTTTATGCTGTGTTTTGCTGGCACGCAGCATGTACAGTCTAGTGTATTAAGTACATTATAATTACAGACTTACCGGCACTCATGCCTTTCCCATTATATTCTCTACACCTCTAGTTCGATTAAAATGGGAAACTTTATAGTTCATAATAATAATCCATGGCATTTACTTTACTAATTAATTAAAGAAGGGTTTAATAATACTATGTACAAGTACCAATACAATGTACGGGATTTTTTATTTTTATTTTTTGAGGCAGGGTCTCACTGTGTTGCCCAGGCCGGAGTACAGTGGTGTAATCTTGGCTCACTGCAGCCTTGATCTCCTGGACTCAAGTGATTCTCATGCCTCTGCCTCCTGAGTAGCTGGGATTATAGGCATGTGACACCACGCCCAGCTAATTTTTGTATTTTTAGTAGAGACAGGGTTTTGCCATGCTGGCGACGGTAATCTCGAACTCTTGGCGTCAAGTGATCTATCTGCCTGCCTTGGCCTCCCAAAGTGCTGGGATTACAGGGATGAGCCACCATGCTCAGCCCAATGTATGGGTTTAAAAAGGGCTGCAAATGTAAAAGCAAATAATGTAGGAACTCCTTAGCTCAGATACTACTCTTCCCCAGTTTTTTGCCTTTCTTTCAGTTTCAAAGGCATTGTTATAATAACATATGCAGACATTGGATTAGGATATCAGCCATGTCTTCATCCTAGTATATAAAACCTTAAAAATTCGAATCTTGATTCTGTCTCAAATCACCATTTTAATAATCACATGAGTAGCCCCAACCCACACTATCTGAATATTTTTAAGGTTCATGAATATCAAATAACCAATGAAGTTAGGAACACTGTATCAAAACACAGAATGTACCTTTCATATCACCATGAATATAAAAATACATAAATCAAATGTATTAAAAGCCTTATCTGATAAGCAGGAAATCAAAAGAATTAATGCAATTCTACACAAAACACCTGATCCTTGGAATGATTCTAAGGCCTGGAAAAATCCAACTCATTATTTCACATTTATTTTCACAATATTCCAGTGAGAGAGGAAAAGCCAGGTCCATTTTTCCCACCTGAAGATAAAGAAACTAGTGTACAATGGAGCCAAGCAATATGCCTAAGATTCCTATCTAAAGTTTTCTCTGAACTAACCAAAAAGGGTGATTTACAAAGACAAGACTATACTTCTGTCATTATAATCATAGACTTTTTGTAGCCTTTATAATAAAGTAAAATTGTTTATGTATTTTTACTATTATTATTTACTTTCTTGCCCTATTCCAAGGCATGAAGCAGACGTGTGTTTTTAAAAGCAGTACAGGCAGGGCACGGTGG